>NC_135337.1:58515046-58829623 GCF_023851605.1 Tamandua tetradactyla
GAGCGTGGTAGTGCCAAGTTTAAACCCCCACCTGCAAGAGCCCCCGGAGCCACCCCTTTCCCGCCTCAGGTTCTCAGCCGGAGGAGCATGGTCCGGAGCTGTTCCTCAGCTGTTCCTCGAGCGTAGTCGGTGTCCTAGGAAGCTGTTCCCTTCCCGCCGGATTCCTTGGCGGGCGAGCGCATGGACTGGAGGTGCGGGGAATCCAGACACTTAGAAGCTTTTGTAGTTGGAAAGAAGTTTGGGAGCCTACAGCTTCTTTCTGCCCAAAGCTCTTAGCGTGGTCTTTCGAGGTGCTGTTTTCTGGTTTAGCTTCTGTTCTGCCATCTTGTCCCACGATGGTGTGGAGTACCCGAGTGAAAAGCTCTGGGGTCAGAATTGACATGTAAGCTACTTCTGTGCTCAAGTCAAGATATTATGCAGTAAGTTGCTGTTCGAGGTGCTACATGTGGTTTCTAAGCCCCCTCCCCCCACCTTCACTATTAACTTGCTAAAGTGAGTTAGACTGTTTGGATGGGTGAGGAATTTGGCTACACTCAGTTAAGCAGAGTGGGAATTCTGATTGAAGACTGATTATTGCCGGAAATCCTTCGGATCGCCGGCGTCTCACGATCCTTTTCTCCCAACTCCTCGCGCTCAGTTCGTATGGCGTGGCGTGGCCTGGGCCTCGTGGTGAAATAGGTGTTTAGGCTGTCACAACATTAGCAGCGGCAGAACTCTTGAGCCTGTAGCCTTTTTTCCGCGTGTGCCTGAAGCATTGTCAAGATTTTACTGGCGGGCGATGTGAATTTCACAGGGTTGTCTTGAGCTTGACTTTTGCATTCTACGTTTTAGCTTATTGTGGGGGGTGAAAAAGTAAATAATTGAGGATGTAAAAAACATACATTGTCAGTTGCAAGTGAGGGTAGAACTTAAGCTCAGAATCTTTCAAGTTGTGTTTTTATTCAGAAAATTGAGATTCCCCTTTACTGCCACGTGCTCCTGAAAAAAGTTGTCTCATTAATTTTGCCTACTGTAGCAGTCAACTGACTTGAAAACAAAACAAAATTTCACGTGTGCTCAGAATGTTGGATTTTGGTTTAGGATTTTTTTGTGGCTGTTTTGTGAAACTTGGAATAAAGAGCATGGGTGGTTAATAAAACAAAAAAAGAATTCTTGTAATAAATTTATATGTTGGGGAAAAGCGCAAGTTGGAATATCAGAAAGCATGTGTTTATCAGTTAGACCAAATATCTATTCAGCTGATTAAGATTTATGGCAACCTGTGGTACAGTTGAATAAAACATTTAATTCCTGTCTTAAGAAACACTGACTTTATGCAATTATTTGGACTCTTCTCCTTTATCTCGTTGAGTATGCTCATCCAGAGAAAGCACATGAAAAAATTGAGTCTGGAATAAATCTAAAGTGTTTACTGGTAGATGTGTTTACCCCATTTTGAATGTTCAACATATGAAGCATGATTTAATACCTCAGTTCTGATCATTAAAATAAAAGCCCATCTTTGAAACATACTTTTACCTGGAAACCAGTACTTTAAATTGTAAGTGCAGAGAATTATTTCATAAATTTTTCCAGGACTAAAACACAAGCTTGTAAGTATGGGAAAGAAATGTTGAATGAAAAGTATTTGTTTTAAGATTCTACTACTTGTCAATGTTCTGGGCATACAAGTCCCTCCCCTCTTGTAGTGGGACAGATTCTTATCTGATCATGCATTCTGTACCTTTGATATAGATCCTTGCACAGTGTTGGACATATTTTAGATAAATATTTAAGGTTTTATATGAATTTAAGTTTATAGCTTGTTTTTAATAATAAAATTCTGGAATCTAGTGAAAATGAATGAGCTTGCAAGTGTAGAGAAATAGAGGAGCTTGCACTTTTAATGTCAATCATTTTTTATTGGGTAAATTTATTTAGTAAGTTTTAGATTTAGCAGTTTAGATTCTCTAAGCCTAATATTGAAAGTTGGGTGGAGAAGCAAGTCATTGTTCATTTGGGTGTGTTTTGCTTGGATATCATAAGGACTGGTTCCATTGTCCTAATGGAACACTAATACACTGTACCTCTGAAAAAATATATTTAAGGCTTTGGGGTAAGGCTTATCATCCATGGTCTCTTGAATTTACGTGGAATGAATTTTTGATGCTAAAGATGGTTGAACAATTTGGCTGTGGCCTAATGGTGTTCCACTTTCTTAGAACAAGAATGAATTAACTTAAGATCTTATTATAAAATCAGTCCTTCAGCTGCTTTTTTGGCTTTGTCAAAAATTGTGGTTTGGGAATTACAGCATACCTGGAATCTTACAGTCATGAGTTTAACTACCAATCTTAAGCCCATCAGTAATATATTTTGATTGCCTTTGGTTGGGCCTCTAGACTCTATAATAGGAAAAAAAGGTAGTAAGAGGAGAAATCAGTAAATGCTTCAGCTATCATTTAGTGCCATACATCTCCTGTTAAATATTGCAAAAGAGGTCTTTTTATGTTTGTGCAGTCTTTAAAGATTCTTTGAAAATAAAGATAAGTATAAGGGCAAACTAAGAAATTTTCATGAATTTCATAGTTGTACATAGCTTTTTAAAAAGTTTGGTGATAAATGTATTGTGTACATGCAAACATGTTATATATATATATATACACACACACAAACTTATCTGTATATGTAAAACTGTAGTAGGAGAGGAAGATGGTGAGGTTTTTTTTTCTGGCTAGTTTAAGCTATGGGGATGCACTCTAATAATCCTAAATGCCATTTGCTTTCCTTTTGGATTTGTAATTTCATAACAGATTTTTTTTACTGTATAGTGTTCTCCCCACCATCCAAATAATGTAAAATAAGATACGTCCTTCATTGTTTTCTTAAGGGGCTGTTACTGGTGTATTGATTTGCTGTTTTATTACTTATGAGTGACTACAAGTATTATCTTCATAAGTATCTCTAAAGCCAAAATGTGTAATTTCTCATAATACTTTGTTTAAAAGTTTTTTTAATTAAAAACTTTGATATCTTGAAAAGTGAAACGAAGAATAACTTCCCGAATGGCTTCCAGGGCGGTAATAGAGACTACTTCAGGGAGAAAAAAATGAGTTGACAAACAAAATAGAAGTTTGAAAAGTTTATTATCTTTAGATGGGAATCTCTCTAAAGTACTGTGATCCACATTAGGGATACCTTGTGTTTGCCTTGTTCAACAGAAAGTGCTTGTTAATGAACTGACAGGTGAACAACTTTTTATGTTGCAAAAATAATTTGCTTATGCATATTATTTATCATTTTAGGAATAAGACGTGTTGGAAGAAGACCTGATCAGCAACTTCAGGGTGAAGGGAAAATAATTGATAGGAGACCAGAAAGGCGACCACCTCGAGAACGACGATTTGAGAAGCCACTTGAAGAAAAGGGTGAAGGAGGAGAATTTTCAGTTGATCGGTAAGTTTTTAAAAATCTTTTCCTTTTGTTAACTTACAGAATTACATCATAAAGCTATAAATTGGATATAATCGCTAGGTCACAGTGTGGTTGATCTCATCATTTTGCAGAGAAACATAAATACATGTGCCTTGTTCTGCTTTAGACCTTTTGTAATAGATTTTCATGTTCTAGTGTAATGAAATGCTTAACGTACTTTGCTGTCTTTTCCTTCCTATCCCTAGAAGTTGAGTTAAAAGCATAGCAGATTAGGTGTGTTAAATTTAATTTTAACTAAAATAGTAGTTTTGCCTAGATTGTAGTGTACAATGATATAACAGTGAAAAAGACTATTCACTAGTAATGTTTTTGAGAATGCCAGAATAATTTTCTTAGTCTTTTGGGGGGCTTCCTAGCTGTTTTGATTTCTTTATGTATTTAGAAATATACTATATTGAAATTCCTAAAACATGTATTTAACTGTTAGATTATGAGTCAGTAAACATGTCCCTGCATTTTTGAACTCTTAAAATGGATTCCCTTATTCCTTTTTCTGGAAACCTTGGGAGAATAGTATTTTTTTTTTTTTTTTTTTTTTTTTTTTTTTTTTTTAAAGGAAAGACAGAGAGAAGGAAGGAAGGATAGAAGGAAGGAAGAGAGGAAGAAAGGGAAACATCTTTTAAACATTTTCTTGTTTTATTGTATTTTGTTTCTCCGTTTTCGTTACATGGGCTGGGGCCGGGAATCGAACCGAGGTCCTCCGGCATAGCAGGCAAGCACTTTGCCCGCTGAGCCACCGCGGCCCGCCCCTATTTTTTATTTCTCTGTAGACCGATGATTGACCGGCCTATCCGGGGCCGTGGTGGTCTTGGAAGAGGTCGAGGAGGCCGTGGACGTGGAATGGGCCGAGGAGATGGATTTGATTCTCGTGGCAAACGTGAATTTGATAGGCATAGTGGAAGCGATAGATCGTAAGTCTTAATATTGGTTTTTATTTATTACATTTTGTGTTTTTTTTTAATAAAACAAAATTTGAATTCCTGTAACTGAAGAGTATTATGTTAACTCAGTTTTGTTAGTTCTTTTTCACATTACAGTGGCCTGAAGCATGAGGACAAACGTGGAGGTAGCGGATCTCACAACTGGGGAACTGTCAAAGACGAATTAACGTTGGTATTCTGATTTTTTTTATTAAATAATTTCAATAAAATCAACTCTTTACTAGAGAATAACTAGAGGGTCACCCCTCTTCTATTTAGTTTTACTTCTCTCTGGAAAAGAATAATCTGATCTCACAGATAACTTCCTTACAAGGCAATAAATTGTTGGATGTGTTTGGGTTATAATTTATGAAGTGACCAATTTTCCATACTTGAATATGTTATTTTTTTTTCTTTTCATATGAATTTATACCTTTTCCTGAAAGCCTATGTTCAAATTATTCGGGTATTCTGATTTTATTTGTCTTTAATAGTTCTTACTCACACTATTAACTTGGTCATGTCAAAATTTTATATGTCAGGAAAGCTTGGTTTTACAACTAGCTGTCTTTTTTTTTTTATTTAAATAAAGTACTAAATTAACTGCTAATACATTTTTGTACTGTTTTCTCTTAGCTGTCTGCTGGGGATTAAATTTAATAAGAAATGACTCTTAGGGGTACTTGAGGGATTTTAATGTTTTTGTATAAAGAACCTTTTAGCTACATGTAAATGGACCTAGATGCCTTTCTTTTTCTTTCTTTCCTTAGAGAGTGCCCAAAATACATTCAGAAACAAATGTCTTATAATTGCAGTGACTTGGAGCAATCAAATGTGACTGAGGAAACACCTGAAGGTGAAGAACATCCAGTGGCAGACACGGAAAATAAGTAAGTGGTTTTGTATGTAATAGTAATGCTCCAGCATTTAAATCAGTTTGAATTTTTATCAGTAAAACCCATAGATTTTAATGCTTGTATTTGATGAGTTTTTATGGGACAGAAGAGATATTTTATACTTCTTACTGTGTCCTTACCTCTCAAATGGTATCTGTTTAGAAAGTACTTTATTCATGTATATATTTGGCTCTTATTTGTTTGGAAAAAAAAAAGGAATATTTTAATGTGGTTATTTCTGGTTTTGTGTAGTCATTTTACCACTGTTACATGTTGCTTGAAAATTGAAGAGTGTACATTTTTAGTAAAACCTGTTAGTCCTAAGCACAAAAAAATTACCTAACGTTTGTAATTTGAGAATGGCGGATAGGAATAGGGAGCCATGTATTTGCTCGAACTACCTTATTTGAAGATGACAGGTTATAATTTGGGTTATAGTTATCTTGAGACATTGAACTGGTAGGTACTAGAAGCTGGGGTTGGGGCTTTCTAAAAATTACGCTTAATGTTCGAAATAAAAGAACTTGTAGTATTTAGGATTTATAGCTTAATGTACTTGTGACTCTTTACACCTGTACAAATTTTATTCTACAGTTATATAGAATAAATTATATTCTATAAAGATTATAAAATTATAAACATGGCTATTTTTAAATTAGTTCCTCCATCTTGTGTTTTCCATTAATACAGAATTTGGAACAGCATTATACTTGTTTAAAAAATGTGTTAGAACACAAATATCAATATGTTATTAGATGATTAACTTGATCATTTTCATTTGTTGAGTTTCAGTAGAAGATTTTGTTTTTAACTTTTTGTTTTTCAGGAATGGGGAGTTGTTTAAAAGATTCAGGTTATGCTGATAGAAATAATTTAATGCCTCTTCTTGCTTCCATCAATCCAAGTAGAAGTTATATGCCAGTCATTTTTTTATGTATTGTAGTATGAAGTCTTGTATTACAGATTATTTAGGGTGGTGATTTTCAACCAGAGCATATACAAACCACTTTTTCTATACTGTTCATTTTTCCAGGGAAAATTGCTTACAGTGAACTACTAGTAATGATGGGAATGTTATTCATATTCCATGAGTTTGTTGGGATAAAGAAAATGTAGATGGAGTAGATAAGAGTACATGGTGTTAGATGATGTAATGAGTTGGGGGTATTATAAATTCATGTTTATGAAATAATAGGATCATAATTTTGGTGTAAACAATAAAGTTGTGATAGATGATTTATATGTATCCTGTGTAATATGAAGTAAACCACTGAACTCTAATAAAGAAACCATATTTGATTCACTTTCAGAGTGATCTGTTAAGATTATAATTGTTTACCAGAAGAAAATGATGTATTGCTAGGGTATTAGAAACAAATCCTTAGCTCAAGACCCAGGAATGAAATTGGGAATATATTTTATCTAAAGATGATGATGATTGCATTGGAATTAACCTGCAAAGAGAATAAACAAGCCCTTAGATTGGTAGAAGAGCTTTTTTTCCTTTTTTTTTTAATGATTGAGTTAGGCGACTCATGCCTGAGAAGTGTGGGTCTCCAATAGAATTTTAAAAAATCATTTGCATCATACATCTACTAATATAACCAAAGCCATGTGTTTACCTTGCTGACTATCTTCAGCTATCCAGTGCTGGTCTGCTGTTTTCCACTTATATTATTAAAGTTTTGTTGATAGTCATAGACCCAAGCTCCTTTATATGTGTAATATATATATATATAGCTATATATCCAGTTAATCTTACCAACAACCCCACGAGATACTTATCCTCAATTTTACAGATGGGAAGGTTAAATTCTCAGTTTATAATTTAATCCAGAATCATCTAGCTGGTAAATAACTTAAGCAGAGAATTCAGCCCTCTAGTCTTTCTGACTCTAAAGTAGGGAGAAACTGAGTATAGTATTATATTTGGATACAGAGGTATAAATTTTAAGCAGCACAACTTTATAAGCTCTTACATACAGGTTCTAGAACTTCTTTCTATTTGGCAGTTATTGGTCCTCACAGCAACCTTTGAAATAGATGGCATGGCTTCATGATTGATAAAAGAAAAGGTATGCTGGGTTCTATTCCTAGCTTGTCCCAATTTAGAAATAACTAGGCACATTGTTTAACTTTTTAATTTTTCTTATCAGTAAATTGACAAAAATGAGTTGATAGCCAAGATCATGTTAATTCAATGTAAACTTGCTCTAAAAGTCTTTAAGATAGGGTTTGTCAAACAGTAAAGGGCAGCATTAAAGGGAGATACTTGAGCTCTGAGGCTAATTGAATCACCTACTATCTTTGGAAAGAAGCAGGAGTGACTCCCAAAATAGCGAACAACTTGCTTTGGTAACAATTAGAGATTAGACTTATATAATGGGTTCCTGGGCTTGTGCTTTGTTTCTGATAATAGGGGGAAAGATAATATGAAATAGTTAATAAGGTGATAACTTTGGAAATAACTAATTTAATCTTAAGTATTGAAACCAGTGTGTTTTGTGAAGAGGTCTGTCACTGGTGAAGCCTGAGGCTCCTGTCCATACAGATTGGTTTGAAAGTTGAGTATATAGAATTTAGGATTTGTAGAAGCTTGGTATTTATTTTTTCCTTAGCCTTAATTGCTGAGATCGAGAATAGGAGCAGTTCCTTTATGTTTCAGAATATGAAACTCAGTTGCTCACAGGCATCCTTGGTGATTACTTTGAAACATGTTTCATAAGTTATGTATTGTGGAGATTAAAGATTTGTGTTTTAGGAGAAGACAGTACTGTTTTAAAGCAAAATAGTGTGGTTTGAAGAAATGTGTTTTTCAAATGACAATACTAATTGATCATTTAAGAGTTTATGAAGCTAAATTGAATATTCCTCTGATCTATACTTTTAATAATTCAACAAGCATTGAGTTCTGATCTTGGCCAAATTGCATATTAGCCATTGGGTTATAAAGAAATCTATGATTTGTCCCACCTTTGGATGATTTTCTCTAAAATAGTCTGTCAGCCAGCCAAGATTAACTTTTTTTTTTTTACTTATGGTCATAAGTTTGAAATATTTTTATGTAAATCACATAACTTTTCACAGGGAGAATGAAGTTGAAGAGGTAAAGGAAGAAGGTCCAAAAGAGATGACTCTGGATGAATGGAAGGCTATTCAAAATAAGGACCGGGCAAAAGTAGAATTTAATATCCGAAAACCAAATGAAGGTGCTGATGGGCAGTGGAAAAAGGGATTTGTTCTTCATAAGTCAAAGAGTGAAGAGGTAAAATTAACATCTATGATGTTTGAAATGTTTGAGTGTGATTTGAACTATAGTTTTTATTTTTAAATTTTACATGGATAATCTGTTTATAAAAAAGAAAAGCTCAAAGTAGGGCAGATAGTTTGGAAAAGAAACTGCATTAAAATTCCAAGAAATTTAGTCTTTCAATAATTATATTTAATGTGGATGTTTTTTTCTTTTTTCCTGAAAAGTTATTAGTCAATGAGATATAGTTTTTAGTCTTTTAGGTATCTAGTTGTTATTTTCAAAGTTGTGGGTCTATTTTTCAAAGTCCTGCCTAAATAAAAATCATTAAGGACTGTTACTAGGTTAAAATACTGATATTTTCACATGGTTTAACCTAAAATCATAAGTGACTTCAATTAGTTCTCAACTTCTGAAACTGCCTATGTCAATTAATAGTCATCAGAACTCTCGGTAAATGGTAGTATCCTTTACTGAGGAATGATGCCTTGTAAAGACCAGAGACTTTATGGGTTTCCTTTTAAGAAATATGGAAACCAATGAATGAAGATATTTGAGAAAGTCACGTTGTGTGGCTTTTAATTTGGTAAATTTCTATTTAAGCCTTGTGGCGCGTTCTTATAGGAATGTCTCAGTGCTATATCCTAAAAGGGCTTACATATGAGACTTTAATCACAGTTTTAGCTAAGCTACAATCTTCCTTCTAAATTCTTTAAAGATTATTTTAACCTTTTGATGTTTTGGTTGTTTTTTTTTCATGTCGTAAAATCATGCCAGAAGTTCATAGTGCAAATTTTGTCTTCCCTAAATTAAAAATATCATGAAGACAACCTATAATAAGATTAAATAATTGTCTTATTACATTTTAATATTATAAACAAAAAAGTGGCTGTTAGACAAATTGGAAACTAAAATTGAGGTTGAAGAAACAAATGTTTTTCTAGGTTTTAAAAAAATTTTAACATTGACTCCGTTTTTATGAATTGCCCATAATTATTTTGAACATAGAACATGATAAACTGCTGGTATTGAATTATGATCAGTAAATAAAGAGGTAAAAGTTGTGAAACCTGAGTACTCAGTAGAATATGTCTTGAGGATTAAGGAAGAATATATAAAATATTAGAAAATTTACTGGCAGTCATCATCTGCATAATCTCTGGGAGTCTCTTTGCTGTTAACCAACTTGTGTATTTTTTAATTATTCAAATTACCCATTCCGTTTTGGTAAGTCATATAAATTACAAGTACACCACCTTGTTGAAGATCTCAGTATTACCATCTGTTTGGTCCATTGGCATGCATCTTTTCTCTTTTGAAGTGCATGAAGTTTCTAGGTTTCATCTAGAAACATCAATACAATAAATGACAGTGCCATAAATGTGAAGTCCAGGAAAAAAAAAATTTTCCTTCATTAGAACACTTGTTTTTTTGTTTTTCTTACAGTTGAAATTCTTAATGTATCTGGGTAAAACAAGCTAGATCTTGATTCAGGAACCACGGAAGTTCATCTTGGGAAGTTTGGTCAGTTGAGTAATTATTAAAGTGCCTAGGTTAATATGAAAAAGTAACCTAAGCCTCCATTAAGATAATTATTTGGAACTGTTTTTGAATCCTGACTAGACATTTTCTCCCAAAACACAAATACGTATGTACATATAAAATTCTGATTATAATTTTAAGTGATTCATTAATCCCTAAAACCTTTTAATGCATTGTATAGACATTGAATCAGGTTTCCATCCCAGTTTTAAATATCATTTTAGACTCACTTTTTCAGAAATAAACTGATATACAAGGTAATATGTATGAGTTTGAAAAGCATAAAACATGAAGTTTGTTTTGAATAACTTTGAAAGTAGAACATTTTAAATATCAAGCGGCCTTTATGTTTGCCCTTACAGTTACTGCGCTTTTACGATGTGAATACTTGTTTGAACCTGGTCCTGTTGGCATATTGACTGTATCTTCAAGTTTTTCATATATAACACTTGAAATGTTCTTAGTTCACCAATCTTTATCCTCCCAACAGATATGAGGTAGTAATCAACAGAAGTTGTCAACAAAATTGAGACTAGAGCTCCTTCTAATAATCATCCCCCACCCACCCGCCCCAATGCATCCTAGTAGTTCCCTTAGGATGTGCTCTGAACAACCCATATTTCCTGTTAATTCTTGTAGTGAAACCTTTCAGCAGTAGTATATCAACTTAATGTTTTTTGTTTTTAGGTTCTAGGAACTTTTTATGACAGTGATTTGAAATAGCAAGGGCTTTTAAATTAGAACATAATTGATTTTTAGTTTCCTAATGGTTTTGTGAACATACAGTTTTGTGTGTGTGTTCTTAGGCTCCTTGAAAATTAGTAATAGAGGAGCTTTGCTTCTGTTGCCTTTAAATTCAAGCTGTAATGGCATGAATGATGTTTAATATGGCTGATTGTTAAAAAAGTAAAAACACCGTATTTATACTTTTAAGAATGGTTAGAAAGAGCAAAATGTTCATGATTCTTTTGGAAAAGAGGGCTTGTACATGTAATTAGAAAAAAAATGTTTAGTATAAGAAAAGTTTACAACTAGAAGATTAAAATACTATTATCCCAAACATAAGAGAACGTAATGGGCATTAATCATTAGTGTAAAATTCTTTCGTGCCCATCTCCCTCCCCTTCCTTGGGTCACGTAGCTTACATGTGATTATGAAGAAGTATCTGGATTTTCACAATCAGTAATTGTGACTTAGTTTTTAAGAAGATTACGTTGGTATGATTTAAGGCATGGTTTTGTGTGCCACAAGAATTACCAGTGTTTCACTTGAGTTTGTGGTTCCTCACCTTATATGGAAAAACAGGTAGTAATCAATTGTAAAATTTGGAAAGAAAAAAAATAATCAATTGTGTATGAGCAGAAAAACAGTCTAAGACATGTATACATAATAATGTGTTTTTGCCAAATGGTAAGTAGAAAGGGTTTGGGTTGAGATTTTCTTTGTAATTTGTAAAGGTAAAGAGATTCAGTCAAAGATCTTCACCACAGATTCACATTGAAACGCTAATCTGAGGGGCATATTTAAAATATACTCACTGTTAATGAGTATGATTCAGTAAGTCTGGCATGGGTCCCAGCAACTTGGGTGATTGTGATATATACCTCTGATTGAGAACTGCCAGTATTACCTGTACTTTAAAGTCAGAGTCGTCTGAGATAAAGAAAAAAAGGCATTTTCCTCCAAAGTCAGTAATAAATAAGCTGTAATTAGAGCTCAGATTACCTGCTACCCTCTGAGAGGTATTGATAAATTCATACTCAGAAAGTACAGATTGGATTTTGGGGTTTTTTGTTTGTTTTTAGACGAAAGCCCATTTATTTAGAAATTCTGCAACATTTTCTTATTAATTATCCCATGACCCTTTTATTTATATTTTTAGGCTCATGCTGAAGATTCAGTTATGGACCATCATTTCCGGAAGCCAGCAAATGATATAACGTCTCAGCTGGAGATCAATTTTGGAGACCTTGGCCGCCCAGGACGTGGTGGCAGGGGAGGACGTGGTGGACGTGGGCGTGGTGGACGTCCTAATCGTGGCAGCAGGACTGACAAGGTAATTTTTGGATTTCTTTTTCCCCTTTGAGTAATTCAAGGATACATCTAATAAAAGTACTGGCTAGGTGCTTTGAGCAATATAGGAGGAAGTAGACATGCCGTCAGGAAAAGCTACTTTTTAGCTTACATTTTCGTTTAAAGCTCTTAAATTACCTTCTATTTTTTAATAGTTGGCTGCTAATAAATTAAATTACTACCCTTTATTGAGTGCTTATTAGTTGCTGCTCATGGTGCTATGTTAGACATTTTTTTTAACTTAATATTGTCATTTAATTCTTGTTACTATGATGGCATGCCCATTTTGTAGAAAAGGAAACCAGTTTAACTTTTTCCCTTTGCTAAGTTCAACCTCTTCCCTTTAGTTTAATTGTTAATTCCTCACTGTTTTTGAGACCTCAGTTTAAACGTAACATTTGTGTTCATCTTGTAATTCCTTTTGTGTCTTTCGGTAGATGGTTATTGTCACCTTTATTTTCTTGATTTTTTACTAGATTCTGCTCTGAGGGTTGGGATTCGTTTCTATCTACTTTATGTAATGAGGGTTGGGATTCATTTCTGTCTGCTTTATGTAATCATAGAGTCTAATTACCTTGCACAGTGTGAGGCATAAAATAACTTCTTAATGAAGTAATTTGATAAGAACCCCAGTAATTGATAGATTTGAACTCTTTCATTGTCTGCTAAGCTCTAATATCCTGAATTCATGATATACAAATTTGGAAACACAGCTACTTGGTTAAATCTGTCATTGTTTGATTTTATAGTGACATCTTAATATTTAGATTTTTTGGTCTCCAGTGGCAAAATAAGATTTTGTTTCTGTTTTTTTCCTCTTTTTTTTTTTTAAGACCAACGTTTTATTATTTGTACATTGTTCTGTAAATATCCTTTCAAATGGAAGCCATTCTTATTTAGCAAGTGAGGAAACTGTATAAGAATAGTGAACCACAAGGTAGGAATCCACATACATGTTCGTAATTGTGTGATTTCTTAGAAAAACAAGATGTGAAAAGACAATGATATTACTAGTAAATTTTCGTAGGTCTTGATAGAAATTCAGGACAAACCTCATTGCAAATATTTGTAGTCCTGTCTGATTTATGTAAGTTTTGCCTTTTAAGTGAAAGCTTTGACCCATTTTACTTAGTGTTTTAAAACTTCAAGGGGTTTTTTTTAGAGTTCTGTGTCTAATCAGTTATAGACACTGGCAGTCCGTTTTCAAGATTTGAGAATTATGGTTAATTTTGGTTTGTTTCTTTTTCAGTCAAGTGCTTCTGCTCCTGATGTAGATGACCCAGAGGCATTCCCAGCTCTGGCTTAACTGGATGCCATAAGACAACCGGTTCCTTTGTGGACCCTCCTCTCTGAGGCTTTGCATGCTTAAGGATCCCAAACGACTAAGAAATTTAAAAAAAAAAAAAAAAAAGACTGTCATTCATACCATTCACACCTAAAGACTGAATTTTATCTGTTTTGAAAATGAACTTCTCTCGCTACACAGAAGTAACAAATATGGTAGTCAGTTTTGTATTTAGAAATGTATTGGTAGCAGGGATGTTTTCATAATTTTCAGAGATTATGCATTCTTCATGAATACTTTTGTATTGCTGCTTGCAAATATGCATTTCCAAACTTGAAATATAGGTGTGAACAGTGTGTACCAGTTTAAAGCTTTCACTTCATTTGTGTTTTTTTAAGGATCTAGACGTTCCCCCAATTACAAGCTGGTTTAAAATGTTGGACATATCAATTTTAATACCTGCTTCGCATTTTCACACATGGTCAACTGGGATATGTAAACTTGATTTGTCAAATTTTATGCTTTATGTAATACTAACTACTATTTTAACTTAGTTTTAATATTTTCATTTTTGGGGAAAAATCTTTTCAATTCTCATGATAGCTGTTATATATGCTAAATCTTTATGTACAAGATATCAGTACTTGAACAAATTCAAAGCACATTGGTTTATTAACCTTTGCTTCTACAGTGATGCATAGTTCATTAGGTTCAAGTTACAATTGATTCACAATTTCAGCTATATTAAAAATTTGTGACTTTCCCATTTTAAAAGGCAGATTAAATTGGTGAAAGTTGTTGAAGCTACTTACTGTTGGGAGACAAATCCTATCAAATGAAATAGTTATGTTGGTGTGGATTTTTTCCCCCTCCAACAGGGTGGGTGGAATAGGTTGATTTGGCTAATACATAATATTTAAATCGTTCCTGTAAAATAAGTGTCTGGCTATTCAGTATGATTTGTGTGTGTGTGAGGTCCCCAGATCAAAATTGTACAGCTATAATCAACAACCCTTTAACTCTTTGTTCTAAAGAAACCAAAGGGCACTGGTTAGCATGGTGAAGTGGGAAAGTATTTTAATATTTGGACTTTGAAAAGCAGACAGCTTTACTTTGTAAGGTTGGAACAGCAGCACCATCCAACAAATATAAACCAAAAATCTTAACTATTTCCAAATTTCCTATATTGCTGTATTTTGGTCTTTAGTTGATAGATGAAAGTTTATTCCACAAAAGGTGATAAGTATGTTTTCCCTCTTTCCCCGTTAGAAAATTAGGTTAATAATGGGTTCCTTGAACAGGAGCAGCACCACTTATTAAAAATACTTGGAAAAAATGATCAATAAACAGGTTTTCTAGGATTTCTTAAATACTATTGCACATTTATTGACAAATAGGAAAGGAATTCTGTTTAAAATTGTAAAGATGTTTAGTCTCTATGTATAATAATACCCAGTTTTACAAGTATCTTAAATCTTAAAGTGTCTGCTTTTTAATTGATTGGTTCTCCCAAATGCTTCTAAAAGAGAAGTTGTACAGTAAAAGTTACTCGTTTGAGTTAGGGTTATTAATCTAATCACCTGCTAGTCTGACATCTTACTAGGAAAGACCATGATTTTTTATAATGATGGATACAAACTTGTGCTGGTGTTTTGGATCTTATGATGCTGAGCATGTTCTGCACTGGTGCTAATGTCTAATATTTTTTGTATTCAAATACATACCTGCTACCCAGAGGCAAGTATTAATTTAGTCCATATGGACTATTGGACCTCTCTTGAGATTGCAACATACTCCTAAATCAGTGTGTTTTGACTTTCAAGTATCCAAGCCACTTTTGCATATCTGGCATGTTTATAAACCTCTGGAGTGCTAGCAACATATTATAGAAACACCTGCTATATAAAAACACTTCACAAGTTCTACTCACTGTTTTAGCCATTGCTGGCATTCTGGCACTAGAGAATACACAGCAATATCAGGTATGTTGCAAGCTTTCAAGATAGCCTGAATTTTTAAAAGTTGGTCCATTAGTTGTATCTGATGGATGTAAATTTGCCTCCTAGTTCACTTTGTGTCAAGAGCTGAAACTGTGAACCTTAACTTTCTCTTATTGGTGGGTAATAACTGAAAATAAATAAAGATTTATTTTCATGCTCACTTCTTAAAAGTCATAAAAGCAGTCTTAAATAGGAGCCCATTTATGGTTATGTGTTTCCTGGTTTCTGACCTGTATGTACATCCCCAAAGATAATGTTTTATAATTTATTTTTTTCCCTTTAAAAAATAAGATTTTGTTTTTGTGGGGTTTTATTTGTTAACCCAGGCTATCATATCACATTTTGGGAGTGACACTTGAGTATTAGGAAAGTTAGATTCTTGTAAAATGAATTTCCAGAATTGATGCATGATGATGAGTATTTCTTAGTGAACAAAGTTTTGAGCCTGAAAGTAATTATACTTAATGCCACTTTTTATTGGCAAATAATATAGTATAAATACTCCAAGAAAAAAGCATAATGTACACAAATCCCAATGATTGAATGTTTTAGTGATCTTATGCCTTAAAGCTTTTAAATAGGAATGATATCAGAGCTGACAGTTTAAGATATTTTCACCTTACATTGAAATGATTCAGGATATGATTTTATTAAGACATTCTTTCTTGAGACTTTTGTGAAGTTATGAGAAATTATTGAATGTGCCACCAGTTTTATTTTGAAAATGAAAATAGGATACATCATACTCCAGGGTTGTAAATAAATTTGGAACTTATTTTTGGCATGGGTTTGGAGGGAGAATGTTAAGTATTCATTATCATTATTTTATTTTTCTAATTGCTGGAAATAGTTGCACTGAAATCGAGAAGTGTTATTATGCTATTGGGCAGTTGCATACAACATCTAAATAGTATTGATTGGATTTTTTGATGTATTTTTAAGACTAAGCATTATATGAAAGGAAACTAACTGATATTGACTTTGAAGGTAAGCTTATGCCAGATAAATTAGTGGACATGTAGCCCAAGGTTGAGCTAACTGGTACAGCAAATTCTTTAGGGCTCTCAGGTGTGAGCAATTCCACTTTTTTTTTAATGCTTAAAAAGTAGGTTATAAGCCAAACATAGTTCTGCTGAGACTAACGTAAATAAATGCTTGGTGAGTATGAATAGTTAATGCAGATTTCCAAATTAAGTGAATAAAACCCAGAAGCTTGATGATTATTATACTCTCAGGGTATATCTAGTAGCATGGCCGTAAAATTCTGTCTAGTCAAAGCTGCCAGACACTAGTAATTAAAATGAAATAGTTTATCAACTTACTTTGCAGAATGGTTAGATTTTATCATTGGGATGGCATTAAGTAGCAGCTTTCAGAAATTTGGGTTCAGTTGCAATTTACTTTTGCCCAGGTCTTACCTTGGGCATGTTCTCCCATCTTAAGAATTTTGATTTTTTTGTTTGTTTTCAAATTACACAAATTTGGAGGTTATTTGAGGAGTAATTGAAACAAGGCAGTTTCAGACTGAGTAAATCAGAAAAGCAAGGTTGTAACCTAAAGGACGAGAAGTTTAACAGGTTTCTGGAAGTGATTATGTTCTAAAGATAATTTGTTAGAGCCATCAAAGTTTTGGCCACAGATGAAAGTACTATCATTGGAAGTATATTTAAGCTGCCAAATATATGTAACCTGCAAAATCTGAAATACTGTTTGGCTCCTTATAGAAGTTTGCTGATTCCTAACCTAAGCTGCAATCCTAGCTAACACATAAGATCTTTAAAAGTTTAAAGTACAAACATTCTAATGCATGGCAAGTTGTAATTTTAAAGCATACTTTTCACCTAATCAGTAAGGGCAAGCTCTCTGGTAGTCTTTTAAAGTTGGTGTTGATAATTTTTAAAGTATGTAGCTGGCGACTTGGATAATTCTTGTCATTTTAAAAATTAACTCCATAGGTCATACTGGGAGGAATTAATGGCTTCTGGTAAAAGTATTTCTCAGATAAATTGAATGTCTTGCAGTCATTTTAGATTTTGTGCCACTGATTACTTCTGTATTGACTAGTCAACTTTTAGCTTTTTAATGGGAAGGTGAGAAATGGTCCACATAAGTTAGGAAATTTGCCAAGTTACGTTTTTGTTTGAGGCATTAACTCTGCAGATACTTGGTGTTTTAAATCAGTCATGTTTACCCCTTTTGCTGCCATTTAGGAGGGTGCAGTCCTAAATGCACGTAAACTTGTATGGGTAGTTTCCTAAGTCTTGTGCACTACTGTATAAGAGATACCTGGTGATAACTTTGTATCTGGGAATCCTGGTTCATTATATGCATTTTTTTTTAACTTGAATATTAATTCATATCAGGTGATGAAACAATTGTTGTGAACTCCAGATTTTGAGCTTGGCTTTATTCATTAAGTAACTAGATTAAATCTTAACCACTATAGAAATAAGAAAATCTAGGGCTATTCAGAATTTTGATATTTATTATTGAATTGAGTAGGGAAAATGGGAAGTTGCTTATCTTTGGACAGATGTATTCTTTGTATTATATTTCCTTAATTGCATTTGCAGTTGGTTAATTTCTAGATTTTATGTTGTAAAAAGAGTTCTTAATTTGAAGGAATGGCATTTGTTTTCATATTCTCAGAATGAAGATTCTGTATAAGGTGCTTAGCTTGATTCTTGACATTTGGCTATCCAGAATGTTGTCAGATTCAAAGTGGAGCTAAATTTTTCTATTAGCTACTGACTATAATCTGAGAGAATTTTTTTTTGTGGTGGGGTGTCTTTGCATACTGAAATCCTTGTTTCACTCCTTGAGTGTAATAAAGAGAAATGGCAACCACACTGACAATAGTTTAGATGAACACATGTTTAGATGTTTTGTCAGAGCTCAGACACCAAGATTGTCTTGGAGATAAATTGATGACTTAAATCCATCAAAGAAATATTTTATTTTCTGCTATTTTCATGGCTAACCATGTTTAGGCCTTCATGTGTATTGAATCAAACATTGATGTATGTCTTTGTTTAGAGATAAAGAATTGGTTTGTCTGTTTTCGCTGGAAATTCTCAATTTCAGTTCACCATATCCACACTTTTAGGTAAAAAGGAAGTTCTTCCTTAAAAAGACCAGATAATTTGGCTTTGATTTGATTTCATGTATCAAGTTTTATAGCATACTCTACGTGTTTGCCAAGGCTCCACTATAGATACTGAAGTTAAATTAGAAGCTTCTGAGGAATGCATGGGAAGACGATTTGGATAAAGTAATTTTTGAGGTAAGGGTTGCATTGGGTCACTAATCATAGGGAAAAAAAATTAGTATACCTAGCAGGTGTATCGTGTGTGCCTCAGACATATTGTGTTCATAGTGGTAGCATCCCTTGAAGGTTAACAGCTGGATAACTTCCTGCATCTTGAGCCAGATGCAAGATAGAGTTGAAGTCATCTTGACTGAAATAGAGAAATGCTTTAGGTGCTATATAATGCTTAGTGAAAATACAAGTCTGAGAAATTGACTTCAGGAGGACAGATTTTAACAGTAAATTGCCAATAAACTTGCTTGAAGAACTTATTAACAGTGCCCCCTGCTTAGAAAGACAGATGTTCCCTCTTCACGATAATCTCTTGCTGCTTAAGATTGTTAAACTATAAAGATGACTGCACACTTAAAGAGGAAATTTTTTAATTGGTTTGAAGATTGCATCTATAGCTGGAGAGTTAACTTGTAAAGATTTAGTTATCCTGGCAAATTATTTATAACTGATACCCTTTCTAACCTGTTATAAGCAAGTCAAAAGTGGATGGTTTTTTTCAAAGCTTTTTCTTGAATTACTATGAAAGCTACCCTACCAGAGAATAGGGTGCTGAACCGAAGGAGTGTTTTTGTAGGAAAGCAGAGGAATCCAATCACATGGAATTTTAGTATGAGAAATAGAGAAAAACCTGAGGAATCAAGTAATTATCTATAGCATTGTGAAAAGGAAAAATGGTCTTTTACTTTGCAGTGGAGTACATTAAGATCTGTTTCTGAATGAAATCTTAAAACATACTTTGACTTTGGGGGTCAGGGTCTCCAATTTGGACCACACGAAAGAAGTGCCTTCAGATTACAAAGAGCACATTCTCAGCAAATTTGTCTGGAGACACACATTTTAGCATGTGGGTTGAAAACGTTTTTTTGTTACCAGTTTTTGTCAAATTTTGAAAGAACATTTTTTTGAACTGGGGAAAATGTTCTGCTTATGGGTTTTCCTGCTTTAACAGTGAAAATTTAGGGCCTTTGTGATTAATGTATTCTCTGTGAGAACCTAGAGTTGTGTTTTCAGGGTTCCTGTTATCTATAGGCAGTAATAATTATGAAATTGGCAAGGGGTAGCATTTTGAACTTCATGACATTCTCTTGCCAAGGCAAGAATAGGATCTCAATGTAAAGCGCTTTGAAACAACTTTTAAGTTGCCTGAATTGACTTAAAGATGTCTTCACATAATATCTATATTTTTATTAATATGATTGAAATCTCAGCAGAATCAACTTTAGAGTAAATGGTTTTGCCACTTGCAAATGAAAAAAGAAAGGACACTAGGAAGATAAGGAGTCAGTTGCTATGGGATGAAGGAATGGCATTTATCTTAAAGCAATTCATACAAGTAACAAAATTGAGTCAAGTGCCGTCCTAATTCCTTTTTGCTTATGAAATAGTCTTCACTTCTGGGAAAAATAAGTAGGTAAATTGGGTTGGTACAGCTGTTTTAATTCAAATAGCACATTGCTCTGGTAGCTTTTCTATTGAAAAGGTCTAGTGTTTTATCTATAGGTTTTAAATACTCCATTTGTAAATTTTAAGAATGGACTTGCTTGGGAGTGGAGTTTCCTTTCTGTGGCCTACCTGTGCCTTGTATTAAAGGATGTAGATAAAGCTGGGAGATAAATTCAGGTGTGCCATATTTATTCTCATGTAATATGGTTTTAAGTTTACCTAGTTTTTAGGTTGATTTCTGAAGAACCAAGAATGAATTAGAACTTTACAAGTATGGGAATACCTGTGTTTGGTTACCTAGTAACTTGTAAGAATCACTTATAGTCAGAACCCTAATTGCTGTAAATTTATCTGCTAAACAGTCATTTGCATAGAAAAGGATTATATAGCTATTTAAAAGGATGCACTGATGTAGTACTGTCTGCTATCAAGTACAAGTCATTTGGGGCAAGTTACGTAGTTTTGTATTTTAGTTTTCTTATCTGTAAAATCAAAATAACTACTATGTGAAAGGAGTAGTCGTAGTCATGACTAATGAAAAGTGCCAGACACTGACGGATGAAGGTGGAGGGCAAGAGAGACATAGGCTACAAAGCAATGTCTCTGTAGTCAGAGGTGTCTGTTATTGGATCCCTGTTTCATAGTTTTTAAAATAAATGAATAGGGCAGGCCATGGTGCTCAGCAGGCAGAGTTCTTGCCTGCCAGGCCAGAGACCCAGGTTCAATTCCCAGTGCCTGCCCATGCACAAAAATTAAATAAATAAATATTTAATTTGGTCCAATTACAAGAGTAATGAATATTTGTGATTAAGATAATGTAAAAAGGCAGTTTATAAAACTCCAATCGCCTAGAAATAATTGTTAGCATTTTTATTTACATTCATTTTTTTGTGCATGTGGGAGAGCCCTATTCAGCCTGTTGTAACCTGCTGTTTTCCATGCCAGATATTGTTACATGTTTTAAAGGATTGCCTAATGTTTTTCATCAGTTCTAAAGTCCATCCCAATTTCAGGCATGTCAAAATGAAAAACAAAAATGTGCATTATAGAATGTATAGATGGCATATCACAGTTTAATTAGCATTTTTTTCCTATTCAGAACATAAAGTAATGAGGTGTCTTAGAACTGAAGCTTAGACTTCACGAGATTCATTATTTCATTGTATAGCTATATCATGATTTAGCGAAGTTCCTACTGAAGGGCATTTGGGATTTTTTCCCCTTTGGTGGATCTTGTCTTTAATTTAGAATGTTAAAAGTGGAGTTGCTTATTCAAATTTTATCATATATTGCCCAACTGCCCTCCAGAAAGGGGACAGCTAATACAAATACTATTTCTTTAGCCCTGGTTAATCCAATAATTGTAAAATGGAATCATGATTAGCATTTTTTATTACAGTGATTTTTTTCCACACTTATTGGGCATTTATTTGTATTTTGTGAGTTGCCCATAGTCCATTTTTCTTTGAAGTGTTGCCTTTTTTCATATTTATCTGTAAGAGCTTATTAAGGAAGCTACTTTGGGCATCTGCTGTAAATAATTGTATCTAACTGCATGTGTGTATGTGTGTATGCATGTGTATGAGTTGCAAGAGTTTAATCTGGAAATTCTGGTGTAGTCTGATGTAAAGGTCGACTTTTTTTTCCCATTGGTCAGTTAGCCAATTGATTGAATTGCCTGTCTTTTTCTAGGGGGAAGGAAAGACGTTTCTAATCTCTTATTCGAGAGGGTTCTTCAGTCATGAGGGTTATCTGTCGTCCTCTCACAAGCATGAGTAATGTGAATGCCTGTCAGTCCTGAAAACTAGAAAGAGGAAAACAGGACTCTTGGAGGGTTCTAGCCTCCAAATTGGAACCGTTGACAACAGCATTAGGTGAAGAAAAAGGACAGAATCCCAGAGAAAAACCAAGAATCTAGTGTGGCGAGTTAAATAGAATAGAAAAGTGCCTAGCTTGGCATCTTATTCACTGGTCCCATGGAATTGGTGAGTTGTAGCTTCAACCACAACCTAATAGTTGTAGGTTAGTAATGGAAGCCAAGAAAATTGGTTTGGGGTAGAGGGAGGAAGGTAGTGAAGGAAAAAAACAAGTTAACACTAGTTTTACTTTACTGATGCTTCTAATGAAGATGGAGGCTGAGGAAATAGAATCTCTGGTTTCTGGGAAAGAAAGGGCTCAAGGATCAACTCATGGTAAGGATTTTTATCTACACAAGAATAAGTGGTGAAGATTCTGATGAATTAATGAACTCAAGGACTCGTTATAGTCATCTAGGTCTCATTTGATATGTCTTAGTACAGAATTGGCCTTCAGGTATATATCTGGAGTGAAAATTTTAAATCATTGCCCATTTTCTTGAGGTTGAAAGCCTGGGTGTATAAATGGTGATGAGCTCCCACCTAGTCGTAATAAACCTGGTGACTGGATTTTGGGGATTTGACTGTGGGAGTATGAGGAATTATGAAATTACTTGGTTGCAAAGACAGAACAAGATTACTCAACCTCTAACATTCATGGAAAGAGGATGCTATCTGGCAGCATAAGTGTTTTGTCTTTCAAATAAGAAAAGTGTAGAATGGGGGTTGGGGATGAAAAGGAACAAATACAAACTTGTCCCAATGAAGCTGAAGTAGGCACTGACTTCTGGAACAGAAGGAACAAGATGAAAAATGCTGGGTGACATCTTGTACTTTATATTGAAAGCCTACTATAGACCAGGCATTGTGCTGTGGAAACAGATTGCCATGACCCCTGCTTTCAGGTTGCAATCCAGTAGAGGAAGTGAAGTGCCATGTGGAGCATGTGGGAGTACTTAGGATGGATATCTGCCTCAGCCTGAGGAAGTCAGAAGGTTTCTACGATGTACACTCAACCTATCTTTTTTTTTTTTTTAAGGAAGGAGGAATGCAATGTCTTGGGCTTTAAGACGGGATAAAAGGAAGACTGGGTGTTGGGGAGAAGGGGAAAGGGAAGCCTGCCTAAGATGAATATCAGGTAATCAAAAAGAAACCAAAGATAAGTAAAACAGGTACTGCAAGAAATCAGTTAAGTTGACTCTCACTACCAAGGGGTAATAGGTTGGTCTGCTGAGGAGGTGGCTTTGTTACAGTTCATTGCAAACAAAATCAAGTGAGGGGTTCTACATCCTAAGTCAAAGGAGCCAAGGTCTAGATAGAAATGTAGGAACGCTTGGGGGGGCTAAATATGCTGGAATGGCAGAAATAAGGATAATAATGAGCTTCAATATGAACAAGTAGAGCAAATGTTCATAACTTCAACCTCTAGACTTCTGAGGGGAATCCAGTAAAACAAAAGATGACAGTTTTTTATACAAGACCAGATTAAATCTTTATGGACACATTTAGCTGCTGGGTTAGGGAAGTAAAATTTGTAGGAAATCCTTTTTAATGAAAATGCAAAGGATAGTGTAGAAGCCACCTCTTTAGGGTAAAGCGTAGGGAATAGGTACCAGGTTTGGACAGATTTAAGAAAATAGTGGACTTTTCATCCTTATCTTGGGAGGACACTGAATGAATGAGAAAATGGCTATTAGCAGTTTGGACCAGACTCTTCCCCACCAGCTTGCTGAAATATCTGTAGTGAAGGGGTCGAGATGGAGATGAGAGGAGGGTGATAAGCCAGAGAGCACAGCGTTCAAGGTATATAAACAGGTCATGTTTCAAGTTAATGCTGTGGAAAAGATTTACTTTCCAGGCTCAACGTGAGCTGTCTGAGAGCCAGCTAAGAGTCTTCATAAAGAAGGAAAGTAGGATGCTCTGAGGAGCAGAGGAAAATTTGTGAGTGCAACCTGTAGACAGAATTGAGATATCCCTATTCCTGTGGGCAGCAATTGCTATCATGCAGGAAGAGGAGGAAGCAAGGGGTCACGGAGCTGTTGGTTCACCCTTTATGAGACATCTAAGATCCAGAGAGGGGCAGTATCCATGTCTGACTTGTCTATAGCATGCTCACAGTAGCACTTCACCATAAATTCTTGATGTGTTGTGTGAGGGTGAAGGCAAAATGAAATCACTATAAACTATTGAAATTAAGAAAAAGATACATTCTTAGGCTTCCACAAATGACATTCATAACCTCTTGGGGACCCATTTATAGTGTTATAGTGTTAATCCATATCTTAGGCCATTCTTAAAAACCAGTTTGTTTTGGAGGATCCTTTTATTTCCCACTAGTGCATCCACCATCTAGAACTGTGCTGTTCAGTGTGGTAGCTACTAGCCATATGTGGCTGTTCATTGACAATCAAAATTAAATTCTTCAGTCATGGTAGACTCACTCCACATGGCTTTAGGCAGAGCAGATACAGAACATTTCTATCTCAAATTTCTATTGGACGGTACTGATCTAGAGCAATAAGGGCTGGTATGTCGTAGGTGCTTTGTAAGTATTGCATGAATGGTCTTCTAGACTGTGCCATTTCTTATAAGAGTTAGTTTTGCTTCTCCTTTCCCTTGTCAGTATAGCCAAGAAAGTGGCTAGGAGCCCAGGTTGGAGTCTAGGTCCACACAGAGAGGATGTAATGTTAATGTTCTGGGGAAGGCAAGATGAGGTGTCTGTGTAAAGGCCAACTCGGGCCCCTGAGCTACCATGAACTGGCTTGACTGCCCTCCAGCTGCAACCAAACCTGATCGTAATACACAGGGTGATCCTGGAACAGGTGATTTTATCCCTCCTGGAGAGAGGGCTGAGTAGAAGGGACTTGTCCTGTATGGGGGCACGTTGATTTTCCAGGCTTCAGGCCTCACCAGTCAGAGCATGAGGGAGCCACACCCCATCTTTAACTGATCCAGAGTCAGCTTCTCACTACGAGGGAAGGTAAGTGGGTGAAGGGAACTTGAGGGAAAAACAGAAAAAGAGATGTGCTGAGGCTCCAGTTCTTCCAGAGGGTCAGTGGTAGGAGTTTCATGTGAAGGGAGATAATCTATGTTGGAGGGCAAGTAGCCCTCATGGGTGAGAGGGTAATCCACTGGGAAGACTGTCACGGGGCTGGCTGGCTTTCCAGGCTTGGAGTCAGAGCCCCTGCTCCCCAGCACTTTGTACAGATCCAGTAGTTGTCCTGTCTCGGCTGTGAGGGCTTGAGGAGGGCTTGAAGCACCGTGCCCTGTGTCTTTGTCAGAGGTACAGTGACCTTGGACTCCTTGTCCCTTTTTTGGCCTTTTGGAGCAATGGGGATGCCCATAGACTGGGGCCACTTGATGAAGGACTTCACTGATGACGAGGGTCTCGGGTTCTTCAGGAGTGGGCCAGGCTGTCAGGAGTCTGTCCAATGGCATCTGTGTCTTCTGAGAGAAAGGAAAAGGAAGAGCTTCATATGGCTGTGAAAGTACTCTTGAAATCTGACTTCTTTAGTGTTCCCAAATGCCACCCAACCTGCACTGCCTACTCAGCTGGAGGTGGGAGTGGACCCTTGACTTTGTAAGAGAAGCAGAAAGTCAGGAGTCGAGATTTTCTTTCCACCCCCCAGCCAGTGGTTCACTACCCTCCACCTTCAGCCAGACCATTCCTAATGTGAATCGAACTGTGCTGCCTGCTTTTCCTTGGGGACAGAGTGTGCAGTCCCTGGAGGAGTCAGGGAAGACATAATGCACAAGTGATAAAGTTACACTTGAGCTGAGCCCTGAAAGATGTGTAGTATTTTCCAGATGGGGCGGGTGGGTGTATTCTGGAACCTGTTAGTTATTTCTTACAGCAGGCCAACTGAGGCTTCAGAAATCTGAGGAGGTCACATCTTGAACATCCTAAGGGGATGCTGAAGAGTTAGAGTCTGTCTGAAAGGTTTTAGGCAGGGTAATAATAACCTTGTCAGATCTGCTTTTAAAATACTTCTGGAATAACTTTTTTAGGAGAAATGTTCATCCTTTCCTCCCTATCACTAAATATGGCTGTTATTCTCTTACTTCCTCTTTTTCCTGTACCTTGAATATCCAGTGAATTACCAGCTCTTCCTTTTACGTAGTTCTTTTACATAGGAAGTCATATGTCTTCCCTTTACATAGTTACTGCCTGGATCTAACTTCTTGCCACCTTAACATTTTTTTTAAATAGGATTTGATTGGTCTCTCTACCTCAGTCTCTGTACAACATTAAATTCTTACACACTGAATGCGCAGTCTTTCTAAAGTAGAGCTCCAAACCCTTTGATTCACACTTAAATATACAGTAAGTTTCAACCTCTTAGCCTGGCTATCAAGTTCCTGCACAACTGCCTCCCTTCACCCCACCCCCATCCATTTCTCTTCAGAAACTGCCATCTCAGTCATTCTGTCCTGGTCTTGACGATACACACTTTGTTTTTCTCAGTTCCAACACCACACTTTTGCTTTCACTGCCAGTCTGAACTCTACTTATATATGCCCCACCATCTTCTATGTGAAGCCTTTCTCTTTCAAATAAGCCCCTAGTGACTGTTTCTTCTACTGAAGAAACCACCCACTTGGGTCTTGGCACATGATGCTTTGTACTGTCACTTTTTTTTTTCCCCATATGGGCAGGTACCAGGAATCGAACCCCAGTCTCCAGTACAGCAGGCAAGAATGCCGCCACTGTGCCACCATTGCACCGCCCTGTTACTTTTTATGTCTGTAAACCAAACGCATGCAGGAAGTATATCTTAAGGAAGGAAAAGTAGCAGGACAAAAATTAGCCTTGGGATAGGAAAAACCCTGGGTCCTGGTTCCAACTCTATTAGTTGGAAAACACATTCTCTGGGCCTCAGTTCCCTCTTGTCAAATGACAAATTGTGCAAAGGAGTTTGGTCTGGATTGGCTTGACCTCTGACATTCCCCTAGCTCTACATCCCCTCCACTGCCTTGAACATGACAAATGTCCAGAAAATGAATGATGCTGCTGTCTCAGGACAGACTTCCAGAGTCTTCTACGGGGTTCTGCTGAGTTAGATTGTATGTTTCTTAGGAGGCTGCTCTTTGCTGATTGCTACAGAAACTGGCCCAGCAAGTTGATCTGCTTTGGAAAGCAGAACTGCCAAAGAACTCCTATCATAGATATGGGCGAGACTGCGCAGGGTGTGGAAATGGCTTGTTTTCACAAGGTGCGGTGTTTGGCCTGCCATCTTTAAAGCTTTGGCAATATTGAGAGGCTGCTCTTCAGATCTTTTACAAAGCAGGACCTCTGGCTGATAAGTTCTAAGGGAAAGCCCTTTTAAACCACTTTTGGTTCAGGCATTTCATGGGTGCTAGTTAAAGCTTTTATAAGCTCAAAATGGGTACCAACTCAATAATCCCCTTTGTGATTTGGCCTTTTTCTTCAGGGTTTTAAGATGTGGTTTTTCAGCCCCATCTTACGAAATGGCAGGGAGATGTAAGGCCTGAAAGCTCAAACATAGTTTTCTGGAAGTAAAGAACAGACTATAGTGTTTCTGTTTCCTGCCTCAGCTGAACACCAGTAGAGCAGTTTGGTTCTTTAAACCAATCCTACTCACTTGAATGGTCAAACCACGTGGATTCTGAGGCTGCCTCCACAGCCTTTCTCTTATAGGCCATGTTTAAGCTACTTAATTTTTTTTCTAATTTATTGGGTTTTTTTTTGTTTTAATGAATTTATGCACATA
This sequence comes from Tamandua tetradactyla, assembly GCF_023851605.1. NCBI lineage: Eukaryota > Metazoa > Chordata > Mammalia > Pilosa > Myrmecophagidae > Tamandua > Tamandua tetradactyla. The sequence goes on from NC_135337.1 coordinate 58,542,841, forward strand.
GTTCTTCTAACAAAAGGCTCAAAGGGAATATGCAGTGAAAATTATAAAAATTATTTAAAAATCATATGCCTATCCTCCTTCCCAGAGGCAACCAGCATTATCAATTATAATATGTATACTTCCAGAAATATACTGTGCACATGCTGGGGATGTGTTTGTGTGTGTGTATAAAATCTCTCTCCTTTTGTACACATGGCAACCCATGTACACTATTGTTATAAACTTTACTTTTGTTCACTTACATCTTGGAAATATTTAGGCACATACAGATTTATGTCATTCTGTTAAAAAATTTCATAATATCCTGTTATGTGGATATACTGAAAATGTTCAGCCTGCCCCTCTGATGGACCTTCACATTGTACCCAATTTTTTGCTTTTATTTATAATGCTACAATGAACATACTTACATTATATAACTTGGGCATGTGTGTGGCAATTTCTGTATTACCTTCTACCTGTTTTACTTTCTTTCTTGGTGCATCTTTCTCAGCATTTCTTCTGGAATTTCTATGGGCTTTTCAGTGGCAGTCTGTGCCTCTGTATCCCCTGATGACAAGGCAGAGGCAGACAGAGCCCATGACATCAAAGTTACCAGCTTGCGAGCCAGGTGTCTGCAATTGACCCAGAGCTGCCTCCCCCCGTGCTACTTCAGGCTTTAGGGACATGAGACTGTGGAATCTCAGCATGGGAGGAGAACTTAAAGCTCAGCTGGTTAAATTCCTATAACTTGAATCCCCTCTAACACTAACACTGGCATCCCTCTAGGGCTCCACCACTTGGTAGAGTGCTTTCCTTAGGTCATCACAATATTGCCACTGAACACGGGCCATTGTGTGAACCCTTCTCTAGTTAGCCTGTTCAGTTTGGAGGTGTGGACTGCTGGTAACACTCCCCTTAGCCTGTGCTGAAAGATCTAGAACATTCAGTATGTTGGTAGATACCACGTGGTCTGGAGATTGCCTTCTTGAATGTGACTCGAGGATCCACCATTTACTATCTGACTAACATTGGGCAAGTTATTTATTCCTCTGTGCCTCTGTTTACTTATCTGAAAAATGAGGATAATAAGAGTATAGCCTTCTAAAGCTATTGTATGGATTAAATGTTAATATGTGCACAATGTTTAAAACAGTGCCTGACGTAGAAAGTAATATATATGTATATATATATTATGTGCAGTATTCAGTGCCTGACAGAAAGTAATATATGTGTGTGTGTATATATATATATATATATATATATATATGCAGTTATTGTGTGCGTGTGTATTGACTGTAGGTATTACTATTCTTGCTGTTATGATTTAACAGCAACAAAATCCCTTAATTAAAATATGAGTCTTCCTGGAAAGAAAGTAAATGATTTTTGCCTTTTACAAACCATGCACTTTACTTGGTATCTTTAATTTAAGCCTCATAACGTTATACAAGGTAGGTATTGTCAATTCCTATTTTACAGGGAATGAAACTAGGGCTCAGATACTTGGCAAATTGTCCAAGGGTCACAGGCAGTGTAAGTGGCAGAGGGGGGGTTCACCCCAGACCTGATTCTAAAGGCACTAAACTGCAGTGTTGTAACATTCCTCCTGAGGCAGATATGGCTGAGACTGGCTCTTTCCCTAAGTGGAGAGTGGGATTGCTGGCTTCTGGCCTGGGAAGGGGTGTGGAGGAAGAACGCACTGGGTAACCATAGAGAAAATTCTTGGAGGAAAAGGGTTGTGACGTTTGAGAAAGGGAGTCCGGGGCCGCCAAAGTCTCAGACAATGGAAAGAATATTGGCATATAGCTTCCCTCCCAGGTTGTTTGCCCTAAATGCATAAAGTCTTTCCACATATTCAGATACTTTCAACTTCCAGTCTTTTCCACCAGAGAATGGACCATCTTGGCCATATCTGACCTTGTTTTCACGTTCTTAGACTACACTGCAGCAGCTCCCTTCTTTCTTTCTTTACTCTTAGCACACTCATCTGCCACCTGAGTGTCTCTACTTATTTAAAACCTTTTCCTTGCAGAATGGTATGATTTATTGGCTTCCAGCCAAAACCAAAACAAGCTGGATTCTACTTATCTGCTCTATGCTCAGACATGACTGGGGAAAGTCATGGTAAAGCTCCAGTTCTCTTGGATGACTCAGTGCTCAGCCTAGTACTTGGAAATGCCAAAAATACTTGCTTTTATTTTTCTTTTGAAATGCATTGAGATGAAGAGGGGAATGTAAGGCATTTCATTTTAGTCTTTTTGTCACAAGCTTCATAAAATTCTTGTTCATGTATTGCGCTTGAGGATGTGAGCTGAGAGTGATGATTCAGATGATAGCATAAGTGATTTCAACTTATCGGTGATCTGAGCATTTCGGTTTCCTTCTAACAATGGGGAGCTTAGATGCAGTGGTCACAAAACCCCACTGACTAAACACTATAGTTTTTTACCTTACCTCCACAATGGGATAGTTTTTGGCCCAAGTGCTATTTGCTGGGTCTGGAATTTCTCTGCTGCACCACTGAGGTCTGAGGGCCGAAAGGAGAACTAATGCCCTGTAGATAAAGAAAACAATGACATCTTGTTCAGTGTACCCACGATGGCATGGGAGCACAGATTCTTAGTGTGATGATTGCAATCTAGGAGATGCTTTTGCATGCAAATAAGTAAAATATAAACAGTAAAAGAGAAAGATGATGCTCAGTCCAAGGCTGGAGTACTTTTCTGTGAAGTTTGGATTGATGATGACAAGGAGTCAGAGTTCAGTCACTTGGGGGGTTCCTATATAAGCTTCTGGACCTGCCACTCGATGCATCATTTAGCTATCTATCACCCTCCATATCTGCATTCATTCAATATACACTGACCAAACACCTAATATATGACTAGCAGAGTGCCACGTGCAAGGGACAGAAAGGTGAATGAGAATACTTGGTCCCCTGCACTTAGGAAGCTTATATGTGGCCAACTAGGATGCTTACAAAGAGAAATTTTTATGCTAAAATAACAAATGTTTATGCTAAAAAATTGAACATAACTATGTAAGGAAAAAAAGCCAAGAAAAATATAATATGGAAATACATCCAAACTATTAATAGTTGTTATGTGTTTAATGATGGGAGGAAATACGGTTCTTCTGTTTTTCTTTCTATCTCTCTGGGTTTTTTGAAAATATTTAAAAATTAATATAGATTATTTTTATGATACAGAAGGGAAAAAGTCCTGAAAATGTTACTTATAGATGCATGTGACTTAAATATTTTGAATATTTTTTAAACGTTCAAGACCAAAAGGAGACATTTTTTAAAGACACACTATGGTGACTTTAATAAGTTTTGATGTTTAATGGAAAAGGTGTTAAATTTGAAGCTGTGACCTGGCCGTGTAACTAATTTCTTTCCAAAAAAATGTGAGCAGAGGTGCTGTGGCCTAGTGTATACCATTCAGAAAAGGACAATGCCAAGGAAGGGTGAGCCGATACGAAGGGAGAAAAGAGGGCCCCTAATGACTGTGTGGAGCAGAGCCGCCCAACAAACTGGATGCCTCACCTCAGGACTATTATATGAGAGAGAAATAAACTTCTATTTTATTTAAACCACTGTAATTGCACCTTTTTGTTAGTTTAGCCTTTATCCTAACTGATACTCTCTACTATTCTGAAGAAGATGTGTGTGAACCTAGTTGACTGTTTTTTTAATTAAAATTTGCAAAGGTTACCTAAAGAGCTGTTGCTTGGAAATATCTATCACACATGGGTTCCTCAATGAATATCAGTGAAGTTTTCAGATATGTTCAACAGTAGTAGAATGACTTTAAGTTAGCTTTATTTTGATAACTGTTCTATTACCTTACACCGCATCTGAAGAAAGCTTTGTATTGAATAATTCACTCATTAAAAACATTTTTTAATTGTATAAAGTGGTACATGTTTACTAAAGAAACTTTGGAAAACACAGTTAAGTAGAAAGAACTCAAGTCATCTATGATCCTAACCCCTGATACAATCACCAGGAAATATTCTGATGTATATTCTTGGGGCAGCGAATGCTAATTGCCACCAAGTACCCATTTTCCCTTCTTCCTTAGGAAAGGGACCCTGATTTATTGATGTAACAATGATCCGAGGAAAAGACCAGATTTTCAGCCTTCCCTGCCTCTAAGTTCTAGCCAATAAGATGTGAACAGAAGTGTTCAATGTGCTCCTTGGAGGCTCTTAAAAGGGAAGGGGATGTGCCTTCCTTCTTTTTTCCCTGTAGTTGCATAATGAAGGCATGCTGGGTCCAGTTCCTTCTGCTGTCAGACCATGAGTGACTGAGGATGGAAGCCAATGTAGGATGGCAGAGCAGGAAGAAGCCTAGGTCTCCAATGACTATATAGCTACTACACTAGCCCTTCACCTGAGTTTATTTTACCTGCGTGAGAAACTTGTTAGCTAGTTTATCATAGTATTTTGGCATTTATGTTATACAACCAAATTTAATGTAGATATGTCCTGCATGCACGTGTGTGTGTGTGTACACTTTTTTTAAAAGTAAAGCTACATATGTTTGGCAACCGGTTTTTCTTTTTTCTTACATAACAATTATCTTTACATACCATTTCATTTTCTTATACATGATCTTTAATGGATGCCTAGTATGCTATAGTATGGGATATGGTGTGATTTATTTAACTGATCTCACATCAGTGGGCCTGTAGGCTGTTTTGATTTTTTCTTTTATGAACAATATTTTAGTGAACATATGGTCACTAAATAGCCACAGATATTTATCATATAATAAATTCCTGGCTAGAAATTGCTAAGTCAAAAGGTTTAGTATTTTAAAAACTTTTGTTGCCCAGAAAGATTGACCAAATTTAACCTTCCACCAGCAATGTATAAGGGTGTTCATTTCCCTGACCCTTAGCAACTACACCTACTGTTTAAAAGCGTATGTTTGCCAAATTGGCAGATATAATTAACTCACTTTTGCCGGAAGTAACGTATTGAGAAAATGCCCACCATGATGACGGCAATGCAAATGCTTGGCACCACAAACGCGTTCCAATTGGCTTTACCTGAAAAGTTAGCAAATTCTGTGATTGAGTTGTCTTTGATGAACACTTCAAAATATTGAACATAGAAAGCCCTCCAGAAATGGCATCTACTAATTTTACCAACCCATTGAATAGGCCCTCTAACTATGGTCTTTGAAATTGTACCTATTCCTTCCTATGAAAAGAAGGCATTTCACTGCTTATTAGAATCATTCATTTTTGAGTACTAACCAGGTCCTAGGCCCTGATAGATGCTGGGGTATAAAGATGAAAAGGGCAGTGGCTCAGCTGTCTTAAGAAGTCATGAATTTAAAAAAAAAAAGAAAGAAGGAAAAAGAAGTCATGAATATAATAGAGGAGACTGCTGTAGAAATATGTAAACAAACCACAATGCCATAGGATACATGTAAAAACCAGGGCCCACACGAGGCAACGTGGTTGAGGACAGCACGGGCAGCTGCCCCATGAGCAGCTCAGGAAAGTTTCACAAAAGACACGATATCAAAAGTTAAGAGCTGAAGAATGAATAGGAGTTGGCTAAGCAGACAAGTGAGGGGAGAGCAGACTAGACAAAGAGAATAATGCAAAGGCATGGAAGGAGAAAAGAGCACAGCACTGCTTTAGTGCATGGAATGATGAAGTGAGTGGCAGAGGATAAAGCTAGATGGGTAAAGAGGGTCAGATCATACAAGACCTGGTAACTAAGGAGCTTGGGTTCTAGCTTGAAGATGCTTGGGGAACGAATGCAAGGGTACAAGAGGCAGAACCTCAGGATCATGCGTCTTGCAGAAAGAATCTTCTGATCAAGTGAAGGAGATGCTGGGAGGACAGATGAGCAGGGTGTGGGGGGCATTAGAGGCAGGAGGCTTAGCCTGTGTGCACAATGCATTAACAGGGCTACACGGGGGTGCTGGTGGATGCAACCTTGTAACCACTCTGCACAGCAGAATCTGACATTTCTTCAGCATCTGCCTTTCTTCCTAGGCAGCTGGGACAAGTTTGGAGTGCCACATCTAGGAAGATGCTGAGCCCCTAACCCACTTTCCACTTGCCCACAAGTTAACCTTCACAGAGTGCTGGGGAGATGAGGAGAGGGCCTATCAATTTTCCCACTGGAGAGATTCTGTATTATCAATTTGATACGCTCTGTCAAAAAGCAAGAAAAATTTGCTTGGAACAGTTGCAAAAAAGCTTTGCCAGAGATAACAGTGTTAACTTAGCCAGCGGAAGGAAGCCTATGTTAGCTGAGGCACTTACTCATATACTCAAATTTAATGTGTCACTCAAATGTGTGTATGATTTGTAGTTCTGCCACTTACCATCTCTGTGACCTTGGGGCATCTCTTTTTACCTTGGTTCCCTCACTTGTAATAAAGGCATAACAATCCCTCACTCCTTTATTCATTTCATATTGAGTGCCTGAGAGTATGTATGATGGCCAGGCATTTTCCCTAGTGGTTGTAAGGACTAAATGAGCAAAGGGATAAAAGGACTTAATGCAGTGGCCAGCACATCATGACCACCTGATATGTAGTAGCTCCTGCTGTTACTGTTGATGTAATTCTCATCTTTCATTGAACAGATATCTAATGACTGAGCACTATGTGCTGGGCACTGCTCTAGGCCTTGGGAATGGAGCTAAACAGTTGTCAGTTTCTGCCCAGAGGAATGCAGAGTTTGGAGTGGGGTCAAATATGTACTCTGTGCTGTAGTGCTTATGAAGGAAATGCCCACAAATGCATTTGGAAAGACTTCCTGGAGGTAGAAACATTTCTTCTGAGTTTTGAAAACTGAGTAGTCTCTGTCTCCAAGCAGACAGTGAGGTGGCAGGGAACCCCAGGGAGAGGAAACAGTAAGGACAAAGGGGTAGCGGCAGGAAAGAAATTAGGGAATTGCAATTTGATAATCGCCTTGTCAAATGCAGTGGGAGTGTATGTCTGAGTAAGAACCCGGGATGGGTTTGCCTTCTTGAAAGTTGGCTCCTACCTTGCAGATAAAATTCCCTCTCATTTCCTTTGGGGCTTTCGCCAGCAGCGGTCAGAGCTGTCATCCACAGGATGTATGCCACTCTGGGTTGCAGACTGTTTATAGAATGTGAATTTTGGGAGACCCTATAGGGAATTTCTAAAAAGGAGATAAAGATAACAACAGTAACCACAGCAGGTATTAAAGGAAACGTCTGAAGATTAGCTTTTACTCGCTTTTACTTTCTTAATGCTTCATTTGATGTGAAAGGAAAAGGCATATTTCTGTTTCAAAGCTGTCCTCATTTATCAGTTCTCAAAACTTTAATAGGCCCTAGACACTCCTATACAGAAAGTCCCTACTCCACAGCATATCAAATAAATTATTTTTTCTGTAGTAAAATCTCTTGAATTTTAATCATTCTGCTTTTGAAATTACTGAGCTGTAGCAATTCCTTTTATTTCCTATGACTGCAATAGTGTAGGCATTTATCAGGTATATTTAAGAATACTTGGGGAGGGGATTTAAAAGTACAAATTGTTTTTCAGGGTAATGAAATTAATTTAAAAAGCTTAAGTTTAGCAAATAATGAAATACACTTAAGTAGCATTTATTAATTTGATTTTGCACCTTTCCTCTCGTAGGCTCTGGATACTTCGCGTAAAGGACTTAATATGATGGGTCTGCTTCAGTTGACAAAATCATTCAAAACTAGAGCAACGGTGCTTAGATTAGATTTGTTTTGGCAGCGTTAAGCCTAGATTATCAGCTCCTTATGCTCTAATACCCCTGCAGTTTCTCAGGGGGAAGAGTTTGTTTTTAGAGCAATGTGCCGAGATTGTTTTCCTCCCTGAAGAAACATGAATGCTAGTAACCTTTAGTAAATAGGCAATCTTCTCCTTCAGTGATCTGCTGCTTGTGGGTTTTGGAGTGACATCTCAAAAGCTGTGGAGGGCTGTAAAAGCCAAGCTGGAACTTCAGCAGGAGGAGCCTGCTAACTTGCTCTGCAGACCTGTTCCTAACAGGTGGTGAACATGAAAATCAGAACTCAGCACTTAATGCCCAGACATCACATACTCGCTCAACAACCCTAGGGAAAGTCAGATGATGCCTCTGTTTGCTGAATTCATTTTTTTTTTCTACTTGGATAGTTATATTTAAAAATAATATTCAAGAAAATGAAAACACAAACTTTGGGAGAAGATATCTGGAAAGCACATATCTGACAAGATTTAATATCCAGAATATTTAAAAGTAATTCCTACAACTCAATGACAAAGAGATGAAAAACCCAATTGAAAAATGGACAAAGGGCCCAAAAAGACACTTCTCCGAAGCAGACATTCAAATGGCCTATAAGGACATGAAAAGGTGTCCAGTATCACCAGACGCTAGAGAAACGCAAACCAAAACCACGAGATGTCACCTTACACCCACCAGGATGGCTACTGTTTTAGGGTTTTTTTAAAAATTGTATAATATAACATATATACAAAAATGCAATACATTTTAAAATACATTTTAACAATTAGTTATAGAACAGATTTCAGAGTTTGGTATCAGATACAATTCCACAATTTTAGGTTTTTCCTTCTAGCTGCTCCAAGACACTAGAAACTGGAAGAAATATCAATATAATGATTCAGCAATCATACTCATTTGTTAAACCCTAACTTTCTCTGTATAACTCCACCATCACCTTTCATCTTTCTCCCACTCTTTAGGGGTTTTGGGGCTATGCCCATTCTAACGTTTTTTTCATATTGGAAAGGGCTGTTGATAATGTGGGATGGGGGGGATGGAACTAGTTGATGTTCTAGAGAGGCTGGTCCCTCTGGGTTTCAGGACTTATCTGGCCTAGGAACCCATCTAGAGGTTGTAGGTTTCTTGAAAGTAAACTTAGTGGATGGAACTTTTGTAGAATCTCTGTTTATTGAATCTATTTTGACATTCACAAATACTTACTGAGTACCTTCTTCGGACAAGGCACTGAGTATTCAAAAGGACAGAATCTGCCTCAAAGAGCTTTTGTTCTAGTTGGGAAAACAAACCCCTTATGTACTCCTATCCCAGCTTACTATCTGGTAAGTAACAAGATGGAGCTCTGTAATATTATCTCCATTCTACCTGAAGGGGCTGTGCCGGTTTGAAATTGTGGTGGACCCCAGAAAAGCCATGTTCTTTAATTCTCATTCAATTTTGCTGGATAGAATCTTTTTGGTTGTTTCCATGGAGATGTGACCCACCCAACCGTAGGGTGGACAATCTGATTAGGTGGCTTCCATGGAGCTGTGTCTCCACCCATTCCAGGTGGGGTTGCTTACTGGAGCCCTTTAAGAGGGAACCATTTTGGAAAAGACAGAGCCCACACCACTGGAGACCTATGGAGATGCAGAAAGAAAATGCCCCCGGGGAAGCCTTATGAACCGAGAAGCCAACAGAGAAAGCTAGCAGACTTCCCAGCTGAGAGAGAAGCCCCCAACATCATTGGCCTTTTCTTTGGAGTCAAGTTATCTTTCTCTAGATGGCTTAGTTTGGATATTTCTATGGCCTTAGACCTGTAAACATGCAACTTAATAAATTCCCCTTTTAAAAGCCATTCTGTTTCTGGTATATTGCATTCCAGCAGTTTTAGCAAACTCAAACAGGGGCTGAGGCATGAGCAGATAATTTAACAGCTGTGACTATCAGAACAATTTTTGTATTTTACATCCTACTGAGAAAAAAGTACCTTGTGGAAAATTCCCAAATCTACTTTAGCCTATGAAATTGCTTGCACAGAGTTAAGCTATATGATTGAGCTAAAAAACCAAAAACAAATAAAAAGCAATTTTCCCTTGCTTCCTCAGGTAGGGGTTTTAAAAATTAATTTTAGCAGCAAAGCACAGGCAAGCATCAGGGAGGATGCAAAACTGCATCCTTAACTGTGGGAGTGGAGTAGGACGTCGGAACAGAAGGGAAGGGGTCTGTATGGTCTGCTGGACTGAAAAAGTTCATGCATGCACACAAACATATGTATATTTGAAGAGCAAAAATAGAAACTCTTATCGAGGGGAGCAGTGAGGAGAGGACAGTGTCAGCAGTTCGGTCAGTCAGCAAAATAGGCTGAGGTGAGTAATGAGAGAATGAAGGCAAGAAGTCAAACAGGAAATTCTGGTCCTGCTGCCTCTACCTGGGCGGTGATCTCTGATGGAGATAAAGGGGCCCATTCAATCCCTGTGGTCTAAAAACTTCAGGCTCAGGGTGATTAAACGACAAAGGCACCCGCTTAGGAAGATGTGATAGCTGCCAACCATCCGTCAGAAAAAATAGCTGCACTGTTACTGAAAATGAGTTTCCACCTGAAAAAAGCTACACTGGCCTAACAAAGAGTTGGGCAGCAGTCCTACAGCTGTTACACAGCACATACTCTATTTATCAAGCGCCTACCCTGTGCCTGGCACCATTCTAGGTGCAGGGGAGACAACGGCGAGCAAAATCATGATGGCTTCCACTCAAGAAGTTTGGAGTCTGTTGGAGAGGACAACCAAGCAGTGGAAAAGGATAACGTGAGCTCCAGGAGACAAGCGCACTTGCCGTTGGTGGAGCCCGGCAGTATCGACAGGCTTCTAGGGGGCTCGCTGTCCATCAGCCTCGTGTGGACCTTACTAAAATGCAATGCCGAGGCCTCACCCGGTTCTCCATCTTTCCACTCCTGTCCAAGCCCGGCTAAGGGACCTTTTGGCTAAGTGACAAAATACGCATAATATGAAGATTGTCATCTTAATCATTCTTAAGTATCCAGTTCAGTGGCATCAGTTACACTTACAATACTGTGCAACCATCACCTCTAGCCAAAACTTTTTTTTAATCATTCAAACAGAAACCATATCTATACTCCCCATCCTGTCTCCTCACCCCCACCTAAGACCTTGGTAACCTCCAATCTACTTTCTGTCTCTGTGAATTTGCCTATTCTAGATACTTCATTTAAGAAGAATCCCATAATATTTGTTCTGTTGTTTCTGGCTTATTTCACTCAACCCAGTGTCCTCGAGTCTCCTTGCATCAGAATACCGTTTCTTCTTATTGTTGAGTTGTAAGGGTTCTTTATATATTCTGAATGTTAAAACCTTATCAGATATATAATTTCCAAATATTTTCTCCCATTTTGTAGGCTGCCTTTTCACTTTCTTTGTAATGTCCTCTGATGTACAAAAGTTTTAAATTTTGATGATGTTCAATTTACCTATTTTTTTTTTCTTTTGTTGCTTGTGCTTTTGGCTTAATGCTTAAAAATCCATCGCCAAATGCAAGGTCATTAAGATTTACCCTTATGCATTCATCTAGGATTTTTGTGGGTTTTGCCCTTATATTTAGTCTGTTGATTCATTTTGAGTTAATTCCTGAATATTGTGTGTAATAGGGACCCGACTTCATTTTTTCACACGTGGAAATCCAGTTTTCCCAGCACCATTTGTTGGAGAGATTATTCTTTCCCCCATAGAATGTACTTAGCACCCTTGTTGAAAATCAGGTGGCCATAGATGTTGAGTACTGCCCTTCATTATTGCTCTGATTGGCCTCTGCATGCGCTGTTAATATTGCTGCCTGGTCGACAATGCCAGAAGGCCCCTTCTCCCTTGTGCTGTTGTGGTACTTCGCTCCTTTTGCTGTTGTGGTACTTCGCTCTCTCAGTGACTTTCTCCCACCTACTCAAAACCACTGCCCCTCCCATTCCCCAGAAACTGCCCTCGTGAATTCACCAATGGCCTTCTGGTTGCAAAATGCAATGGACGATCCTCAGTCCTTGATCACTTTTGGTACTCTCCTTTCTACCTTACTGTACTATGAGCTCTCTGAAGATAAAGAACAGTTCTGATTCATCAGTAAGTGCTCACCGAATTAAAGAGACAGTCAATCTAAACTGGTATAAAATAGTACCATGAATCTGCCACTCCCTCCCCTTTTAACTTGTTAAAAAATACTCTTACATAGGCTTTAGACTTATCAGATTCATGGCAAAACAAGGTAGGCAGTTTCTTGAACATCAGCAGGAGGAGTTGCAAGAGTTATCTGACCATGCTCATCTTTCTGGTGGTAAATAGGCATCTCAGGCTAAACTCTGACAAAATGAAGATTATTTCACATGAAGAATTCCAAATGGCCCAAGAGAAGGTCAATGTATTCATCTCCTCTGGAGCTACATTTCAGAACTAACTTACCCTGACAAGCCCAGCGGGAAGCAGTTCTGTGCAATGATACATTCTGCTCATTCATGGAGGATTACTTTAACAAATGATTGTAAGATCTAGTAATGAAATACTACAGAGCTGTTAAAAGAGTGAGGTAAGTGCTTACGGAGTGAGGTGGAAATATTGTCAGTATGTATTATTGAGAGATCAAAGCAAGGTGCAAATCAAAATACAAAATAAGTCCCCAAATATATGTTGCATATGCATTAAGTTTTTTTCTGGAAGAACTCACAAGGAACTGCAACAGTAGCCACTTGCCTAAGAGCAGAGGAAGGAAGATTTCATTATATATGTTTCTGAAGTATTTGAATTTTTTTTTACCATGTGCAACCATTATTTATATAATAAAAGATATATTAGGTTTAAAAGTCATAACTTTTAGAAAAGCTCTACTACAGATCTTCTAAGGTCAAGACGGAACACGGACTCCTAAAGTTGCCTGGTAAAAATCATTCTTGCAAGCAGTTCTCTGCAACCAGATCTCAGGGTGGCTTTGTTATATGTGTCTTGCACATGATAACTCTCACGAAGGAATAAAAGTGTTGCTTCTTTACGATAAATACTCCCTGCAAAGAAATGTAGCTACGTACGATGTAAAGAGAAGGTGAAGTTAGGGAAAAAATCAAACAAACTCTGAACACCTCAAAGATTGGAACGTCAAATCTGGCAAGTGACTTGGATTTGCCATCGAATGAGTGATCCATGAAATCATTTGGGCTAATGGTCTAGTCAGAGTATATTTGAATTGCTTTAGACTTGTAGGTGTAGAATAATTATGGGTCATAAGGGGTTACGTTAAAACTGTGTGCTATTTTACCCATTTTAAAAAGATAAATATGCTAAGATGATATCTGCAAATGGAGGATTTAAAATTTCTGCAAATTGGGTGCGTGGGTGGTTTGGCGGTAGAATGTTCGCCTTCCATGCGGGAGACGCGAGTTCGATTCCCAGACCATGCACCCCCCCCCCCCAAAAAAAGTTCTGCAAATGCATTTTTTAAAAACCTGAAGTGTCTAAATAGTACTGAAACCCTTTGTTGCCTTTTGAAATGCCGTCTCCCCATATGGCTAAGCTCCTTGAGAAACCTAGTCGATGTTTTTCACTTCTGAATCCTTTAGCAATTTGCTTGGCACATGACACATATTCACTAAGTGTGTGTGAGTGTGTATGTGCGGTAAAATGTGTTATTTTTCTTCATTCAATTCAATTCGCAAATATTTATTGAGTGTCTTCTAAGAGCCAGGTCCTTCTGTGCATGCACACACACGCACACACACACACACGCACACACGTGTGTTTTCCCTACCTGTGAACAAGACAGGCCCTACTGCACTTGGTTCTCACACATACCGCAGAGCTGAGGCTGGGAATGCCCGTCCCTTTCCTTCCAGTAGATCCTGTAACGGAGAATGCAGCCCCTGTGCTCGCGGGCTGGGGTTCTGTTCCAGGAGATGAAAACGCTCCCCCGTTCCTCTCTGACGGCGCTGATGTGGGGGCCGCTCAGTGGGGCTGCAAAGTAGAACAGGGGTGATTTCACCACCCTCCAAATCCAAATTACTGACCTAAAGCAAAACGTGGCCAAAGACCCCAAGACTCACCTTCGTGCTTAGCATGACCCTGGACGGACCTGCATCCTGCCCGGTCCCCCGCCAGCGCATGCACGCGGATTTCATAACAGACGTAGGGCTTTATGTTCTCTGCAAGGAAAGGAAGTGCTTGTTATAGCAGATGTGGCATCACCTCTGTGTCACTCTCAGAGCCATTTTAATATCTGACAGGGACTCCTTGAAGGTGTTTCTAGCCCTTGCTTAGTTTGGAGATGATTCCAGAACAGTCTGCCCTGAGGGTAGAGAGATGACCTAAGTACAAATTCTCAACATCCTGCCCGCATGGCACTGACTTCTGAAAATCACTGCTCCCGATTGCCAGGTATGAGCTTAAAAAATCAAACACAACTGACTGAGTTTCTTTCTATTAAACAAACAGGGTTATTGTGACTAAGAAGGTGGGGAAGCGATTCAGGTCTCACAAGGCGTTAAACATAACCACGCGAACAAATGTGCATAGACTGCCTTTCGAAACAAAACTGGCCTTCAAGAAAAAAATGTTGACTTCTGCAACTAAACGAGTTGCTGTTCACAAAAAAAGTGAGGCTGGAGTTTTGGAGGCATAGAAGCTAACTGCTCTCCTAATTCCACAGGTACGCCTATGGGGGATCCGACAGGTCACATCCTGTGCAATCCAATGCACTCCGACCCCCCCCGCCCCGTTCTTCTCCCTCCCTCCCCCCACGGAGTTCCAGTTAGATATCAGCTCCTTCCCAGTCTGGAAGCTCAGGAAGAAACCTGGGAAAGACATCTGAAGGAACACAAGAGAGCATCTGATACTTTGGTAATTTTTTTTTTTTTTTGGTGGGCTGTTCTATTTAGAGGAGACATATGCTAATGCTCCTTCCTAACTTTCAAAATGCCACCCTTTGCCATTTCCTGTCGGTCAGAAAGCTTATTGGCAAGCCACTCTTTCCTGCCAAAGCTCCTTATTTCCATGAATCTCAGGTGTCTGCTTCCTATGAAGACAACACCCCTCTCATAGACACTGCCCTTGACATATCTTCAAATTCCAAATGAAAGTTTAAAGTAAGAGAAGACAAGCAATCCTACCTAAGTAATTATAGTATCATGTGGTCAAAGTAAGAAAGACTCTCCCCCAATATTGTTTAATGCCCTGCCTACAAGTAGATCAGATCCCCTACAATGATAACTGATTAGAGTTGAATATTTTCTTTCAGGAAGAGGAATTTTACATCAGAATAATTTACTAAATCGTGCTTGTTTTATATGAAAATCCATTACTCCATAAGTATTCCAGCAAGAAGCTCAGGCAGGCCAACAGTACTACTGACAGAAGAGACCATGACGAGATAAGAGCTCACACCATGGATGGGTGGTGACTGTGCCAGGGTCAGGCCATGGTCACAGACCAAGTGAAACGGAGGAAAGGACACAGTTCAGCTCTGTAATCTAAAGACTCCTCATGGGTGGCATCCAGGGTATGGAATCATATTTCACTTGGAAGAGGTTCACACACAGCTCTCTGCTCCCAGCCGCCTGGCTGCTGGGCCCCCAGTTAGGGAAGTGGCCAGCCAACGTGCCATGCCGGGCTGGGATGTTCCCGATGAGCTCCTCAGGCAAATGGTTTCATCGCATTTTGCCTTGCAAAATGTGAATTTCAGGGTAGAGGCCTGGGGAACTGCTGCTTCGGGACACCTTTAGTAGAGGAGAGAAGAAAATGTGGTTCTGTAACTCAGTGGACATTTCTCTTTCTGCGAAAGGTAGAGCCTCAGAAGATTTGTTCCCTGGTTCTGACCTCTTATAAGGGCT
This sequence comes from Tamandua tetradactyla, assembly GCF_023851605.1. NCBI lineage: Eukaryota > Metazoa > Chordata > Mammalia > Pilosa > Myrmecophagidae > Tamandua > Tamandua tetradactyla. The sequence continues at coordinate 58,558,438 of NC_135337.1, forward strand.
CCTATTTTACCGGTTGATTCCTGTATGAAAAGTCCCTAATCCTGTCTGCTCTCTGCCTCCAAAACCTTCCTTAAATCCTGCTGCCCAGTGGAAGAAGCTCATCTTTTGTTTTCTTTCTACGGTCTGGCCCCAATTTCCCATTTCCCACTACTCATATGCATACATACATCCTGCTCCAGTACCCTTGGACAGAGGCCTTGTATCCAAGTTTATAAGCCATCTCTTAGGTAGTTTTCTGTAGAAAGCTAATTTCGCTTATTAAATGTTCGTGGAGGTAAACATTAAACGATCAATAATAAGGAGTCTTCATGGAGGCAGTAGGACAGAAGAGGAACCCGACCAGTACAGGCATCAGGGAAGGCTTCCCAGACTCCTTAATGTTCGCATATTGTAAAAAGACTGGCTGTCTTTGGTAAGAACACTTTCCATGCACACAGGACAAAACTGATGATCTCTAACCTGGCTCTATAATCAAGGACTCAGATTGTACTCTAGCCCCACATCCAATCACCCAACTCTGTTCCACAAAGCATAGGGAAAAGGCTACTGCAAATAAGATGGCAGTGAAACATTTTACTGATTGGAGAGGGCCAGTGTGAATGGATAATAAGTATGAATTATCTAATTTTTAAGTGTTTATTTACAGAATGTAATATCAACACAAACTAATAACTTAGTGCTTTCTAGCAGAACTTTAATAAAATTATTTTACCCATTTGTATATTAATTTTATTCAAATGAACATATCTGAAGTGCTTAATGACATTTTTCTAAGTATGCTAAAGATGTTTAGGAAACATACTTTCTTATCATCTATTTTATATTTGTATAGAATTAGAGAATTTCTAGAAGGAAAGAATTTAGGGACTATACAGTACAAACTATCCCACAAGGCTGAGTCCCGAAACAGTTTATAATAAGCGTTTACAATTTTGTAGCATTTTAGAGTTCAGAAAATGCCTTTTCTGTGTACAGTCTCATCTGATTTGATGGATATAACAGCACTGAAGGAAAATTAATTCAACCTGTAATAACTCTAAAAAGAGGAAACACAGCCTTGAGAGGCAAGCAACATTCTTATTAGGGATCATCAACAGTACGAAAGTTCTTTCTTGAAGTGAAATCTGTCTTCTTATAATTTCCACCCAGGGTTCTTAGTTTTGCTCTCTAGAGCACAAAGGAGACACTCTCACACATACAAGTCCCTCAAGCTGCCCAATCGGGGATACTCTTCCACAGGCTAAATGGTCCCAAGATAAAAAGTTCCCGACCCCTCTGGCTTGCTCATCTTTCTCAGGAAGCGCAGAGCCACATGAGGGGCACACAATTAAGGATGGGCACATGTATTATCATGCAGTGGGCTCTGTTTATTTCAGGTGTGCAAGGTTTGTCTCCTTTAGCAGGGCGTGTGTCTCCTCCCGGGTAGGTGTAGTGACTGCTATGGGGTAATGAAAATATTTGGGGATGTAGAGCTTGAAAACCTATTCAAATCTTAGCTCTGCCACAAATAATAATAGCAACAACTAAATTAATGGAGCAATTAGTGTTGCTCGAAGCATTTTCCATTATTCATTTAGTCCTCACAATAATTCAATGATGTAGGTAAATATTATTACCCTGACTTTACAGATAAGGAAACTGAGGCACAGAAAAGTTAAGTAATTTGTCCTAGATCATACACCCAGTAAGTGAAAGTGCCAACACTCAAACCCAGGTAGACTTGTTCTGGAACAGTCCTTTTCACCACTAGGCTGAACATATGTTTAAAAATGACATTAAATAAGTTCTATCCAATCCTTTTAATGTATCTTCAAATATTTTCTTTCATTTGATTCAGACCACTTGATTTTAATTGAGAGACTGAGAATCAGAGATACTAATAATCATATAAATAATATATCATATAAATAATTAGGAAAGAAACTCAGATCTCCTGATTCCTTCATCTACGGTCCGTAGTTGTTTTGATCATTAAATGGGCTCCCAAGTGTCAAGGTGCTTATCACACTGAGAAGCACAGCTCTTAGCCATGCTTGTATGGTTCATATGTGATTCATACTACTTGACACTGTGCTGGGCACATGGATTTTCCATGAAGCTAGAGTTTTCAGCCAACCTGTCGGCTGCAGTGGTATGTCTGAGGTGCTACCTTGGTGGACTCCAGGTCATAAATCTCCCTCTTAACATGTACTGGAGGGCAGGGTCCTGGATTCCCACCTGCAGTTTCCGCTAAACAAAAGTGAGTTTAGTAGCACTCCAGAAAGAAGGTAAACAATTTGGTACCTGAAATCAGAGCGGACACACTGTATGGTGGTCTCCGCAGCCAGTTGAGAGGAGGCTGCGTGCTGCTTCCTGAGTGGAGCTCCCTCCATTCCACCACGTACTCCTGGACAGCAGAGGCAGCTTTCCAGGGAGGCTCCCAGCTCACCACCATGCTGTCCGTGCCTTCTGAGTCTATGGAGACCCGGTGAGGAGCCAGCAACCCTTTATGGGGGAGAATATGGGGGGAAATTGCAATGGATGAGAATACAGAAAACAACTCCTTCCAACATAGTTTTAGGAAGAACCACATTTTTTTTTTTTTTGGTAAAGTTCATGCATGTAAGTTCATTCTATTTCTCAGTTCATAGAGAACCAGCAGCATCAGCTTGTGCAAGGACCCTGTGTAGTGTTATTTTTCAAAGTCTTTCCCCTTCATCTTCTATTTCTCTTTACATTCTTGTGTCCCCACAGATACCTGCTCTAGTAAATATAACATACATCCTTCTAATCTACCTCCCATATGTTTATTTAGACATGTACGTATTCTTGAAAATTTGTGCTTATGTGGTTGGTTTATTTTTGTGAAAGATATTGTGGGATAAATCTAATGCTTTTTCTGGGATATAGCCACCCTGCTGCCAGATGTAAATCCAGCTCATTCATTCAGATTGCTGTGTGAATCTTTTCCTTATCCAAGGAAGGTACAGGAGGTACCTTCCAACTCCTTGCTAACACAAACGAGGATGCAACATTCTCTTATATATTCTCTTGTGTGCAAGAGATGTCTCCGGATATATTATGCATAGAGTTGCTAGATTATATATAGAATAAATGCATATATTATTTTACTAAATACTGCCACACTGCTCTCTAAAATTGTTAATCTATGGACACTCTAACAAGAAAAGCCTGAGGGTTTTTATTTCTCCATCATGTGTTATTTTCTGACTTACAAATTTTTGCCAATCTTATAAGTGTAATGTGGCATTTAATTATGGTTTTATTTTCATTTTTCTAATTTCTTTTGAGGCCTAGCTTCTCTTCATATATTACTAGCCATTTGGATTTCCCCTTCAGTGAACTACTGTTCATATTTTGCTCATTTTTTTTCTGTTGAGCTTCCTGTCTTCTCTCTGATTTTTGCAGAAATACCTCTTATATTCTAGATATTAATCACTTGTCAGTTCTCAATGTTAAAAATATCTTCTCCAAATCTGTCAGCTCTCAGATAACTTTACTCTGATGTAAGCAAAAAATTTATCCATGTGCATTTTGTGACTTAGTTATGAAAACCTTTTCCATCCTGGCACTGTGAAGACTACACTTTCTTGTACTAGCTTTTAGTTTTAACTTTTACATTTCGATTTTTAATTGAAATCCATCGGAAGGTCTGTTTTTGTTTTTTTTTTTAAGTGGTATGAAGAAGGGATTAAACGTTATTATCTTTTCCACACAGGGAGCCAAATTTCCCTAAACCATTTCCAAGCAATCCACTGTGCCCTACAGATTTGTTACACCATCCTTATCCTATAGCAAGTTCTATATACTCACGGGTCTGTTCCAAGTCGGCCTCTTCACCAGAACACACTTTTTACGTTATTAAACTTCACAATGTCTGACAATTTGGCGGTCAAAGTCTGCACCTCTTTTAGTTCTTCTTTTTTCAAAGTGGTCTCAGATATTCATGAACCCTTTTTCTTCCATACAGTGTTTAGAATCAGTTTGTCGGAGCCCCCCCCCAAATTTGTAGCTAGTATTTCTATTGGAATTAAATTAAATTTATAATTCAACATAAATTTATAGTTCAATCTGAGATCTTGCAATGTTGAATTGTACCATTTGTAATAGGCGGCTTCTTTGAAATTAATCAAATCTCCTTCTATATACTTTTATGGAGTTTTAAAAATTCCTCCTCAAAGTTTCTATGCATTCTTTGTTAGGTTAATTCCTAGACATTATATGTTTAGTTGGCTATCTAAATGAGATCTTATTTTCTACTACTTTTTTTTTTTTAACTATTAATCTGTGTGTGATGATCTTATTTCTGGTAAACCTCCTAAACTCTCTAATCAGTGCTAATAATTTGTCTATTGGTCTCGAATTTTCTATGTAAATAACCTTATTAGTTGCAAACATAAGATATCTCCCTCCAATCTTTACATTAAATCCCTATTTCTTTTTTTGTTTGTTTTTATTTTATCTTGTTTCTATGTATAAAGGTAATATGCCTATGTTTCTTTATTAAGATGACATTTGCTGCATGTATTTAGGAGAGAGTCTTCAAAAAATTAAAAAGCTATCTTCAGCTCTCTGCTCCTCCCCATTCGACAGACAGCCACATCTTTCCATGCAGTGCCATCTGCATCCCTGAGACATGATGGTGAATGTTGGAATAACTGGATTTGGCAATACTGGGCTCCTGTCATCAGGGCTGCTGTAAACTCCAGCAAAGTGCAGGCTGTTGCCATCAATGACCCGTTCACTGACCTCAACTACATGGTCTACACGTTCCAAAATGATTTCACCTACAGCAAGTTCAAAGGCCTGTCAAGGCTGAGGATGGGAAGCTTGCCATCAATGAGAATCCCAGAACCATCTTCTAGGAGCAAGATCCTGCCATTACCAAATGGGGTGATCAGGTACTGAATACGCTGTGGAGTCCACTGGTGTCTTCAACCCCCTGGGGAAGGGTGCGGACCACTTGAAGGGTGGTGCCAAGAGAGTCAGCATCTCTGTCCCTTTGGCCAATGCCCCCATGTTTGTGATGGGCATGAACTATGAGAAGCATGACAATTCCCTAAAGATTGTCAACAATGCTTCCTGCACCACCAACTGCCTGGTCTCCTGGCCCAGGTCATGCATGACAACTTTTTCCTGGAGGAACTCATGAGCACTGTCCATGCCATTATTGCCGCCAAGAAGACTGTGGATGGCACTCCAGGAAACGTGACATTACAGCCATGGGGCTGTCCAGAATGTTCCTGCATCTACTGGTGCTACCAAGGCTATGGGCAAGGTCTTCCTAGAGCCAAATGGGAAGCTCACTGGCATGGCCTTCTGCATCCACATCCCCAACGTGTCCATCATGGATCTGACCTACCACCTGGGGAGAGTGGCCAAATATAATGACATCAAGAGCGTGGCATCAGAGAGGCCACTGAACGGCATCCTGGGCCACACTGTGAACCAGATCATCTCCTGTTATTTTAACAGTGACACCCACTCCTCCATTTTTGATGCTGGTACTGGCATTGCCCTCAATGACCATTTGTCAAGCTCATTATCAGATGTGACAATGAGTTTGGCTACAGCAGCAGGATGAGGGACCTTATGGTCCACATGGCTTCTGAGGAGCAAGAGCCCCTGGACCACCAGCCCCAGCAACAACATGAGAGGAAGAGAGATTGTCAGCTACTGGGGAGTCCTGGCTCCAACACGATCCTCCAATACTGAGAATCACCATCCTCCACAGCTCCCATCCCAGACCCCCTGAGGAAGGGTCGGGGCTCAGAGAGCTCTACCTTGTCATGTCCCATCAATAACTTTTGTATGCACTCCAAATGTTATCTTCTAATTCTAGTTTTCAAATAGGTTTTAGTCTTATAAAATGGTATTAAAACATCACTAAATTCTTTTTCTGCTTCTGTTAAGAGTATATTCTTTCTTTTACTCTTTTAGTATTAATGTGATGACCCACACAGACACATTTTTCAGGTATGAACTCATCCTTGAATTTCTGGAATTGACCCTACCTGATCATTCTGCCCAAATTCTTAATACATTTATTGGACTCAAGTTGCTAATATCAAAATTAAATTAGCCCCATAAAACAGGTTGGACAGCTTTCCTTATCATTTCTTTTTTGTAACAACTAGAATAACATAGAGATAATCTGTTCTTTTAGAGTTTAGTTATAAAACAGTTTGGGCTCGGGGCTTTTTTGATGGGCAGGCAAGTTAAATGTGAAGTTTTTGACTAATTCCAACTTCTTGAATGGTTATTCTTTTAGTTGGATTAAAAAAAATGTCTTCTTGTGCCAATTTTGGCTTTCTGTTTCAGAAATTTATTCATTTCATCACAGTTTTTAAGTTTATTGAGAAAAATTATTCTTCCCCTCTTGTTTTTTGGGTATTTTGATTATATCTCCTTTCTCCCTCCTCCCTTTCCCCCCCCCATCTTTACCCCATTGATCTTATCAAGGGTTTGTTTATCTTATTAGTCTTTTCAATGAATCAGCTTTAGTGGTTCATCTCTGGTGTTTTTCAGGAATCGAACCTGGGTCTCTGGCATGGCAGACGCTAAATCTGCCTGCTGAGCCACCGTGGCCCACCCCTCTGGCGGGTTTTTTAAATTATTATCATGGCCTAATTTCTTGATTTCTGTCCTTGTCTTTATTCTCTCCTTACTTCTTGTTTTTCTGAGTTTACTCTATTACCTTTATTTTGCTCTCATTTTTAAATGATAGTTGAGATGAATAAAAAATTTCAGATTCAAAGTTCTTTATTGTCTTCAATTTGAAGATATTATTTCATTGTTTTCTTGTATGCTTTGTTGTTGTGATATCTTATGTTTTTCTGGTTCTCACTCTTTTGTAGGTGATTTTCTTTTTCTCCCTGAATTATTTACTTTTATAATTTTTACTTTTCATTGAATTTGAGGTTCTTAAATTTCACTACAAAATGAAAAAAATTTCCTCTCAGTCTGAGATTTTATATCTTTTATAAAATTCTGCATTATTTTTGATCATTAGTCCCTGAATAATTTCTCCCTTCCGTTTACTTCTTTCTTTTACTGGGACACCTTGTTGTCATCACTTCTACTTTTATTCTTTCAGTGTTTTAATTTTTTTCCTATTTAATCTTCCTTATCCTTTTTTGAGTTTCTCCTCCAAACTCCCACTCATTAATTCACTCTTCAGATGAGTCCTTTCTGCTAGTCAACAAAGACTGCTAGTCACCTAAGTTCTGCTAAGAACTCACTGGCTGAGTTCTTGAACTTTTCATACTGAATGTCTCTAGTGGTGTCTTCTTTACAATCACCGTTTCTGATTCATGTTTCTAGTATCCTCCCTTCTCTTGCTAAGGATATTTATTATGTCCATTCTAAACTCTTGATCTTTTTTTTGTTGTTGTTGCTTCATCTTTTGCTTCAGTTCTGCTTCCTATGATATAGGTTGTTCTGTCTGTTGTCTTTCTTTCTCAGTATTTGTGCTCCTCTGATTTCTCCTAATGTTCTCTTTTGACATCATGCTTCATTTTTTCCAGTTGATCAGCAGTTTGGGCTTTTATTTTCCTATGGGGGGAGGGGCAAAGCTTAGCTGTAGCTCATGCTCTTCCAAGTCAGGTGAGGGTGGAAAGAGGGAGTTTTCAGGGTGGAAAGTTCTAGAACAGAGAGCCTGTCATGTGGCGAAACTTGGACTCTACCTGTTCCCAGGCTCCCCTTAGGCAGAGCTGGAAGTCTCAGAACCCCCCAGTGCCTTGACAGCAGGCACTCTTCCTGGGGAACAGACGCTGTTGTTCTCTTAATTGTCAGGTCCATGAGGTGGGGCAGGAGGAAAAGCTCAAGGACTGGTAAGCTCAAAGGCCCTCGTTGCTCTCAGCCACCCACCCACCACCTCTCCCCACCCCTAGCTGAGTTCCAAGACGCCCATGAAGTTACTCTGTCCCACTTTGCTGCTTCTAGCTGCAGAGGTGCTGCCACTTTTTTGCCCCACTGTAGAAATGGCAGAGCAGTCGTCATCCCAGTGCAACGTGGCAAGAGGAAGGGTCAAACAGGAGGTGTCCCCTCGGCTCACCCCACTTCGCGGCCCTGTCCTTCTCCACTCAGGTGGCCATTCCCCATGACACAGGGGCTTAGTCACCCAGCTCCTAACTCTTCTGCAGCATCCTCAGTGCTGGGTGTGGTGGTGAGAATCTGAGGCCTGTGTACTGGAGATCTTATTCGGAAATGAAATTCTCCAGCAGTGGTTCTTTTTTCTCTATTTGCCTTGGTACCTGGTGTGCAATTCCATGGATTTTTTTTTTTTTTTTTGAGAATCAAATTTATCCATCCAGCAAATACTTATTGAGCAGCTACAGTTTGTAATCTTTTGTCAGTAATGGGGTAATTTAGCCAAAGAGCCTTTGTAGACCCTGCCCTTACTCTCTCTGGAATTAGCTAAGAAACCAACTTGGCATTGTCCAGAGTTCTTCGCCTCTGAGTCACCACATTTACAGGGACCAGCCTGGAATTTCCTCCCCGATGACGTTTGCTGAGGCATATTTCTCTCCTTCAAACTCTTCCTAAATCACCTTCTCCCTGTCACCTCTCCAAAGTCGATCAATCAACTTCCTACCTCCATTTTCACGGGGCTCTCCTATACAGAGTTACGCAGTTCATAAGGTATTTGGAAAAATGTCCACCTAAGAGACAGATACCTGGTTTTTCAGACAGCTCTGCCACTAACTGAATTTCGATCTTGGCTAAGTTATTTCACCTCTTGGGGCTTCTGTCTCTGACATCTGTGTGGGCCTGCTGATGATTTTGTTGGCTTCTGTGTCTTCCCATGGTTTGAGTATTTCTTGAGCACAGGGATGAGTCTTTGAAATATTAAATATGTTTTACTTGATGACTGGCATTTTAGCACAGTCAGCTTTCATCATAAACTGACAAAATGATTCTTGTGCCTCTTAATACGCAATGCTTGTGGTAGGTGATTTTGTACTAAATTTATCCTTTGTTTCTCAAAACCAATATAATTTTGCCTATTGGGCATTATTTTTCCCTTCCTAGAAGGAAAAATACATATGTGAATAGTGTAAACATATACTGAAGCGGGGGGGGGGGGGGGGGGGGGGGGGAGGGACCCCAAATCATGGGAATCTATTTCTCAGGTATGCATGAAGCATGTTCCCTCTAGGATGGGACTACACCATTTGCCAGTTTGTCCTCCGGCTCACTCTGGTATGCACAACTGCTTGCACTGGATGGTTTACATGTGATCTTCAGGGAGGCAATGGGCCCTTGAGATTCCAACATTCCCAGGATCCTCTTAGCTACAGATCAATTTTAGAAAACTGCCTCAATGGCTTATCTTACCTTCAATTTAGGGGCCGCTCAACCCTCACTACAAAGCAAACCCTCACTCCCGAAAGCCTGCCCTCCGTCTCCTGGCTAATACCAATTTGTCTCTCCCTATTCCATTCAGATGGCTCCTCCAGTTCCTTGCCTTCTCTCCAAGACCATTCCTCCACTTCTCTCCATTCCTACAGCACCTGCATTCACCTCTAGCCTCTCATTTATTATACTGTCCTACAATTTACTTGTTTTTATGTCTGTACTTTCCAATCAACAATAAATAAACTGAGGACTTCAATGGCATTTTTTGCTTGTTGCTGGATTTCAATTGTCTTATATAACACATGCCCAATAAGTGATTGTTGAACAAATAAAAGTAAAGTGGACTCTAAAATAATGAACATGGCCATGTTGAGAAGTTGTTTCCAAATGTAAATATTGGAACTGGAATGGGCCCATAAAACCTATGAGGTTTATATCCTCAAACCCATCTGCATAAGGTTTTAAGAAGTAATGTGTTCTGATATATTAAATTTTTTAAATGGTGGGATACTAAACAATGGTATGATTTCAAGTTTTCCTCACAAAATTCACTTTAAAACTTAACTGTTTTTTTTTTTTTTGGTTTTTGGCATGGGCAGGCACCAGGAATCGAACCTGGGACTCCGGCATTGCAGGGAGAGCTCAGCCATTGAGCTACCATCATACCACCCTAAAGATTACTTTTCTAATACTTATCCACTGAAGAATAATTATAAAGATACACAAAGCAAAAGGGAAGAAAAATCACCTGTAATTCCATGATGCAGAGATAATTTAACTCTTCCATCTATATTCTACTAGACTTTTTCACTATGCAAAAGTGAATACTCACATGAATAAATAAAATGTCATCATCTCATACATATTTTTGAAAGCCTACTTTTTTATTTTAGGGTGTATGTGCATCTTTTCATGTCAGTAAAAACCTTAGCTAATCATCATTTTGATGCAGGTGCAGAATTAAGACAGATGGGGGTCATTATGTATCTGATTAGTCTTCTACTATTATACAGTTTAGGTTGTTTCCAGTGTTTCAGTATCTCAATGTTTCAACAGACATCTTTGTACTTATATTTCTGAGCACTAATCTAATGTGCTAAGGATTCATTTCTACCAAAAAATTTCTTGGTCAAAAGATACGCTTATTTTAGAAGTTGTTATATATTCCCAAATTTCTGTAAATTGCAAGTTGTACCAATTTATGCACCCACCAACTGTGTAGAAGAATGTCTTTTCCCCACGCTCTCACCAAGGCAGAGTATGCTAATTCTACCTAATTATCACAGTCTGATTGGGTTTCTTTTAAATTATTTGCACCCTTTGGTTGCTAGTTAAACTGAATATTAGTTTTCATATCTTTATCCTCCTTTTAAACTTTTTTTTTGAGTTATCTGCTCATATCCTTTGATCAGTTTTCAATTGTAGTGTTCTTTTTTTACTTGAAGAGAGAGAGAGAGAGAGAGAGAGAGAGAGAGAGAGAGAGAGAGAGAGAGAGAGAGAGAGAGAGAGAGACATCAACGCCTTTCCTGACAAAGATGTGATATATATTTTCCTTAAATAGCTATTTCTGTTTTAAAGCTATGTTTATAATGTTTTTCAAATTTATTTTATTACATGTTTTCGGTTTAATCATGTCCCCCAAAGAGATATTTTGAAGTTTTAATACCTGTGAATTTGGAAATAGGGTCTTTGCGGGGGGTAATCAAGTCAAGATGAGGCACGCTGGATTAAGGTGGAACACAATCTATCATGCCCGGTGTCCTCATAAGAAGAGGAGATGTTCAGAACCACAGAGGGCAGCTGGCCATATGAAGATGGAGACAGAACCTGGAGTTATGCTGCTACAAACCAAAGACCATTTGAGTTGGGGCTACCAGAAGCAGACACAAGAAAGAAGGATAGATTCTCTCCTAGAAGCTTCAGAGGGAACACGGCCTTGCCAAGACCTTGATTTCCAGAACTGTAAGAGAATAAATTTCTGTTGTTTGGAGCCACTTAGTTTGTGATACTTTATTATGGCAGCCTTAGGAAACTAATACACTGTGCATAAAGTTTAATTATTGAGAAAATTGTTGTCATCTTTTCCTTCAAGCTTTCTGATTTAGGTGCCTCCCTGACCTGAGGGAGAGACTGCCAGTTGCCTGTCAAATATTCTTTGCCCATTTCTTTAGCAAGGGATCACTGCTGACTCCTTCGCAGCTGGGTGTGGCCATGTGAGCAGTTAGGGCCAGTGACTGCAAGTGTTGTGTGCAACCTTGGTTAAAGTTAATATACTATGCATTAAGGAGAGGTGACCCTTCTTCTTTTTTTTTTTTCCACCTATAAGGAAACAGCTAGAGCTATAGCTGCCATCATGGCTGTTTCCATCTTGATGACGAAAGTCAAATTTGGCAGAGAAACAAGGAACCTGAATCCTGATTGTGCCACGGAGCTGTCACCCCAGCCCCAGGCTGCCAAATTCTGACTTCTTTTATGTGAATAAATCAGTCACTGCAGTCACACATCTGTAAGAGCCACCCAACTCCTGAGAGCAATCCCTAACTCATGCCCCACCCCAAGGATATGAAGTTTTACTTGCATTTTCTTCTAGTAATTTCCATCTACTCTGTTATCTCTATGTTTACAGATAAATGACTGAAAAGACGTATAACCAAGATTTAACATTGCACATAAAATAATAAAGGTTCGGGCAATAATAAATGGAATAAATTGTTACATTGAATTTTAAGGAAGGATATGATGATGTTTTATTCTATTACACATTTTTTGAAAAGCTAGGCCATCAATCTTGACATGATACCCATTTATAGTACAGATCTTAAGAAATAGCACCATTATCTACTTTCTTGGCTAATTATGGGTTTTATGTGAAGTTAGCGTTCAAGATACGTGACTTCACCTGTGAAATATGTGTCTCTACCCAGTAGGAAGCTTTTGCACACGGATAATTGTATACAAACTTGTGTAAAACAGGTTTCTAGTGTAGCAGAATTTTACTATAATTTCATTTCAGCCAGAATTTCATTTCAATATTATTGGCTTTAAAATATGTTTGCGCTACATAGGTGCAAAATGTTTATTCTGGAACTTGAGAACGTGTGTTACTCTTGCTTCTGTAAGAATTAGTGTTCAATTTAATGTAACTAATATCTCCCTAACTAATATTTATTAAGCACCTGCTATGTACTGGTCTCTGCAATTCATCTCACAATGATCTATAAGACAGATATTATAAGCCCTATTCTAGGGAGAAGGAAATTGGAGCTCAAAGGTGTTAATTCACTTGTCCAGGGCCATTTATAGACTGAGTAGAAAAGACAGCCTCTGAAAGTCCTTGACTCCAAAGTCTGAACTCCTGTGCTGCTCATGCCTACATAAGCAGGGCCTGCAGGAGATAAGAGATGAGTAAGAAACAGCTTCCCCCAGGCAATACTAAAGAAAAGCTGGTACTTACCTGTCCCACAAAGGTCTGCTATGTTAATACGAGTGGGCAGGGAACTGCCTTTTGAGTTGGCTGCAGACACAGTCGCAGACCAGATCCCAGTTATGGGAACAAGCCAGGTCCAGGAGGTGTGTCCCGTGATGCTCTGCAGGGTAGCCATCCCCCCAGCCACCTCCTGCAAGGTCACCTGGTAGTGGAGGATTTTCCCTCTGGCTTCTGAGTCACTCAGATTCTGCAACAAAACACGTCCACTTACTGTTTGACTTGCAGACAGGACTGTTGGATGCTCTGTGCCTGGACCTCAAGGCCCCTTGCAGCAGGTAGGTGGCTACTTCTGATGACCTTTTGATTTACACCTGCTCACCTCCTGCTCCATACATTTTTACGCATCCTCCCCCACCCAATTCAGAAGGAAATAGGTTAACTTTTTTCAAACGTGTTGATTCTCCTTTCTTAATTCAAAACAAAATTCACTAAGAATAGCGAACTCGATCACATGCAATCAGACATGCACGGGATCTAAACTTAGAAGACCTGGGTCTGCGTTCCAGCTCTACCAATCACCAGCTGTGTGACTCAGCCCTGAGCCCCCAGCTCTTAGCTGGTCAGGCACACTCATACACACACGCATATATATATAACTTTTTTAGACAGAAAAGTGCAACGCTTCTCAAGAAATACAAAAACAAGGTTATCAAGAGCTAAAACTAGTAAAATCTAAAGGCAGCGAATTGGATTAACCATCTGTGCTAGGGAGGTAAGACACCGTTTATAAATGTGTGACTAACGAGTCCTGGTACCACAAAAATTCCAATTGAGATCATTTGGGAGCAATCCCAGAAAGTAAGCAGAAAATGAATTATTTGTATTATAATAACCCCACTTGGAAAAGGACCACGGGAAACAGAAGCATGGAAAATGGAGTGTTGCCAAGGCTAGCACTGGCGGTGCTTGTCTACTCCTAGTTCAGGAAGAGGAAGGCTCGGCTAACAAGACTTAAGCATTACATTTTTCTTGGCAAGGCTATTCCTTCCATGGGAGAGGGAACCTCCACCTGCCTTTTCTGAAAGACGCATCTTAAGATTGGCAAATGCTCCTTGCTCTGGTTCTCTACTCACCAAAGATCTTCTAATAATTTGTTTCCCTATGTATTTATTTGTCAGGAGAGACTAGGCCAGCATGAACATCTGGTACACTTTAAATTTGTATTTTTCACTTTAAGTGAATAAATTGGCTGTCCAATTATAATTTGGCTTCTGGAACAATTAGCACACTTGGAGAGAATATTCTGATCTGCTGACTGAAGCCTTTCGGTTGGCCTAACAGCTGCATTTTTCAATGTAAATCAATCCATGAGTATCCAGCTTGTGCCATGTCAGCCTCTGGGAGCTTGATTAATGCAGGTTCCAACCTGGGGACCTTTTTGGATCAACAAAGCCTAGACTGGATCTTTCCAAAGTCACTGCACTGAGCTGAGTGCCATTTTGCCAGATGCTCTTTTTGGGTAAACAGTCAGCCTTTCCTTAGAAGATATCCTATGCACCGGCAAGAGCCAGGGGAGTTTGCATTTCAAACCTGCATCATAGCTGATCTCATAGGGTTGTTGCATGGATAAAATAAGCAAATGCTTTTCAGACTGTGATGTTCCAAATTGTTATGAATACACAACATGCCCTTTGTCAGAGGGGAGAAAACAGGATAGATTAAAGCAAAAGCTGGCTGGGGAAGGGCATTTCCTCAGTTCTCTCACTTCATCCTTCCCTATTTGTCTCTCTGGAGGCTCAGTGATAGGACTATCAGCCTCCCCTCCACCCTTTGCACCCCCAATCCTAAGGCAGGCCCTGAGAGTTAACTGAGCTCACAAAGCTCCCCATTCATGCCAGAGACCAAAGGAGCTTCAGTCTCACTCTTTCAAGTATGGAAACACAGCCCTAACTGAGAAAAAAAAATCTTGAATATCATCTTTTATCACTTTCCTCTCACTATCTTCATAAACACCCAGCAATCTCATTCAAACCATGATAAACTGCTGAAAGGAGAGGAAAAAGGTCAAGTCATCTTGGATCCAATGAACTTAGTGCTTTCTGCTGGAATCTGACTGCCACTAATCTAGTGAACAGAAATGGAGATCTAAAAGACAAATAAAAGTTCACAGAGGATCGTAAAGAGACAGACCTTTGCATCTTTCCTTCCACATTCCATGTTCTTGAGTTGAAAATATCATTAAGAAGAAGGTGGGGTGAGGAGATGGTGTGCGAGTAAATATGGCAGCCCATGCAATATGCTTGTATAAAATGTCAAGCTCAGGTTTTAGGATAAAGGTTATTCTCTCTCAGGTAATTGTATCCTTAACCAACTTGGAGAACAGGCTTAACTCGTCCCACAGGGTCCATGGAATGAAAAAGTCAATGAACCAGTCAGAAAACGGGTATGTAGCCAGCTGGGCACTTAGTTTCCTGAAGCCACTGAAGACAAGTATAATTTGTTTGGCTTATAAAAATAATAGCACCCTAAAGATGGCAAATAGTATATGTAATCCATCACCCCTGAATGGCACTTGGCCCTGATGGAAGGGAATGTCATCACAGAACCCCTAAACTGGATGCAATTCTGCAGCTTAGCCACTCATTCAACATTTCATTTTATAAATGGGGAAACAGAAGCCCAGGGGGATGAAGTGTGTTACTCACGGCTATTCAAGGGGTAAATGGAAGAGCTGGGAGTGGAGTCCAGTAGGACACCCTGCTCCTTATGCTGGCAAGACTGAGACAATGAGCTGGCCAGAACGGGGCTCCGTGTTTCAGAGCTGGAATCCCCAGTCACCCCATCCCCCGCCCCCCAGCTGCAAGGCAGCATCTCTAATCGTGAGGTTGTGGTAGTTCCGACACGGAGCATCAACATTAGGGGTAAGTTCAGCAGTTTGGGGAGGGTGGAGACCTGGAATTCTTTTCTTCCAGGGCCAGCAGGCTCTGAGTCACGAGGAGGCAACTGGTATGCCCTGAACAATGCAGAACTGAAACACTAGCCGGCTCTACCCACATAAACTTATTCTCACTCTAGTGTTTGTTTATTTGGGTGAGTGATAAAGGGGAATATAACAGTTGCTGAACATATTCCATGGGCCAGGAACATTACATCTGTTGTCACACTTAGCCCTTTCTGATGAGGGTACTGAAGCTTGGAGAATTGAAGGAACCATCTCAAGTAGGCACCACAGGGAAGTAATGTGAGATTTTGGGGCACCTCCTGGTGGATGAATGAGGGGAATGAGATGTCTAGAAGGTGTGTGGCTCCTCCAGAAGTGTCTCTGAAGACCTGATTACTCTAGACCTTCTCTAGCAGTCGTAAAAGAGGGTCTCAAGCCAGGGTTCCTATTGTAATTGTCACCTTCTCCTACTGGTAAGAGTATGCTAAAGAGGAAACGTCCTGCTGCCTCTCCCCTTCAGTTTTGTTTCTCCTCTTCCCTGCAGAAAATGATCCAAATTTATATGGAAAGGCTTTCTGACTTAGATTTGTCCAAGAAGCAGAGTGAATAGCTCCCTCACAAGTTCATTAGAAGAGGCCTGCTGCCTGAAAAGACTATCAGCATTAGAAAGAACGTGGTGAATGGAATCCATGATTGGACAGAAGATGGCACATCTTTTTTTTTTTTAATTAAAAATTATATATTAGAGGACAGGTGTTTCTGTGAAATGATAAAGCATTCTTTTTGAAAACTTATAAAAAAAACTACTGTACTTGTCATAAGGTAACATTTTACTTTTGAATTTCATCTGATACAAATCATAAGAAAACTGGGTGCAAGGGTAGTTCAGTGGTAGAATTCTCGCCTGCCATGCGGGAGACCCAGGTTTGATTCCAGGTC
Organism: Tamandua tetradactyla; assembly: GCF_023851605.1. NCBI lineage: Eukaryota > Metazoa > Chordata > Mammalia > Pilosa > Myrmecophagidae > Tamandua > Tamandua tetradactyla. The sequence goes on from NC_135337.1 coordinate 58,575,105, forward strand.
CCATGCACTTACTTCCCCAAAATCAACAAACAAGCAAATCATAAGAAAAATGTTAGACCTGGGCCATTTCAAAGAAGCGGGTCCATAATCAAATCCATTTAGACAGCTGGGGGAATGTGCTCATTTATAGCTACAGATTCGCCTGTGAAGACTCTTTGTTTTAGAATACCACTGGCTTAGGTTCTTTTTCATCAGGGCAATCCTTGCTTTCCTGCTCCACCATGGAGCAGCTGTGTGACCTTGAGCAAGTCATTTCACCACTCTGAGCCTCTTTATAGATATTTTTACTTATCTATAAAATAACATAGGTGCATGTACAGCACAAGCTTACTGAAGGATTCAGTGAGCTAAGGCAAGAAATTAGTTTCAGAGTGCTTGGCACATAACATGTTCATATATTGGTGAGTTCTTTCTCCTCTAGTTACTCTAAAGTGATATAAAAATTATCATAATTGGTACTTTCTCTACCATTTTCCTATGACCCTTCTATCGATCTATCGATTCCATCTTGACGCTTGGGTTACAACTCCATACGGAAGCATTACCAATGCTATACAGTTGATTACAAAACACATATAATTGTGGGTATAACCTGAGCCGACCTTGGATTCAGAACTCATGACTGCCTTCAGCAATCCCAGTCTAAAAGTGAAGAACTGACTCATCTGGAAATTTTTTTTTTTAATTACTGTATTGAAGGTTTCTGTATGAATCGATCTTCCCAGTAGCCTGCCATTGTATCTCTGACTCCTCAGTGCCATGTACAGTGTTTGATTTCATAATAATTATCTATCGAACACTTTTCATGATTATCTCAGTAATCTTCACACAATCTTACTCAGTCCATATTATTACGAGCATTTCACTTGTGAGAAAAGAAAGGCACAGAGAAGTTAAGTGCCTCGCTCAAGAACACACAGCCAATAATAAGTGGTGAAGCTGGGATCTGAACCCAGGTAGCAAAACTCTTTCTGGATGATGAATTCTTAACCCCTGCATCATGTTGGTGCATAATAGACTCCCCCCCCCACCCCAGATGTTTTTTCACACTGAACTCATTTAATGGATAGTCATACCTCATGGCAGATACCCTGGCATAATGATTTCTATCTTGTTTTGCATCTAGAAAAAAACAGCAAAAATTTCACTCCCTTGCATCGCTGCTTTCTATCTTCAGCTAATTCTCTGCTACCTATTCTCTTATGTTTGATGCTGGTCACACTCTACCTTATTCAACCAAAAATTCTCTGCGTTGCAGCTGACACACCTGTGTGACTAGCCAGTAAGGGGTAGCAATCTATTCTTTCTCAAAATATCTTCAGAAATGCTGTGCCAGCCAGTGATGGGACAAGGGAAAGGGCAGGGAACAGCCGAACATTGCAACAAAGCTATCACAGCTTTACTGTCTGCTGCTTTCGTACTAAAATATTGATTCTGAGGCGCTCCCTTTAATTAGATACATGCAATATATACATCTCGACAACTAATCTACCCTGGGGACTTATGATGGAGCTTTGTTTCACATCCACATCACTCAGGTTATAAAAAATTTTAGTTTTTTAGCCTAACCTCATTTATCTGGGGAGACCATATCTTCAGCAGCGCTGTGTGATCTAGGTCGAAATGTTTTCCATATGAGAAAGAGAAATTCCAGGGAAAGACACAAATGTACTACACAGCTGCCCCGTGTTGCAGCAGGACTCTTGGGGCTAGTGCTGCCTCCTCTCCACGGGGCAGGCTTGGTGGATGGGGCTGGCTGATATTTCAGCCCTCTCCCCTTCTATCCCAGATGTAAAGTTTGAGCGTAGCTGTTTAACAAAATGAATGACTTCATTTAATAAGTGGATAAAAAACCCACCAAATCTCTTTTTTTCACTTTTGGAACCAAGACTTTTTAAAGCTCCTTTCTTTATAACTTCTCAAGGCACCAGAGCTGTGCTTGTCAGTCCAGGAGCCACAAACCATGAGAGGCCACAGGGTCCCTGAAATGTGGCCAGGCCAAAATGAGGCGGGCTCTGAGTGTCAAATGCACTGCTGTTTTTTTTTTAGGACTTTGTAGGAAAAAAAAGAAAGTAGAAACCTCACGAATAATTTTCAAAATATTGATTACATATTGAAATGATATCCTAGATATATGGGGTTAAATGCAACATATGATTAAAACAAATTCCACCTGATTCTTTTTACCTATTAAGATGTGCCTACCAGAAAATTTTAACTTATGCATGTGACTCGTATGTGTGGCTTGCTTGTATTATCCTTCTATGGGACAGCATTTTAATAAAGTGATCCTTTACATGCTGGAGCCTTTACATGCCGGAGCCTTAGTCGCCAAAGGCTCTCCCCTAGACGCTGTCCCCACGCCCGTCCTGGCTGACCTGCCCTCTTAGGGTCAGCTCCAGGGTGACCACCCTGGAGGTCTCTCTCTGACCACCCCCTGGTCCTTTCTCTATGGGACAAGCCCCATCTTCCTTCCCACTGGCTCTTGACATCCTCCCACGCCACAAGCCCCACTGTCATCCTGGCTTTTAGTCCTGTCCACCCACTGGATGTGACAATACGACACGAGGACAGGCTGCGTCTTTTCACTTTCATATATACCCGTCATGCGGTGCAGTGTCTAGCACCGAAGAGGGGCTTTAAGATATGTGTTTGAATGAATGAATGAATAAACAAATGAATGAATGAATTCAGTCTCCTTCGCACACCGGCATCTTTCTTCTAGACCCACAATCATTTCAGGACGTCTGGGATTTGCTAGGATCAAGACGGTGAGAATAACTGAAGTGATCGACAGATGAGATTGGGAAAGTGGCTTTGACTCTGCTGTGAAATCTTTTTCACGTGCTATCCCTATTTTCAGGGTGATTTTCTTCCTAGAGGAGACACGTTGCATCAGGTGGAAGAAAAGCATTTTGGAATCAGGGATTGAATTGTTGAATCGAGGCAAAGGAGACCATATAAAGCCTGGCATAGAAAGGGATGCTAGAAGGACTGGGGGGTGGGGGTGGGGGTTGGTATTGTTAAAAGCCCCCAGCTGGGAAGGGGTCTCATGCCACACTGGGCCCTTGGGGACAGAGCATCGTTTTCTACTTGGAGAAGAGCTGCTTTGTTAAAATTTATTTGCAGTTTTAGCAACACTCAGGTGTTCTTGTTTTATCTCGTAGACTAGGTTGTACTTTTTCACTTCAACACAAAAACTCTCCTGAAAATAGCTATGATAAAAAGTAGTACATTTTTGAGGAAACAAAGCTTTCAGAGGAGAAAACGAGGTGTGGGAAAATAAGTAGCCATCTGGGTACCGGAACTACACAGCCAAAGCCTCCTGCACCTTCAACACAGAATGCTCACACCCGCACATTCACTCACCACTCACATTTACACACGCTCTGACACATCCATGCTCATGCCTTCCCACACATGCCCACAACACCCCTCCTACTCACACAAATCACACTCACACACCTCCACACATGCTCACACACTCACAAATGCCCCTCATGCTCACTCACATACACACGCAACTTTCCCGCACTTAACTTCTTTCCCTCACCCCCACACTCACATGCTCACACATTCCTCACCACATACACAAACACCACACATTACACACTCACACACACAAAGACACACCCTCGCACCCACACTCACACCCTTTCTTACACACATAAACACATATGCATGGCTGCACCGGTTCAGCACCGAGTCCTCTGCAATGCAAACACCCCACAAGAGTGAAAGGTCACCTCACGTTTCCCAGGTGCAAGAGAAACCTGCTCTCACCGTGCCCACAGCCTGGCCCCACTGTACATCGGCTTTCTTTGTGCCAAGGTCTGAAAATCTCCCCTCTGCAGTGACTGAGCATTTGCTGTAATTCCCAGAGGAATACAAACCCCAACCGTCACGAGCTGTCTCTGCTTCCTTCCCCCTGCGAGGTGTGGTCTGGGCGCCACCACAAGCACCTGATCTGGCTGCTGTGTGTTCTTTCTAGCCTGACCTTTAGATGCACCCTTTGTGCCACAGGAGCCCCACGTCCGAGGAGGGTGACAGGAGCGCTTCAGACCAGAGAGAACTGTGGGAAGGACCCTGCCAATAAACACCCTATTCGCTGAAACACCCTCATGGGAAACCACGTCTCCTTTCTAGAACTCAGTTTCTGCATCTACAGCATAAAGGGTGGGGATGCTAAATTTCCTCGGCTCTAGGGGTCGGTGATTCCGGGGTTCTGTGAGCCTAAGCAGGACTGCTCAGCCCAGTAACTCTGGCCAGTATTTTATCCCCACTCCCAGGCGAGTGGCATATGTGGGGCCACTGAGAAGCCCTGGATTTGACAGAAAAGGAATCAATCCTGGAACCACACTGCGAAACTTAGGACTGTGCCCAAGTCTTCTTAAGGAGTCTCTCAGGCTGGGGAATCACTGAAGGCTGTGAACTGGTTCCATCATGACTAATATCTGGCATCAAGCTGTGGAGGCTTCCAGCATTTATGTTCTGGGTTTCTTAGATGGACCTACTCCAGTCCAAAGTATCAGTTTTGGTCCTACTACAATTATGCCTCCACAAAAAGAGAGATTCTTCTAATGGTAAGAGATATCCAACCCTAGTGCACAGGCTGCCTACAGAGCAGGGGATCTCAGTGTCCCAAAGGCCCCAGTGAAGACATCTGTCTGTCCCGGCTGGAGTAGGAGCTGTGGTTTGGAAGGGTGGGCTAGGAGGGCTCTAATTCTAAGACCCCATTTCAGAACATAAGCACTGTGAGAAAGGACAAGATGAAAATAAGCAGCAGAGAAGAAGGGGTAGACGTGCATTTGCTAAGTATTTGCTGGGGCTAACAAATATCTGCCTTACTCCGATCCTGGAATCAGAATACCATGATCATACCTGTCTTAAATTGTCTTTGGCACACTGAGAAGCCCTGGGAGGCATGGCACTGGGCATGCCACTTTCAATGTCAGGATGAAAATTCATGCTGTAGGACCATTTAGTTTTACCTCGGCAGCTTAGTGGTTCTGTACATTTGTGTTCTCTCATTTACTTGATTCCTGCAATGGTGTCTTCAGCTACATAGACACCAGTATTGGTGCCTTCATTCTTTAGAGAGAAATGGTTGAGAGGAAGGAGTGAAATAGACTAAAACAGCATCACCTTCAGACCACTACTCAGGGCACCTGTAGAGGAGGAATCTTTATAGGAAAGGAATTTGGGGTTTAACTAGCACTTAGTTGTGCGAATGACAACCAACAGCCAAGAATTGAGCTGGTTTCTCTATAACATTTATAAGACATGGCCGCTCTAAATGTCTTGCATTAAGAATTGTCTTCCCATTAAAAGTAATTTTATCTTAAAATAAATTTTGAACTGTAGTTTTAGTTTCAAAGTGAAGAGCCTGGTTATGACTCACCGAGCTATTTATGGTGAGCCTCCTCTTATAGCAGACATCTTGTGTATGAGAGAGAGAGAGAGAGAGAGAGAGAGAGAGAGAGAGAGAGAGAGAATGGAAAAGAGAGGAAGAGCTTATTTCTTGGCTGGTTCATTTCTTAAAACTGAAGATGATTGCATAGTATCACATTCAATCATGCCAGCCGCATCAGAAGACTTTTTACTCAATGCTTGGGCTCTGCAGGTTTGATCTCCACTAGGTTAATTCCAAAACTGTTTATTTACCCTTAATTGGAAGACATATAGTGAAAGGGATATGAATTTGGGGAAATAAAGAGGACTATAGCTCACCCTAAAACCTCTTCTTATGAGTATGCTAATCAGCGTATTAATTCAAGTACTATTTCCTTTCAACAAGGTTGAGTCATGAAGTTGCAGAAAGAGTATTGGATGGGGTTTCAGTCTCAGCTTTGCACTTAGCAGCTGGATGAAGTGGGGGTAAGAGTATCTAATACCCAAGTTTTTAATGAGGATTAAATGAAATGGTGATGCCGGCTTTATGAAAGTTTCACACATTCTGTAATAACTTATGGGGCCTCATGGGTTCCCCATAAAATTAAGTACAGAATTATCACATGATCCAGCAATCCCACTCCTAGATATATATCCAAAAGAACTGAAAGCAGAGACTCAAACAAATATTTGTACATCAATGTCCATAGTGGCATTATTCACAATTTCCAAAAGATGGAAACAATTTAAGTGCCCATCAACAGATAAAATAAATATATACATTGCATATATATATATATATATACACAATGGAATGTTATTCGGTCATAAAAAGGAATGAAGTTCTGATACAAGCTACAGTGTGGATGAGCCTTGAAGACATCATGTTGAGTGAAATAATCCAGACACAATAAAGGCAGATATTGCATAATCTCACTAACACAAAATAATGAGAAGATTAAATACATTGAGTCAGAAACTAGAATACAGAGTAGCAGGGATGGAGTGGGGATAGGGAGCTGGAAGTCAATGCTTAATGGGTACAGAGTTTCTGTTTGGGGTGCTGGGAATGTTTTGGTAATGGATGGTGATGCTGGTAGCACAACATCGTGAGTGAAATGAACACCACTGAGCTGTAAATGTGAAAGTGGCTAAAGCAGGAAATTTTAGGTTGCATAGATGTTACCAGAATAAACATTTTTAAAAACCACAGAACTGCACAACACAGTGAACGCTGAGGTAAATTATAAACTCCAGTTAATAGTATATTTATAATAATACTGTTTACCAATTGTAACAGAAGTACTATACTCAGAAAAAGAGTTAATAATAGGGAAACTGTGTGAGGGGGTGGTATGTGGGAACTCTGTAATTTTTGCACGATTTTCTGTAAACCTACAACCTCTCTAATAAAAAAAAATATTGGGCTTCATTGTTTTCTGGAAGGCTGTGTGATTTACGACAATGTTACTACTCTTTTTGAGGGGTGGTTTTCTATTCCTGCTGCTATTACTCTCTACTACTATTAGAATTCCTGAGGTAGGGCCTCAGGAATATATTTCTCCTATATTCTGTAGGCTTTTCAATGGCAAAGAAAATCTAGTCCTAAAAATTCACACCTATAGCTTTCCTATCTTTTATATCCCAAACAATTTATAAGTAAGGGTGTATGGTCATTGCTGGGCATACTGTGTATAGGAAAGCGTCCTGGTTTGAAACTGTTGTGTACCCCAGAAAAGTCATGTTCTTTAACCCTGATTCAGTATTGCTGGGTCAGATCTTTTGATTAAGTTGTTTCCATGGAGATGTGTGTCCACTCATTCAAAGTAGGGTTGCTTACTGGAGCCTTTAAGAGGGAAACATTTTGGAAAAAGCTTCCGTGTTGACAGACCCACACAGCCTTTGGAGACCTTTGGAGATGAAGAAAGAAAATGCCCCAGGGGAAGCTGTTTGAAATCAGAAGCCACAGACCCAACAGATGCCAACCATGGGCCATCCCAGCTAACAGAGGTGTCCCGGACCCATCAACCTTTCTTGAGTCAAGGTATCTTTCTCTGGATGCCTTAGTTTAGACATTTTAATGGCCTTAGAACTGTAAACTTGTAACTTAATAAATGCCCCTTTTAAAAGTCATTCTGTTTCTGGTACAGTGCATTCCGGCAGCTTTAGCAAACTAAAACAGGGAGACAGGAAGTGGCTAGAAGGGAGGATAAGAGTCAAAAAAGATGATGTAGTTGGAGTTAGAGGGTGGCAATGCCTGGGGGTAGGAAAGGGCCTTGACTGACTGGGGGTGGGATGAGGAAAGGGTGTGGTTGTGCAGGGCAAGTAACATGGAGCTCTGCCCTTATCTGGTAAAGGCAAATGACACCAAATCATGTACCATAAGGATATGTCTGAGAAAATGAGCTCCAACGAAGTCACTGAAGCCTCCTACCAAAGTCACTATGGAAATGGAAGGTCTTTTTCTGCCTTGAAATTCCTCATTCAAATATATGACTCTCTTGAGTTTTAAATTGTCTGAAAACTTACCTTCCAGAAAAGAGAAATCTGTTGTCTCTGGTAGTCAATGTGCTGTTTCAGGTACCAGACATCTAACATGCCAGTGGGCTCTGTTTTGAAGTGGGAAAAACATATTTTTCATATATATGTACATATGCAATATAAAACACTATTATCTAAACATCAATTGTTTATTCAATAAATTATTCTGGGAAAGTAGGATAATAGGGTAATTTTAATTTCCTTTGTAGCCCTGTATTTTCCTTTTTCTTTTGTTTAACAATAAACTTGTATCTCCTTGGCCATAAAAGTGAGAAAATGCAAGATTAACTTTTAAAAAATGTTTTAAAAAATGAGGAAGAGGAAACAGATTTTACCTTACTCTTAAAACACGTATTAATAAAATAACTCAGAGAAAATACGTGCGCTTATTTATCTTATTGGAATGGAGAAAGAATTCTCAAAAGAAAAGTAAAGACATAAATCAAAAGGAAGAACATTTTTTCATCTTAAAAACATGCGAAATACAAATACGAATGGTCAAACTTGTGTTCAGCTCCTTTCTTGAACTTACCATCCTGTAGTATAATTATTTGGTTTTATGATAAGACAGGAACTCCCTAAATGCAAGGCCTGTCTTATTCATTTTAATATTCTCTACCTAGCACAGAACTTGGAATGTCATTGGCTGCCCATAAGTGTTTGTTAAATGATGAATGAACAGATGAACAAGTCAGGAAATACCTATTTGAGGCTGAAACACAGACTGAACTTTTAGAATAAATGTCAATCTATAGGACAATGGTAAAAGTGGCACCATTTAATTAAAAAAGAGAATTAATAATAAACTCCTGTGTGTGTGTATGAGTGCGTGCATTTGTAAAGCAATTTTATTTTCCCCACTATCAATCACAGACATTTGTTTTGATTCAAAGGCAGAATCAATAGAAGCAACCACTGAAAACAGGCTTTAGCTGCACCAACTCAGCTGCCAAAACAGTGAAACTTGGAGTGTATTCCAGGTAAAGCTATACTGAGATTCCTTCTGGAGTAACAAGTTCCATTTAACCAGATGGAAATTTCCAGAAAAGAAAGTCCTCTCCTGGCTAACAGAAGATGAGAAAAGAGAAAAAGTGAAAGGAGGAAAACTAACAAGTGCTGAGCACAGGCTGTGGGCAGGCCCGGTGTGAGAACATTCACAAGTGCCACCGTGTTTCCTCCTCACACCCCAGGAAGTAACTTTACTGCAGTGGTTAAAGGGTGAGCTTCAGAGCTGTCCACCTAAGGGCAAACCCTGTGTGGTGGTTTGCCATGGTATGTACCCCGGAAAAACATGTTCTCAAACTTAATCCATTCCTGAGGGTGTAAACCCCTTGTGAGTAAGACTTTTTGATGAGGTTAATTCAGATAAGGTATGTACCACCTTAATCAGGATGGGTCTTGATTCCTATTACTGGAGTCCTTTTGTAAAAGAATGAAATTCAGGTAAGAGAGCAAAGCCACGGAGGCTAAACAGCAGTGGAACCCAGAAGAGAATGGAGAGATCAGGAGGTGCCGCCATGTGCATTTTCATATGACAAGCTAAGGGCCAAGGAGTGCCAGCAGCCAGCCCCAGAACGTGGCAGTCTTCTGGGAGAAAAGCATCGCCTTGATGATACCTTCATTTGGACTCTTTTCCTGACCTTAAAACTGCGAATACATTGCCATTGGTTATGCCAAACCATGGTATGGTTTTACCTTGAGCAACCCAGGAGAATAAAATATCCTGGCTTTGCAATCTTGAGGAAATGTTAATTGTGGGCTCAACCAGTTTGCTCGCCTGACAAATGAGGATAACAATATCATGTCGGGCTGTAGTAAGAATTTAAGTGAGTAGAACAGTGCCTGACACAAGGTAAGCACTCAGTAAATGTATCTATTGTTGCTTTCTTCATTTGAAACTAAGGTGCTAAGAGGTTAGGGAACTTGTTCAAGGCCCCAGACTAGTCAGCATGGATGCCAGGCTTTGCACACAGGTCTGTGCTAGCCCCTAGACCATACTCTTTGTTCAGTACCAAGAAACTGCCTGGCCGTAAGCGAGCTTATGATTTCTCTGTAATATGTCCATTCTCCATCATGTGCATCTCTTCCTATTCTACTCTTTTCCTTCATCACTTCCTCTTCCTACCTTCTCTTTTTGTGTTTTCTAAACACCCATGTCTTTTCTTTCCAAAAGCCTTCTTTTCATCTCCCTCTCTTCTGAGCAGTGGTAGTATTTACTCTTTTGGCAAGGAATTAGGGTAGAAGAAATGCTTACATAAGACATCCTGAAAACATTTCAAAACTTTTAGGACCATGAAAAATGACCCAGGAATCAAACCAGTGACTTCTTTTTCCTAGCTCAGATGCAAAAATGAAGAAAGCATAAGCCACAGAGGGAAATGGGGAGCTGACCTCTATTCACCATCTATTATTGCCAGTTAATATTTGGGCACTTTATATACATTCTGTCATTTAATTTGCACACAATGCAGGGGGTGCGTGTGATAACACTTGCTTTACCACTAAGGATAAAGAGGCTGACAAAGGTTAAATGATTTACAAAGACTGGTAAATGGTACAGCTCAGAGCTGAGCCCAGGTCTCACTGTCTCCAGAGATCCTAATCTCCAGGAATCTTAATTCCATGTGAGATTGCTATATTGAGCAAAGATCTAAACATACCACAAAGTAGGTAATCCAGATATTGAGCACATAATCAGAATTTGAAAACTTGGGTGTGCTCAGTCCCAAAGCCAGTTAACTTGTTCTACAGCACACAATATCTTCAGTTAATTACAGTTTAGTAAGAAACTTAAAAAGATCATTCATGAAAGACCCTCAGCCTAACAGTTCATCGCAGAGCTAAGAATCGAATTCTAAAAACTTACTCTCTTTGGGGGATGAATCGCAAGTGAAACTAAAGTTTTAATGGTATTCACCTGCAGCGTGAACCCTACGGGAGAGAAATTATCAGTTGAATCTGCAAGGGTTTCGAAGTGTAAAACTTTGTGTCGAGGGGTGTCAAGCCACAGCTGCTTAAAGCAACCTTCGTGCTAAAATTGAAGAGAATCTTGGAGATTCAACGTCACAAAAATCACTTAAAGTTCTGTCCTCAGTCTCTAACTAAAGAGAGAGAGAACTGCCATCTTACAGGCATGTGAGAAAGAGATGGTCAAAGGTCAGAAAGCTCAAACAATTTCAAAACAAATGGATACAAATGATTAAAAGTACAAATATGAGACATGGAAGTCAAATCTCCTGAGATGAAACTGTCTCCATTTGAAGGACAAAAGAGTAAGAAACCATCAATATGAAAAAAAGAGGAAGACCTGAATTAAGCAGGAAATTGGCTTAAATGACCGGCAGCGCTCTTTCAAGCGTAAGATCCTGTGATTCTTTGGAACAGTCTGTTGTTCAACAAATTGGAGCCAAGCTATTTGTTACTTTTGAAAAACAGCATCACATCTAACGCTAGAGGCAAATACTGGGTTCTGAATAACAGCACCTGAATCTCAGGGTAGAAAACAATCCTTCCACCATTACCGGCAACCTTGGAAATTTTAGCATGCACTAGAGAGAAGTGTAAAGATCTCCAAAGACAGTGAATGGAAGATTTAACAAAAAGTAAATACAGAAAAGGCATATCTGGAGAGGTTTTAAGTAGCGGACAAACGAAATACACAGGAATTGTTTGATTGGTTGATGTCCACTCTTAGGGCTGTAATATGTATCTAAAATTTAGTTTCAAATAACACAATTCAAATAGTCTTACAAGACCTTATATGATTTAAAAGTTTTTGTAGGTAGGGTCGTGTCTGCAGTAATTATTGCCTGCTATGCCTCCTTGTTAAGTTCTATATGGACTCTTGCTAGTGCCCCATAACTCTGCCTGCTTCAGAAGAACTTCTTGAAAGGAGCTGTCATTTGTCATTATTTCCATCCATTCACCTCACACTAGTTGAGCCGGTTCCACAGATCCCTCATTCCACTGACACACTCCTTTTGGTTATCAATGAACTCCATGTTGTCAAATCTAATGGTCTTTTCTCTGTTCTTTTATTTGACTTCTCAGCATGCTTAGCATGGCTGAGACCTCCCTTTACTTGCTTTTAGAAACATAACCTTTTTTTTTTATTGTATCACATAACATATATACAGAGTAAAGAAAGAAAAAAGCAATAGTCTTCAAGGTACTCTTCAACAAGTAGTTACAGGACAGATTCCAGAGTTTGTCATGGGCTACCATATCATCATCTCAGGTTTCCCCTTCTAGCTGCTCCAGAACATTGGAAGCTAGATGGAATAAATATTTTTTATCATCACAATCGATCTTTTTTTCTTTTTCGTGAAAAATAGCATATATACAAAAAAGCAATAGTGCAACAATTAGTTGTAGAATAGCTTTCAGAGTTTGGTATGGGTTACAATTCCATAAATTCAGGTTTTACTTCTAGCTGCTCTAAGATAGTGAAGGAAATATTAATATAATGATTCAGCAATCATACTCATTTATTAAACCTTACCTTTTCTGTATAACTCCACTTTGATCTTTCTATCCCATTCTTTAGGGTCATTTGGGTTATGCCCATTCTAACTTTTTCATGTTGGAAGGGGCTGTCAATGACATGGGGTAGGGGGATGGAACTAGTTGATGTTCTGGAGAGGCTGGGTCCTCTAAGTTTCAGGATTTATCTGGTCCAGGGACCCATCTGGAGGTTGTACGTTTATGTAAAGTTACTCTAGTGCATGGAACCTTTTAGAAACATAACCTTTTAACACCCAGATCATAAGTGAAAAGGTTGCCTTTTGATAGAAGTGGGGATGTACCATCCATACTAAAATCAAAAGAGACACTGTGTTTGAGTTCTGATGGGAAAAAAGTGTGTTGCAGATTATACATAGGATGTAATTTTTATAAAGCTCAAAATCAAGCTTTTTTTTTGAGAGAGAGAGAGTTTAGAGACATATATTTATGAAAATAAAGAAAAATGGTGATGATAATAAACACAAATTCAGAATACTGGCTACCTCTGGGGGCGGCGGGGGCATGACAGGGTAGGAATCTATTGGCTACGTTACAGTATTTAAGTTGAGTTGTGGGTTTGTAAATGTTCATTTTGTTGTTAAACTTTATAATTAAAAAGTAACTAATTATTGAACTAGGATGGTCACAGTGGCACTGGAGAGAAGTGAACAGATTTTGAATATGTTTAGGAGAGAGAGGCTGTTGTTGATCTGAGAAGAAAGGAGAAATTATAAATAATTTCTAGATTTTTGGCTTGAGTAAGATAGGAAGATGGTGATGTCATTTACTGAAATAGGGAAGACTGAAGCAGAAACATGTTGGAAGCGTTTTGCTTTGGAGAAAAAGAAATGTTTTTGTTTAACGCCTGTTGACATCTGAGTGAAGATATCAGAGAGGCAGCTGGAACACAAATCTGAAGTTCTAGAGAGAGGCCAGGGCTGAAACTACACATATGGCCTTAGAGCCATGGGGCTAGATGAGGTCATCTGGGAAAAGAAAGGACCCAATGTAAAGCTTTAAGGCATCCAACCTTTAAAGATTGAGAAGAGAAAGATGGTTGCCAACGAAATCAAGAAGTATTGGTTATCCAAGTAAAACGAAAATCGGAATGCAAGATTTCACGTAAGTTAAGAGAATCAAATACTTCAAGGAGGAACTAGCTGCCTTCTCCTAGGGCAGTGACTCTGGTGGCCTATGCTCCTGGGAAGGAAGGGGACCCTTTGGACTTTGCATTTCATCTTGGTGTCACCTCCCCCAAGAATCTTTTTTTGACCTTCCAAGGTATACTATAAGCCTTGAGTCTGAGGACGTGATGAGTTTTCATGTATGTATAGTTCCTGATACATACATTGCTCACAGGTCATCCAGAGAACCATATTTCTTGCTGTTCAGAAGAACTCATGGAATGCATGTCCTCCAACTGGCGTGCCCAGTATTGTGTCAAATGACAGAGCCCAGGCATTTACAGTACTTTCAGGGTAGGTATTCGGCTTAGAGGAGAATGAAAGAAGGAAAAAAGGGGAAAGCTGCTGTCACTGGTCACAAACATAACATTTTCCCTCTACCGAAAATGTTTACACGTAAGCCCCTTTAGAAGGGTTAAGTGCCACTCATTCTCATTTCCTTACGCCTTAGGCAAGGAGTCTTAAGTACGCTGATTTCAAGTTTAGCTAGTTTAGATGTCAGCATACTCTTGTCCACAGGTCAAATATGTCTTTCTTTCTTTTTTTCTATAGCCCATGTATAAATATTGCTTTTTATATTTTTAAATGGCTGTAAAAAAATCAAAAGAAGAATGATTTTTTGTGATACATGAAAACTATATGAAATAAAAATTCCTGTGTCCATAAATAAAGTTTCAGTGGAACACACAGCCACACCTATTGTTTATATATTGTCTGTGGCTGCTTTCATCCTACAACAAAACATTTTAGTAGATGTGACAAGAGATTGTTTGGTCTGAAAAGCCTAAAATATTTACTATCTGGACCTTTACGAAAATATTTGCCCTGAGCTAGACTATTATGGGATGTTTAATAACCAAGATAGCAAAATCACTTTTAGTATTTGATTATTCACACCTAAACTATCTTGGCAATATTTAAAAATTACAAAGAAAAGAATGAATGAATGAATGAGCTGCCTAGCTTCTCAGTGTGGAAAGGGGTGGCCAGAGCTGGTAACCCACATTTTCTCCCTCTTTGGGGATCTCTCACCATCACCCGAGTCCCTGTGAGATGGGAAAGGGGCTTCTCCTTTAACACTCTGGCCCAAATATGAACATGCAACGCTTCCTTTATTCATTGCGCAGAGTAGCGCTGAACAAGACCAAAACCTTTAAACAAGGCTTTTAAGAATGGTGAATGAATGGACAGAAACAGGTAACCGATAAGATAGGCCTAAGAACGGCTCATTCTTTCTTTTTTCTTTTTTTTTGAGTCTTCTTTTCTAAGCAGTAAGGGACCACCTTCTCCAACCACCTGGAACTATTCTCAGGCAATAGACTGTGTGAAATCCAATCTCCAGGACGTTTTCCCACGAGAAACAAAATGTGGTTGATGGCGTCCCGGTACAAGACCCGCCTTAGATGACTGACTAATTGTAGGACTGTCCTAAACACAGGAAGTGGCTTCTGTCCTCCTAGCCCTGGCTTAGTGGTCCTTTAGAAAGCATTTCTCATGGAGGACTATGGCAGGAGTCAAAGTTAATGCCATAGAAAAGGACCACATGGAGCAAACAATGTCCTCATACACTGCTGAAATGATGTAAATAACTAAGCCTTAGGCTACAAGGAGAAATTAAATTCCTCTCAGTATTGAGTAGCAAAGACTGCAAAGAAAGAGCCCTCTCATAAAATCACTCATAGTTTTAGAGAGGAACTAAAAAAAGCTTACTATTAATTTTTTTAAATGCCAAATTATGTTTGAGCACACACTCACAGGGCAAAAAGGAAGACGTGCTAACAAAAAAACTTCACACATTTTTCGGTTTACATCAACTGGTATTTCATGAAGAAACTGGTGACAGAAGCAGTGGTAAGGGTGAAAACCACGCTGCTGAGAGGAAGAGAAAAGAGATCCTAGAACAACCCACAGGAAGATCAAACACAAAGGGAGATTCAGACAATGAAAGGAAGCCAACGGAACTTGGTAAATATGGTATATCTCCAGGTTTGGGTTTCTCTCTTTATGAATTACTCTGAATTAGCAATTACTCTGAATTAGCCAGCTTCAAGAGTCCATTCACAACCACCCACACGCAGAAATGAGCTGCTGTACTCATTGCTATGATGTGGCTTATTTTATGAAATACGAAAAAGTAACAGTTCTGCCTCAAAGGATTTTAAATAAAACAGACAAACACTTAAAAAAATAAGACAAAATCTTTTTCACATCTCTAAATAGGTCATTATCTCATTTGAGAATGACAAGATTTCACAAGCCTAGAGTTTCCCTAGTTTATAGCTTAGCCTAATGTGATATAACTCAAATATTTCTCAGTTTACTTATTACCTTGGACTTAGACATAAAATATGACCCATTTTCAATAATTTTATCTGTATTCAGTATAAGCAAAATCTAATCCATGAGTTGTTTTTTTTTTAATATAGTACTTTATGTATTACAATAAGAATAATAATAATAAGCTCTGGATTATAAAAATGACAAGCATTTAAACAGACAGCAAGCAGCTCAGCATTATTACCATTAATTTTTATTTTTTTTAATTTTTGGCACAGGCAGGTTCCAGGAATTGAAACCAGGTCTCCAACATGGCAGGCGAAAATTCTGCCACTGAGCCACCACACCACCCGGCTCAATATTATTTTAAGTGATTTTTATTTAAAAATGAGAGGAAATAAATTATGATTTATTGAGCTAACTCACTTTAAAAAATTATTTTAAAAAATAGAGAAATGCAATTAATATAAGAAGGAAGAAAGAATATAAAATTATTTACAATTTATATATTAGATATAATATTGTCAATAGGCCCCGTAGGCCTTCGAGTATCACTGAAGTATCAATGATGAGTGTCAGTTGTCAAAAACCATTAGTGGGGTGGGCCACGGTGGCTCAGCAGGCAAGAATGCTCACCTGCCATGCCAGAGGACCCGGGTGCGATTCCCAGTGCCTGCCCATGTAAAAACTAAATAAATAAATAACCATTAGTGGCTCATAGAAAATGAGTGTAACTTAATTATGAGACTATTTTACACGCACATATGTCCTTAAGTCTCTCAAATAAGAACACTGATTTTTTTCACGTTAATACTAGAAAAATTCTAGATAATAAGGCAGTGGATTATATGTCAATAATTTTTCTTCTGTTCTAAATTTATACAAATTATGGAAAGTTCTATACTCTGTCACTAATTGAGTGCTTCAGAAAACTTGTCAGGTGGCTATTTCTTGTGTCTTCAAAGATTTGTTAAGATTAGTGTAAAGTTTACATATGCACTACTGCTTCAATAAAATGTTTCATTATACTTCAGTGAAATTGATTTCCCAATGATTGCCAAAAAGAAAAGTCCATTAACCTGAAAAACATATTTATTATCCTTTCATAGTTATGGATAGCCTGGCAATGTTTGTCTGAGCAGTGAATTTGAAAGGCTTGAAGTATGATGCTAAAATATTTAGTGGAGAGCAGACTGCTGGCTATTAAATTTTATTTTGAAGTAATATGTCTCCAGAGCCTACTTTCTTTCAAGATCTTAGTATAAGCCATATTAAATTTTTTATAGAGTCACATTAATTTTCACAGAAACGAAAAGAAAAAATACATCAGGGTTTAAATATGAAGGAATGAGATTAATTACCATTTATGGCTTTGCAGAATAGAAGAGAGTTACTGAGATAATAAGAGAAAACAGAGATAAGAAATAGAACTAAATACTGCTGAGGCATCAGCCTATAACCAACATGACTTGACAAACAGGAATAGGACTTACCTAATGTTAAAAATTTCCTAGCCATATAAACATATCTTCTCAGGCAGTTCCAGTACTTAAGTTAATGTCAAAATTAACTTGTTAATTAATACAATCATACCTTTTTATTAGGTGCCAGTAACTTAGAGATTCTATTCCAAGGACATCCTTACAAGCAAATGTAAAACTAAAACCTAGCTCTACAAAGACCCCCCAAATTTAAACACTCCAGTATGCTACAAATAAGATAAGAACTTGGAATAGTAATATAATGGAATATAAGATGGCCCACAAAATATGTCTACCTCATGCTGTAATTACTTTTTACTCAACTTAGAGTCTAAGACCCAGCAATTAAAAATTACTCATTTGCTCACATATCCTCTTTCCACCATTTTCAACCTGGCCAAACAACAAATTTGGTTAAAGTCAATTGCCAACTTCATACCATCACACAAAAAGCTTCTAAGAAGAAATACACATAACCATGATGTTTAACATGTGGTCAAAAATCTCAAGTGGGCACTCTAAGCTGCCTGGCAACTTAGCCCTACTTCTCTATTGTATTTGATATCCTACTCTTTCAGTAAAACCTTCCCCTTGAATCTTCTATACTCTTGAATGCTTATGATTTTGTCTCATATTTATGAAGAAAGTAGATACAATCAGAAAGAAACTTCCTCAATCCCAAACAGACCAAATAAATTTTCTGTCTTCCTTCCTGGCTCTGTGGATGCCTTGTCCCTGCTCCTAAAAAGGCCAACCTCTTCACTTGTGCTCTGGTTCCATCACCACTAGCCTCCTCAAGGAACTTGCTTCTACCATATAATTTATGCTTCTCTGTCTCTACTGAGTAATCTTTCTTTAGCATACAAACTCCAGAATCTTAAAGTATTAAAGACCAAAGCAAAACCCTCCTTTGACCTTGTGTCCTCCTCCAGCTATCTCATTTTTCTCCTTCCATTCAAAGCAAAACTTCATGAAAAAGTTGTCTATCATTACTGTCTCCTCTTGCTCCCATTACCTGCTTCTCAGCCCACTCAGAGGAGCCTCTGCCTCAGTTCTCCATGAGAACCTTCTGGCCCATATCATGTTGCACACTCCATGGATTATTTCTGTCATCTTCCTTGACTTCTCAACAACATCAAACATATTTGGCCACTCTCTGCTGCTTGAATGCTTTCTTCTCTTGGCTTCCATGACACCACCCTCTCCTAGTTTTCATTCTACCTCACTGACTATTTCTTCAGTCTCCTTTGCTAGCCCCCATCTGTTTAGCCCCAGTTCTAAAGGTGATAGGACCCTAGGGACTCCTCCTTTTCTCCAGGTACACATCCTTTCTAGGAGTCCCACTGCCTTAAGTATACCATCTCTTCATGTTGATGACTCCCGAAAGTGTATTTCCAGCCCAAATCTTCCCTAGAACTGCATGCTTAACAGTTCTTCCTGGAACTATCTCCACAAGACTTACACAGAATTCTCGATCTGTCTTCCCCAATGAGAAATCTGCTCATTCCTCAATCTTTCCCGTTTCAAGAAAAGTCCCCACCATACATTCAGTTGCTTAGACAAAGATCTAGGAACTATCATTTATTTTCTTCTCTAATTTTCTTTCTCTAATCTGCCATATCACATCCTTCAGTAAGTTCTGTTAACTCTATCCCAAGCATATCTCCATTTCGTTAATTTCTCTCCATCTCTACCACTCCACTACTACCATCTGGGTCCAAGTCACCTGTATCTCTCACCTGAAAAACGCAATGTTCTTATTTAAAATGTGAATTCTCAGAGTCTACTTTCCTCCAAGCCACAGTATGGCTCATCCTGCTTTTACTCCTGCCCGTCCGCCCACCCCCCCCCCCCCCCCAACCTCCTACAATCTGTTCTCCACCTAGCAGCCAGGGTAAGTTCTCATCGGCTCGAGTCAAATTAAAACTCACCAATAGCTTCCTATTAGATGTAGGGGGAAAATCCAGACTTCTTATTCTGATTTTTAAAATCCTTTACGATATGGCCCCTGCCTATTATCATCTTTCGTGTCATCCTGTTTCTCTCTTTGTACTTACTCTTCCCCCAGATCTTGACCTGAGTGGCTTCCCCCAGCCCTACATTAAAATTCAGTTCTAATGTCACCTGATCAGAGAGCCCTTCCTTGATTTCCTAATAAAGAATATCCATTCCATTGGTGTAGCATAGTCTTATTATAATTTTCTGAATAGCACCTACAGATATCTATTTTATGTGTTTGCTTGCTTTTTTTTGTTATAATTTATCTTACCTAACTGGAATGTAAGCTCCGTGAGGTCAAGAATTTTTACTTTCTTTTTCTTATACTCCCAACACTTAATGTTCTGGTTGTGTGCTCCTACACGACAGGGGCTCAGATATTTACTGAAATGAATGAAATGACATATTTGTGGTCTATCCTGGTCATTTGAAGAGACTATATAAAATAATCTAAAATAAAATAAAACAAAGAGCACGAAAAGACAGATAATTATTGATTACTATGTAAAAAATGTCTCATTAATGAGAAGAAGTAGAAGTGATGGTGTGACAAAAATAACCGGAGTTAGCTCTAAGTCCTCACCCCATCACTTATTACCTGTTTAACCTTAGGCAAGTACTTTAAGCTATCTGAGCTCAATTTCCTTACTTGCCAACTGAGTGTTATGAGTTGACCTCTGTCCCCCCAAAAGGTATACTGAAATCCTATCTTCTAGAATCTCACTTGAAAATAGGGTCAATGAAGATGTATTCAAATAGAGTGGAGCGTAACCTAATATGAGTAGTGGCCTTACAAGAAGAAGAAGAGACACAGGGAAAAAGCCCAGGTGAAGATGGAGTCAGAGATTGGAGTGATGCATTGACAAGCCAAGGAACTCCAAGGAATGCCGGTGAACAGTAGAAGTTAGAAAGGGCAGGGAAAGATTCTCCCTACAGGTTTTGGAGGGCACATGACCCTGCTGTCACCTTGATTTCAGACTTCCAGCCTAAAGAACTGTGAGACAATGAATTTCTGTTGTTTTAAGCCTTCTAGCTCGTGTACTTTATAATGGCAGCCTCAGGAAACCATACCATTCTTGCAAGGTAATCATTGAGAATGATAAATAATTTATTCAACAAAATTGACTATCATTTATGGTATCACTGGTAATCTAAATAACAAAAACCATTTCACCAACTATCTTTAGTCCCTCCCGAACTCTAGCTAATGAGAAAAAGAATCCTTAGTTCTTCTTCAAGCCACTCTTTCTTCCTCTCCCCCCCCCCACTTTCTTTTTGTCCTGTCCCTCTTTTTTTGACACATACCTCCTTCTGGTGTTTGTATCCTCAATGATTCACTCCAATCACTCCAACTTCCTTTATAAAGATGTAGTTTAGAGGAAATCTGAAATTCATATTCTGTAAATGGTTTCAGATCAAGCAAATCATGTCTCCCTTTGGCATTTGTAACATTCACCTAGAATCAGAGAAGATTTTTTTAAAAACTATTTTTTATTATATACTATAACATATATATACAAAGCAGAGAAAGGAAAAAAAAGCAACAGTTTTCAAAGCACTCTTCAACAAGTAGTTATAGGACAGATCCCAGAGTTTGTCATGGGCTACTACCCCATCCTCTCAGATTTTTCCTTCTAGCTGCTCCAGAATATAGGAGGCTAGAAGGAATAAATATTTTTTTTATCATTACAATCAACTTTTTTCTCTTTTTTGTGAAAAATAATATATATACAAAAAAGAAATAAATTTCAAAGCACAATAAATACAACAATTATTTGTAGAGAAGCTTTCAGAGTTTGGTGTGGATTACAATTCCATAGTTTCAGATTTTTACTTCTAGCTGCTCTAAGATACTGGTGACTAAAAGAAATATCACTATAATGATTCAGCAATCATATTCATTTGTTAAATCCTGCCTTTTCTGTGTAACTCCACCATCACCTTTGATCTTTCTATCCCTCTCTTTAGGGGTATTTGGGCTGTGGTCATTCTAACTTTTTCATGTTGGAAGGGGCTGTTAATAATACGGGAAGGGGGATGGAACTAGCTGATGCTCTGGAGAGGCTGGGCCCTTTAAAAAGTTTCAGGACTTATCTGGTTCAGGGACCCACCTGGAGATTGCAGGTTTCTGGAAAGTTATCCTAGTGCATGGAACCTTTGTAGAATCTTATATATTGCCTTAGGTGTTCTTTATGATTGGCTGGAATGGTTTTTGGTTGGTATTTGGCAAGTTATGAAAGGCAAGTTATGATGTCTAACTGAAGCTTGCACGAGAGTGACCTCCAGAGTGCCTCTTGACTCTATTTGAGAGTTCTATTTGAACTCTCCCAGACACTGATACTTTATTAGTTACACTTCTTTTCCCCCTTTTGGTCAGGATGGAATAGAATCAGAGAAGATTTTAGAAGTTACACATCTATAATAAATTAATTTAGAGAATATTAACATAAAGAAAAAAAAGCTAGACTCAATGGACTTTTTTAGGTATGTTTTCAGATCCAGGTTACTGAAAACATGGGATGTTAATCTGAAATAATAACTTCTCATTAAAAAAAAAAAAAAACATCCTGGGACTAAGAACCCATCTCTACAGGTTCTAAGGGGCTCCTGAAACCAGCTAAACAATGAATGAAAGTTGAAACTTCCAATTTTCAAAGAGCCCTGGAGAAGTTTCTACACTAGAGATTATTTTTAATTTGGTTACAATTAGAACATAATGAATATTTAGACACAGTTATAGAATCAGTTTCAAAAAGAAAACAATTGCTTGTATCTCTCTTGAGTATCAGCTATATGTGAAACTTATCCTTTGTTATTATTATAAAATAATACCTATTATAAAAATACTAGAAAGAATCATAATCTTATATTTTTATTACTGAAAATGTAATGACTAATAGTCTATCAAATTGTGATGCTTTTGCTTTGGAATATTCTATTCCATATAAGCCTGTATAGACATTCCCTTATATTTCTTTTTCTAATATGTTAAAATATTGGTAAAAAGTAATAAATGGAAGGGGGCAGTAAAACATAGAAAAACAAAATTTTACTAGAATAAACGTGTGATTTGATTTACAGAAACATGTGGTTTAAAAACTTTCAGAATTAGTGCTCAAAATTCAAGATATTTCTTAATAAACAGAGGTATACAAGTCTTTCTGAAATATCACAAGTATGTACTTTTGGGCTAAATATTTTTAAACTCCATATTTTCTGGTATGAAAAGATAGAGGTCTGTCTAGTGAGACAGGAAGCCCTTCCCACTGTCTTCTCCTTCTCTCTGAAGACCATTACCATATTCCAGGTCTTGCCGTCACTGGACCGATATCTGAGTCGATTAAGCAGCACCAGCTCCTCGTCCTTCCACCAAAGGGTACATCTGCTCACAGAAGCATTTACAAATGTGATTCTGACGTCCCAGGGAGCAAGAGGCCTCACTAGGAACCAGGACAAACAAAAAAGTGTGATTCAGGCTCAACGCTTGGAAATTGCCTCGTATTTATATGAGTGATAAAGAGCTGAACAAGTAATTTCTAACATGCACAATCACCAAATTTACTAAAATATACAAGAGAGAAGCCCCTGGACTTTCAAAGAAGGAAAAGTTAGATCCACTTCTAAATCATTAAAATAATTCCCCTTAATCCTCCCTCATTTTTTACCAAATGAACTCTTACGACATCAGTGATGGTGTCAACTTCATTTAATCCAATCAATGACTTAAGAGAAAACCAATGTGCCACACCTGAAAGACTCCAAGGGCTAAGAAGGCAGAGGTAGCTGGGGGGTGAGCACCTCAGGAGGAGAAGGAATGTTGGTAGGAAAAGTCACAGGAAAGGGACAAAGGAAAAAAGGAATAAAGAATAAAGGGGAAAGAAGATGACCTGGAGATGAATGGTCCATGTAAAGAGATGGAAGGTAGGGTGGGGAGAAGTATGGCGGTAGGAAAGTGCATAACCAGTGCCTATATTCATACTCACAAAGTTAGCAGCATACATGCAAAGAGGTGGAGTGGGAAGAGAAAAGATAGACACATAACATGAAGGTGGAATTCAAGGCAGGGGAGAAGCCAGAAACCCAGTTCTACCTGGGGTGGTCAGAACTCAGTGATGCCTGGGTTGGCTCTGATTCAGCTGGGCCATTGTGTTTGCTCAGAAACGTGCTGCATCTGGACCACTCCAGCTCCCAAGATGATAAAACGGGTGGAAATAAATATTCCAAGAGCAAGATGCACTCATACCTGGGTACATTTTACTTATAATTTATACCTAGCTGCTCTAGCCTGGCCAGCACACAAGGCCATCTCAGGACAGTGAGAGTAGCCATGGATAGAAAGACAGCTCCATCAAGAAGGGCCTGGGAGCTTTATTGAAGGACCTCACAGGACCCTATCTTCAGTTAGGTGGTATCATGGGCAGCTGGTGCCCTCATGGGACCTGAAGCTACAGGCTCACCTTCCTACACAAGAGAGATAACAAATAACCCATTGTTAGCAGCCATCTTTATGTAGTTCTAGGTTCCATGTGCCCTTTTACATGCACAAAAGTAAGTTCTATCCTTTTCCTTTGCCCTTTGGGCACTTTCCATCAACTATTGCCCTCCTTGAAACAACCACATACATAAGATCTGAGTGTTTCAAAAAACAAATTTCATGGGCCAATGAATGACACCTATAAAAAGTGAAATAAAGCGTACATATGTCCATGAACGTGAATGTGGATGGAAATGAAGAGCTTCCAAGTCTATTGGTGGCAGTAATCTTGGCTGTGTAATTGGATTCAGGTGATTCAGGGGTTAGATTTATTCCAAGGTCCAAATGGTCACAATAAGGATTATCACACTGTTTCTGCCAAGTTAAATTTTTTGGCCCATTTAACCTGTAAATAAAAGACAAGTATGTTTAGCAAGATGCTTTATGTACTACTTTCCCCTTTTAGTACAAAAGAGCAAAGTGTTCAAACATTTCAAATTCTAAACAGTTTTTTAAAGTCAGTCTTATCATCAGGGGAAACACTGTAGGACTATCTGTACTCTTTGGCCATAAATATAACCATACCACCTCCAATGCTTGAATGCCCAAAAACCTGGCTGCCATATTGGTTCCTCAGGACAACTCCAATCCTTGGCCAAAGGCTACCTTGACATCAACTGCACAGAGCTGATTACATTACAGCATTACAGCAGTGATCGGATGTGACTCTTGCTCACTGAAGCATGGGGGCCACATAGAAGAAACCAGCTGGATCTCTGGGATGAAATCATGGAATCAACGTCAAGGAACAGAACCTCCCAGACCCCCTCCCCTTGAGGATTTTCAAGTCAGGAAAAGGTGCTATAAAAAGAAAGTCCTCCAAAGCTGACAGAAAGCTACCTCAAGGAAGAGTCGATTTACACAGCATGACTCCAAGAGTCTGTGACTGCAGAAGAGGAGAAGGATTCACACAGCTTGCTTTTCCCAGCAGAGCAGGGAAGAATGCCCAGCCTTGGATCCCCTGAAAATCATTCTGAATTATTTTAAGATATCAGCCCTCACATTTTAGATGAATGAAGCCCTTATAATTGATGAACAGTAGATACTTTTCTTTTTTTTTTTTTTTTAACATAGGCAGGCATTAGGAAACAAAGCAGATACTTTTTTAAACATCTAATTGTCTAGAAGCGTCTATTGGTCTTCTCTTTGGTAAAAAATAGAGCTGTTGGATATTTCTAAAAGTCACCTGACCGAAGTCCTACAAAAAAGCTAACAAAATGTAGTCTTGCACTGACCGTAAAGAATACGTAGTGTACAGGTGGGTGTCTCTTCCTCTCTTCCAGGTGCAGACCACAGTCCCGTGCTCTCCTTTCTGTACGCAAGATAGGCTTTGAGGCTGTTCTGGAACAACTTTAAAAACAAAGAAAGCAAAACACTGTATTTTAAATATCACACAGGTGATATTTAAATCATAGTATAATTCCTCTCACAGGATGACAACACTTGTTCCCAGTCCCCCATACCCAGATGAACCAGAAGGCATTTTAGTGTCTGTCAAGTTCAAATTTACCTTCAAGGAATGTGTTTCTTCTAATAACAATAATAACAATAGTAGCTATGAGGCAAACAATTACTACCCGCCAAGCTCTATGCTGGTTTATGTATAGTTTTTCTCAATTAAACATCCTAGCAGCCCCATGAGGCAGACACTATTATTAACCTCAGCTTATCAAAGGAGAAAGTAGAACTTAGAGAGTATAAGCATCTTGCCCAATATCGCAAGCTACCAAGTGGCAGAATCAAGGCTCGAGTTCTGACTTGAATCCAAGCCTTCCCCCACCACATTCTACTCTTCTCCCTGACAGATGAACACCCAACACCTGCTTGTTCCCTCTGGAGAAGATGAGTTAGCTTTTTTAGGGTGAAGCTCATTCCAATGCCAGTCACCTTTAAAAGTCTGGGAGTCATTTTCTCCACTGACCTGAATATTGCTGTCAGGACACCTACCCGCTCCCTCCAGTCCTGTTCTCGTTGGCGACAGCACCTGTGCACCCTGAGACTGCCCAGCCTTAGCATCCTGTGGACTCCTTCCCCTTTTCCTGTGTTGGGTCTTCTGTTTCTTAGATACGATGCTTTCTCCTTTCTTGATTTAACTATTGGTGTTGGCAAGGGTATTCTCTGGTGGTTCTCTGGGAAAGTGGTATGGAGGAAATATTTTGTGCGTGCTAAAAAATGTCTTTACCCTCACAGTTGATTGATACTTTGGCAGGTATAAAAAGTTGAAAAGATTTCTCATTCAGGATTCTGATGCTCTCCTGTCTTTTAGATTCTAGGTTGCTGCTCAGGAGCTCGACTTCATTCTGATTCCTGAATCATTGTATATTGCCTGTCTTTTCTTTTTTGGAAGATTGTAGAATCTTCTCTTTGCAAATTTTCACAAAAATGTACCTAATAAGGGTCTATTTTCATTCATTCTTCTGGGTTCTCAGAGGATTCATCATCCTGGGAACTCATGTCCTTTGATTTGGGAAAATTTTCTTGAATTATATCTCTGATGATTTCCTTTCTTCTGTTTTTTATTTCTAAAAATTCCTATTATTTGTGAGTGGGACCTTTATCTAATTTTATTTTGTATCCCCTGTATGTTTAAACTCTTGATCTTTAAGGGGTATGCCTATAAGGGGTATGCCCTCTGTCAAGATGTCTACCTGTTAAGTTTTTTATTTCTAGTTATCTCTTTTTTTCCAGAGGACATGTTTTCTAATCTCTGAATGTTTCCATTTTATAGCCTCCTATTCTTGTTCTGCCCTCAATATTTTAACTCAACTCTCTAAAGTTATTAAAGATAGCTTCTGTTTTTAAAGCATTGTCTTCTCCCTAAACATTCTCTATTTCTTCTACTTTGCTTATTTGCTTTGTTCCATGTGATTGTTTTTGCTTTGTTTACCTGGTTTCTGCCTTTCATGCTGGATATTTCCCTTAGTCTTTATTCTCACTCATATACAGGTATGGAGCGCTAAGTTAGGTTGAAGTTGTGTGTCAGTTGGTGGGGGGTCATTTTCTGACTCTGGGCTTCACTCTAGGATGATCTGGCTAGTTTTTTGGGGGGACCCCTTTTAGGAATAGTTTTAGATATTTTCTCTTGGTCAGGTCAGATTCCTAGGAAAAGATATTCCAATTCTCTGTTGGAAGGGTACAGTCTGCCTGCCAGCATTCCTGTTGCTGACTGGAGGAAGAGAGCTGTATGTCAATGTCCTCTTACTTTCTCAGCTTTTCCATATAGTTCTGCCACTCTTAACCGGATTAGTGTCCTCTAGTTCAGAAGACTCTCCCTTTACCTTTCCATATATCAAACCTCCAGGCTTATGCCAGAGTGGGGAGCAGCTACTGCCTGGATACACAGATTTGGGAAGGGGATCTGAAAATCTAACTGCTTTTTGAATAGACCTTCAAACAAACCTGTTGTTTTTAGCCCCATTTTCACCTTCACTCTCAGAAACATGTGGTGCCATCATTTTCTGAATCTCAGTATATGCCAAGGCACTGCATATACTTTTTACAAAAAGGAAAATCCCTCACTAGATAGGATTGAACTTACTACACTGAATGAAACCAAAATTCATTGTGTCCTTTCTTGAAATAACGAGCAGAAAAGGTGTTGCTTCCAGTCAGTCCTTCACCTCAAAGCTGCTAAACTGGCTCGAAGAGCAGTTATTTGATTGTGTGGTTACCACTCATGTACGCTGCACAGGCAACATTCTGGCAGCACTACCCAACTGAGTCACATCATGACAGATTCTCTTCATCATCTCCCTAGACCTCAGGATCCCGTAAACTGTCATAAATGCATCTACTTGCTCTGGATAGAAAATAAAAATTGAAAAGGAGAATGAAGTATTCAAATTTCAAGTCTGTATCTCATTACAGATGTGAAATGGATGGACTGGCCTCGTGTGACTGCAAGGGCACTGACTGGCAAGGCTGTCATCAGTCTACTAAAATAGAAAATGCCAACAGCACTGCAGACACCTGCAAATGAAATCACAGAGCTGAGAATGTCCTATACTAAAATGTACCATTGCTCTATTAAGATGGTGTACTAGTTAGGTTCAGTTTCAACTTGGCCAGGTGGAGATGCCCATTTGTTCTGTTGCTGTGGACTTAAATCATCAGCATGTGAATTTCATCTATGGCTGATTACATCTGCGATCAACCAAGGGGAGTGCCTACTGTAATGAGTAACATTTAATTTAACTAGCAGGAGGCTTAAAAGGAGAAGACCAAAGAGAGAGGGCTAGCGGAGCTCAGTAGCCCAGCACAGCTTAGCTCATGGCTCAGAGCTGGCTCAGACCCAGACATTTGGAGATGCACAAAGGAACCATCCTGGGGGAAAGCTGTTTGAACCCAGAAGCTGGGAGAGAATCTCAGCAGATATCACCTGTGCCTTCCCAAATTAGTAAATCTGTAACAAAATAAATCCCCTTTTTAAAAGCCAGTCCATTTCTTGTGGATTGCATTCTAGCAGCACTAACAAACTAAAACAGATGATGCATCATCTCAGGTGTTCTGAGAGCAAAGGAGGTAAAAACCATTGTTGCATTTTTTAAATTCATTTTTTTAATAAATTCATTTGTTTAAATGAATACTTGTACTTTCTTTTATGGGACACATGCACAGACACTCAGCAAGCAGTACACATGAAGAAAAGAGTAACCTGGATGAAATTTCAATCCTAGCTCTTATCACTTCCTAAGTGCTTGGCGTTAGGTTAAGCACCTTGCATACAAAGTGTCATCTGATCACTACAACCACCTTATGAGGTATTAGTACCTTCATAATACAGATGGAGAAACTGAGGCTCAGAGAATTTGAGTTGTCAAGGGTACACTGCCAGTGGCAGGGTTGGGATTCAAAGTCCATACTTCTTCTTTTCACCACAGGCTGTCTGAGCTGAGAGTACATGACCCAGAATGGTGTGAACAGGGGGTCCTGATCTGGAGAGGCAGACTGGACCTGGTTTAGACCTCCCCTCTCCACCTGTCTCCCACCCTTCCCAGTTAGCTTGGCCTTGGTTTTCTGCTCAATGCTTCTGGTGGCCTTCCAGGAAAACTGCTGGGTACCAGCCATGTCCTAAAAGGTCACAGAGAAGAGGCTTCCAGCTCTTGCATCTTTCTTGGAAAGAGTCTCATTGAGTTTCATCCTAGTGCCTTCACAGAGGAGACATTGTTCTTGCAGCTTGACAAGCTGGGCTCCTGCAGCAACTCCTCTCGGTCCCCTCATGCCTCTCGCCTCCCTGGAGGCTGCCCTGGAAACACAGAGGTGCAAAGCACCATGGGATGATGTAGGGCCCATCTAATGCTCACTGGTTTGCCTGACTAGACCGGCAAGGCTGCAGGTTGCAGGTTGCAAGCTGCAGGCTGCAGGCTGCAGGCTGCAAGCTGCTGCAGGCAGGTGTGCTGCTGGATCACCCTGTACTCTGTGGCACATGCTACAGATGTCAACTCTGATATCTTAGCTCTAATCCTCCAGCAGCTGCCTGGAGGGACCTGCAGTATGGGGAAGCTGAGGCCCAGTGGGGTGAATTTTGACCAATGAGAGACAGATAAAATTTTCTCTCTCTCTCACTGTATTGCTATTAGCCCTTTCTGGGGATGTTCCTAGTGAGCCTGTGACAAGTGTTAGCATGTTCATTTTCCTCAGTTTTCTAGAGAACTCGGGAAAAAATAGTAAATACAAAGATAGTTCTCTTGACTTCTGTTAAGTACGATAAGAAGTGGTCAGGGGTAAGGGTTTTGGAAGGGAACAAAGAGGACCACGAGAACTGCTTTTTGTGCAGTAAATTAGAAGGGAGAGGTACTCAGCTTGGGATGCAAAAGAAGAAAGACCCATCTCTTTTTGTCTTTTTTAGGTTTTAGTTTTGAACAAATTTATTATGTCAAGAAGGCATGAAGACTCTGCAGAGGTCCATTTTCCTGCCATCAGAACCAAGGACAGTGGATGAATGGCCTTAATGGACAAAGTGAGAGAGAGAGACAGACAGACGACAGATTTACCCAATGAGCTCCAATTCCTCAAATTTCTGGACTTCTCACATTGAAGTTCTCATGTTACCATCAAGACAACATCTCCCATGTGATGGGAGCAAAAGAGCGTTGACCTCTATTTGAGTTTCTTCTGAACACATCACAGATACTGAAAGTACCAAATTTTTAGGAATTTCGAAAGGAATACTTACCACCAACTAAGATCTCTGCTCCACATATCTGAACTTCGTCACTGCCGCTACAGGCCAGTTTGCAGACAAACAGGGTTGTACCAAGGGGAAGACCTGTGACTTGAGAACTGAGAGAGCGGCCACGGTGGAAACTGATACTTTCGTTGACCTTGTAGAGGATTAATCTGTTCAAACTGGAATAGTGTGAGCAGCCATGGTTGGGCTTCAAGGAACACGAAATATTGATGGCTGATCCAAGTGAAATTACACGGGAGGGCTTCACAGTAACCTCTCCTCTCTTGCACACATCTATAAGAAGACACAAATGCAGTACGCAGTTGGCACATAAAGAACTCATTGAAAATGGAGGATTTGTGGAATACCCAAAGGTAGGGTGATATTAACCCCAACAGATCATGGAAATATAGATAATCTACACTGCTCTGGCTGTACTGATGATACATCACAAGAACAGAAGGCAATCATACTAAAGATTAACTGCATTTGAATTAAAATATACATCCTTCTCAAAATAGAAATACTATAACCAATACCATAAATAAGAAAGTGATGGAAAAAATAGGGTTGGAAGGACATGTGAGAACACAGTTTCTGGAAAAACCAGCTTCTTTTATATGTAAATCATCCACCAGACCATGAAAGAGGTCCCAGAATATTATTCCCAGAACAAATCACATTTGTTTCCATCCCCATTTATAATTTATAAGGCTTACTTTAATCCTCATACCAAGAAGCCCAGTTTTAAAAAGGTACTGCCAATTTTAAGGGCAGATTTAGGAATAATTCCTTCTCCTACTAGTAGTCTTAGTGGCATAAAGTATGTGTAATCTTTAACATTATTTATAATGAAGCAAAAACCTTCAGAGGCTCTTGTGTGTTTGTTGTTGGCAGCAAGGACAGAAATTACGTTTTCAAATGCAATATTTTGGTATTCCTATAAGAGGTAAGATCTGGCTGGATAAACAATTACCCAATTCAGATAATGAAATTATGTGAACGTATTCCTCTTTTAAAAGGGTTTTCTATACTGTTTACTATACACCAGAGACTGTTAAATCATATTTAAAAGCAAGGTCTTTTTTACCCTCCAGAAGCTTCATATTAATAGATATGACAATTATTCAGAAATTAACAGCTGGGGGTGGTACTCAGTAACTGCTGATAGCAAGAACCTCAGAATTATTTCAGATGTGATCTAATGCCTTCAATGAAAATCTTTTTTTTTTTTTAAGGAATTTTAAGATTTCTTGGATCAACTGTTTTAGATAGGCACTGATAAAAAGTTATTTAAATCAATTGATGGCGACACTAAAAATTCATTTAAAATAAAAAGCTCTCATTTTAATTTTCAGGACAAAAACTGAGTTTCCCTGTCTCTTGTCTCATTTATATGTCTATTCTTTGTTTCTTCAGCCTCTTTCCTGTTCCTGAAGAGCCAGAAAGTCAAGAAAAAGCTCCCAAGAAAATAGTAAAAATAATCCCATCCATTAATATTTTGGTATAATTGAATTCACCCATGAAAACCTGCCTGCTAAAATGCA
Source organism: Tamandua tetradactyla (assembly GCF_023851605.1). Taxonomy (NCBI): domain Eukaryota; kingdom Metazoa; phylum Chordata; class Mammalia; order Pilosa; family Myrmecophagidae; genus Tamandua; species Tamandua tetradactyla. The sequence goes on from NC_135337.1 coordinate 58,606,730, forward strand.
CAGTAATGCAAAACACACATGCATGATGCCTGGTTACCCAGCCACTTTATTGAAAGGAAATGACCTGACTGGACTCTTACATTAATATATGCTAATCATATTATTAAATTTTAATGATTTAATTCTATTCATAATAATTTAAGCAATTTAAAATTTAAATTATTAAATTTTAATAATATAAAAATAGATATTAACTATAGACACTGAATCCAATTTATCCACTTAAACAAGAGAAGACAGACTACAAAAGAGCAACTACGAAAACATGTACCAGAAATGTATATTTCACACGTAACTGAAAATTTAAACCACAAATCCTTCCACTGATTAACATACAGAAATATCTTACCTATTTTTGCTTGAATCAACAGCCATATGATTACAAAAATAAATGTCGATGCATATCCTCTAACAATATGTGCCATGAATAGTCAACTCCGGAATATACCTCTGTATTCTTCCTTGTAAAAGAAGACAAAGGCATTCATATTCAATGCGTTCAGAAAAGATAAGAAAAAAGTGATTCAGAGGAGCTTAAAATATTGTTTAATTTTTCTCCATTCTTACTAAGATTTTGTTTGTTATTTCTAAAAATGTACATTACCTTTTAAACCAGTAAATTGAAAATCTTAGCCACCGCCCAGTTCCCATCACAGTTAGGATGCTTCGGGTCAGCAAAACGTTGGAGGACAAGCATGTGCTTTGGAGTCCTGCAGACCTAGGTTTAAAAACTTTGAGACTGTGGGTGAGCTATTTAAACTTTTTGAGTCCCAGTCTCTTCCTCCAGAAAATAGCAATAATGAAACCTACCTCGCAGAGGAGTAGAGATTTAAAAAAGTTATCTATATAAAAGCATAGTGCTTGCTACTCAACAACATTAGTACCCTGTATAGCATTTAATGGTATAATGATCCATATATGGACACTGGCAGATAAGGCCTTCCTTTAATATGTGATTGAAATATCAACCAACTGAAATACCAGTACATTTTCTCCTTTGGTTCATCCATTCACGTATTCATTCAGACACCTGTCATTTATCTACTACATGCCCCAAACTGTGCCAGGTGGAGGGTTTAGAAAGAGTGTTTTAAAAAGATAAATAAAAAGATGTGGTTTCTTCCTTGAGGGCTTCAGAGTCTGACACAGGAAATAAATACCAGTAACTATGGTACAATGTGGTATGTGATATTCTTAAAATAAAGAAAGCTAGAGCTATCAGAGGACCAAGGAGAGAGAACTGATTCTTGGTGATGGGAAGAAGTAAAAAGAGTTAAGATAGCCAAACACTTTTAAGGAAAAAAAAATGCCATCAAATGTGGTCTTGAAGGCTGTCTTGTTAGAAAAATGGAGAAGATTTTTAGAAAATACACTGTCTACTACTAGAGATGGTAGTAATAGTTACTGACATTATCCAAATTTTGTTAACGAGGAATTCTGAGAGTCGTTAGAAATACTATTGGAGTTCGAATTCTTAAATATGATATGTAGTCTGGAAGAGAATCCTCCCACTGAGGCAGAACTCTGAAGCTGAAGTCAAAGATCCAATGGTTTAAATAATCTAAAAGTTTCTTCTGCAAGAGAGGTTAGCACAGTTTCAACTGTTTCATCAAAAGGGCTGCAGTATAAACAGCGATTATAGTCCATTCCCAAAGATATGTATGTGTGCAATGTTACATTGTTGGTTCTCATTGCTCTAAAGCTCTTTCCAAAATGGTTTCCTCCTAAAGGGCTCCAGTAAGCAACTCCCCCTCGAAGGGGTGGAGGCACATCTCCAGAGAATCTACCTAATCAAAAGTTACCATCTACAATTGGGTGGGTCACATCTCCATGGAAATAATAAAAAAAGGTCCCACCCAGCAATATTGAATGAGGATTTAAGAGCATGGCTTTTCTGGGTTACACAACAGTTTCAAACCGGCATAACAGATAACCCACTTCTCTCCATTTCTACTATCCTCACCCTAATCCAAACCACTGCCATCTCTCTCCCAGACAACTGCAATTCTATCTAATGTGTCTCTCTCATTCCATTCTTGCCCCTTCCTAAATCGTTTTCATATAGCTGAATATCTCTTAAAAACATAAATTAGATCAGATTACCTCCCACTGCCACCAAATGAAACCCTTCAGCGAGGTCTAACCCCCAGAACTCATGACTATGTTACCTTACATGGCAAAAGGGGCTTTGCAGATGTGGTTCACGTTAAGGATGCTGAGATGGAAAAGTTATCCTGAATTGGGATGATAGGCCCAATTGAATCACATGAATTATTGAAAGTGGAAGATGAAGGCAGATGAGTGCGTCAGAGAGATGTGATGTGAGGACTCACCCACCACTGCAGACTCTGAAGACAGAGGAAGGGGTCTACAAGCAAAGGAACGTGGTAGTCTCTAGAAGTTTGGAATGGCTCTCAGTTTACAAGTAATATAAAATGTATTTCTTGTGTATTTTATGTTTCAGAAACAATAATCTAAGTGGAATCTGACCTACCACTTCCCCTCTCTAAATCATGAAGTCCAAAGTCATAGTATACAGTAGTCTTTGTGAATTAATTGTCTTTATCACCTCCAGCGCCACTCTCTGTAGACACTCTACCATCTAGTAATGTTGAGGTGCTTAAAGCTTCCCTGCACATCCTATATGACTCATTCTTCTGTGCCTTTGTCCATGTATCTCTCTACCTTTCCAGTCTTCTTAAACTGGCTAAGTCTTAGTCATCTATTTGCTCACAATTCCACCATCTTTCATTCAGTTATCCATTTAGCAAGTATGCATTAAGTATGGCACCTACTATGTACCGGGGGCTTGGATACAGTGGACAACAAGATAAAGTTTCTGCTCTCATGGAACTAACATTCTAGAGTAGAGAGACAGAAAACAATAATATAAATATAAAACAAGTTTAGATAATGATAAAAGAGTATAAGGGGAGAAAGAACCAGAGAATGGAGAAGCTGGTCAATGAAGGTGTTTCTAGAAGTGATGCTTGAGCTGAGGTTGGCACCAAGCAAGGGAAGACTAGGGGAAGAGCTTTCCGGAAAGAGAATTGGTGAGTGCAAGGCCTGGAGGCAGAGGAACAAGCTTGGGTAAGGCACAGAAATAAGGCCAGTGTGGCAGGAGAACGAAATGAAATTAGAGAGGATGGCAGGGGCCAGATGTACCATGGGCTTGTTTGCCATGGAAGGAAGGCTTAATTTGACTCTTAAATCATGAGAAACCAATGGAAACCAATGGGGGGCTACAAGATATAAATCACATTGAAAAAAAAATACTCTGGACCCTGTGTATGGGGGCAAGAGTGGAAGTAAGAATATCAATAAGGAAGCAATTGCAAAGATCCAGGTGAGAAATGATGGCGTTGTGGACTAGTCATAGCAATGAAGGTGGAAACAAATACCAGATCTCAGGAAGCCTCACCTGAGCAGAAGACTGGAGCTTCTTACCAGTATTGTCCTAGCATCCTGGCATATTCCTATCTTAGCACTTGCTGTATTAAATAGAACGAATCTATTTAGGCATCTTTCTGTCTCCTTCACTGGCCTTCAAGCTCCTCAGGGGCAGGGGCCAAACCACGTTCATCTTGGTTTGGTGAGTGGTGCACACGATGGACACGCAATACATGTGCTGACCTGAATAAGATGTAAATGGTTTTTCTATTTTATTTCTAGTTTAGTTTAAATAGTTAACTCTTTTTCTGCTACACTGTGTTGTTATTACAGCATCAAATTTTGGTTTATTGTAGCTACAATAAACTCGGGAATGTCCTGGCATAGAGGAAATGATGGATTGAACCAGAAGATAATTACAGGAATAAAATAGGTTGTTGTTTCCTAACTGCAAAAGATGTCTGTCCACAGCACTCTCTTATAGGAATTTTCTATGTGCTTTGCAATTTATGAAGCTATAACATTCCCCCAAGGTCTCTAAGGATTTTTAAAAATGGATATATATATATATATATATATATATTTCAGATAAAATAGATAATAAATTTTAGTTTACAGAGGACATTGATCCAAACACAAACTTGTTCATTTTCTCTGAATATGAGGTAAAAACAACTTCTCCATTTATGAGAAACACCAAACCTCAAAGACCTTCGAGTAAACGAGGTATCTTCCAATAAAATGAAACCTCCTATCAACTGTAAACATCCTTTGTAAGGCTGCCTTGAGGGTTAATATTAAAACTACAACTGTACCTGGAATCAGAAAATCAAAGATGTCATTGACTCATCACACAAGTTGTGACTATTTCCAGAGAGTGAAAACAATGTCTCAGATTGAGGAAGAAACCGGAACCAGAAATACACCAACTGGCAAGAGGGAAGAGGTGACAGCTGCCCTTCAGTGAGTCTCTTTTCCCACTGCCCCAGAAAAGAGCCCAAGATAGGCTGCTCCTTCAAAATCATATTTCACTGGACTGGGAAAAAACAAATAAGCTGTCTTCCAGGGGCAATCATTTCACCGAGTCAGGGTCACCTTTCTCATTCCATATTTTATTATTATTAATTTCTGTAGCACCACATTAAGTGCAAGGGGCACTGTGGTACTGTAGAAAAGAAAAGGTTGCTGAGTATCAGTTCCACCAGGTGTAATTAACCGTGAGAACACATTTCTTCATCTGTATAATGGGTACACCAATTTCTTCATCTGTATAATGGATACAGTGGGTGATACATACCAAGATAAAGTTATTGTGAAGATTAACGTGACACTGATGAGGACCTATGAGAATCTCTAGAACAGAGAAGACACCCCATTGAAGCCAGTTCCCATTTCTCCTTCTGGATCCTGCTTTTGCATTTCTTTTCTAAATTACTTATGACTTCACATGTATTGGAATTGTACATTTTGTTAGACTAGGTTAAAAAAAGAAAAAAGCCCTATGTTAGGCAATCAAAGAAATTTTTAAAAATCAGGGGAAATTCCGAGATTACCTAGCAACTACCACACCCTTCACACCCCTCCCCTCCCAACAGCTGTCATTTCTGTCTGGGCCACCACAGAACCACCCAGTGATGGCTGGAGGGTGCATCCCTGCCTCAGGGGGAGAGAGCCTCTCAGAGGCCTCGCAGCTTTGCGTGAATTGTGAAGCTGGCTGACTTTTCAAATGCCTGCCTGTCAGATGACTTCGTAAGCAGGGTTCAAAATTCTTTTTCTGTGTCTGGCATTCTGGCGAGGTTACTTACAGTCATGTCATGATCAGGGTCATGACAGAAAGGATCTATTTAAAGACAACCGCTTGTAGATCATCTATTCCACCCTTCCCAGTTTCCTGATGGGTAAACTGGAGCCAAGAGAAAAAAAAGGGGACCTGGCCAAGGTCACATTAATGGCAGAATTCAGATAGATGAGAAAGTATGTCTCCTGATTTCTAACCCAACATTCCTTCCAACATGAGAGATTGCTTTTGCTCAGTAACAACAGTATTTGCACACAATTAATACTAATGCTAATGCTAATGCTAACACTAACACTAAGACTAATGCTATAGTGGGGTGTTCTCTCACTAGGTGCCAGGCAGGATGCTGATTAATCTTTATGACACCAATCTAGTAAAGCACTTATAATGCCTAATGCTTTAATATGCAGAAGCTTGAATCCTTATTTTTGATGACCTTTCAACAGAGGATGAAACAACAGCAAAACCCGATGTCCAAACAATATACAGCCATCTTTAGTGATTTAATCAACTATTTCACTATGGAGAGCGACAAGGAAAATCAAAGCCACCAAGGAGCTCACTCTCAGCTTAGACACTGGAGACAACCTTCTCTTCTCCATCGTTTTTCACGACCCACGTCATGAGAAAGAACATTCTCCTGATGCCCTTTTGCCTTCCAAGTCTACCATTTGGTCAAAAATCTAATAAGCCAAAACATGGACAGGAGCTAGTTTGTTGGGCCCCATTCATCAACTCAGCTCTTTCACATTGCCATGTAAAATGGCTGGAATGGGCAGGAGAATAACACATTAACCTCCAGTTTTTCTTCTTACTACCCAATAGCTCAAACACATAAGCCAATTCAACACACACCTGTGTTCCTGTCTTAGGTAGGCTCCCTTGAATTTTCTCTCATCTCCCTAGGAAACTTCTGTAGCTAGTTCTTCTCCAGCTTCACCAAACTGCAGGAAATTTCTTCTCTGGCTTGAATTCAGAAGACTTCTGAACTTCTGTTCCTTTTTCTTTTTCTTTTTTTTTTTAAATTCTTTTCAATAAATATGTTTTCCCTTTTCCCTTTTAAAGAACTTTTTATTGTTTTTTAAAGAAATCGTTCACCTTATCTTTTTCTCTCTTCTTTTATGCTTTTTAAAATGTTCTTTCTGGCAATTCAGATTGTGTTGATTCCTATTTTCAGATTTATCACAGTTGATATAACATACAGGCTCCTGAAATACGTGTAGACAAATCACATGTCAAATGCATTAGGGAATCTTATTCCTCTTCCCAAATCATTTGTATTGTAAAATATTCTATAAATTGAACAAGCATTCTCCCAACATAATGAGAGAGAGAGAGAGAGAGAAATTAGAAGAAACAGGACACATAGGGAGTCCTGAAGAAACAAGCAATGTTTCAAATAACTAGATACTACTTGCTATATTTCCTCTTTTCTTTCCTTAATTATCTCCCAGTAGCCTAAAACTTCATGGCTCTTGTTCAATAAAGCTCAAAAATCCAACTTTTCCTATTTTCGCCCTCTGTATCCTTCAAAGAATTATAGATGAAGTACACTACCTTCTATTGGGAAGGGTCATGTCCTGTATCCGGAGCTAGATAACTTGTCACCATCTTGGACTTTCCACTTCTACCTTCACCATGCCAAGTACCTTCACATTTCCAAGCCTCCATTTTCTCATTGGAAATCAACATTTACTGAGAAAATAAATATTTTTCAGTAACTTTTCTTCCCTAGTTTATTTAAACAGCTTTCCCATTGATGTCTCAACCTTGAAGTCTCCTCTCTCTGTAGACAGTAGGCAGGGGTGGGGGGGCATTGTTACCACCGGGTGCTGCTCAATCCTGTCATTTTGCTTTACCTTGTAACATCGACCCTGAGTCTTTTCAGAAGGCATTAAACATATTGCACTACGTTGCAATAATTTTTAACAGTTTTCCAGGAATTTCACAATTGTCTTAAGATAACTGTCTTTTTTCACCGGAGGGTGAAGAAAAACAGAACTAATGGTTATTGTCCCACAGTGTTTCTTAAGGTTTCTTATATAAACTAGGAATTCAACTAAAGCCTCTATCAACCCCACGTCTCAGCATCTCTCCCTGACATTTAAACGTCTTCCTCTTTCTTCTGCCTTTAATCCTAACATATGCGGAATTCTCATCTCAATAATCTTTTAAGGGTATTTACTTAGTGTTCTAGTTTGCTAGCTGCCTGAATGCAACATACCAGAGACGGATTGGCCTTTAATGAAAGGGGATTTATTTTGTTGGTTCTTCAGAGGAAAGGCAGCTAACTTTCCACTGAGGTTCTTTCTTACGTGGAAGGCACAGGATGGTCTCTGCTGGTCTTCTCTCCAGGCCCTTGGGTTCCAAAAACTTTCTCCGGGGTGACTTCTTTCTGCATCTCCAAAGGCCTGGGCTGAGCTGCGAGTGCTGAGATGAGGAATGCTGAGCTGCTTAAGCTGTGCTACATTGCACACTCTCATTTAAGCACCAGTCAATTAAGTCAAACGTCACTCATTGCAGCAGACACGCCTCCTAGCCAACTGCAGATGTAATTAGCAACAGATGAGGTTCACGTACCATTGGCTTGTGTCTGCAGCAACAGAACTAGGAATGCTCACCTGGCCAAGCTGACAACTGAATCTAACTAACACACTTAGCAACGATCACAATACAGAGCAAACAACTTGGTTGTTTATATTTGGTGTAATATATACATATATATATATGAAGTATCTATTTGTATCTCTATTTTACAGGTAGAGAACTCGCAAGTTGACCATGATAACAAAAAAAAAAAAATCAGAAGTAAATTTAGACTTAAATTAATTGTAATTGGAACTACTGTTCTGCTGGGTCCATCTGCATTTTTATTTTTATTTTTTGACTCCCCATTCAAATTTTGCAGGAACAAACTCACCTCTCTCATTGATTCCCAGAAAGCCCAGTGCCTCTCCATATTAATACAACATGGTGATCCACTCAGAGATGAATGAGCCACGTTTCCCAACCAGCCCAGCTTCCAGGAAAGCCTCTTTCCTGGTGCAGCTGGGTCAGAACATTCAGGCCTCAGCTCTGCCAGGTCTAACTGACACAAATCACATCATAGCTCAGCCTGAGTTTCCTCGTCTGCAAAATGGGAATTAAAATAGCACCTATGATAGAGTGTGGTAGGGGTTAAATGTGAAGCCCTTAGCACTCTGCCTGGCATATAGCAGGAGCTCAATAAATATTAGCACTGCTATTATTTTAAGAAAATGGACACTATCACTTACTTTTCAAGGACATTGTTAAAACTAAGTTCCATGGCCTTGCTTTTGACCTCCCACTTTGACCATTCAACTGGCTCATAAACGGCTAGATTAATCCGTTTAAAAGTAGATCCCAGATCTTCTGACTTTACACCACCTCACATGTATGACACACGAAGTGTTCTTATAATTTCCAAACAGCTTTAACTTCTTCAGGACAGGAACTGGTCTTACATTTCCTTATATTCACTGGCAGTGTCCAGCACAGTACCTTGCACATATTAGATGCTAGCAAGTACTCGTATTTGGAAGAAAAAAAAACCAACAACATTTTTACCGCTAGCAAAGAGCATCACAAAATTTCCAAGGCAAAGGGATCTGGACAAGACTACTTTCGGGGTTTGGTTTTCTTTTCAGGTCAGTCTGCACAAATTCATACATAGAAGTTAGGAGCAGCCCAGTGAGAGTAATTATAGAGATGACAGTTTTCCATAGAACAAAGTATGTGAAGTAACAAAAAAATTAGTCCACATGGAAAAACAATGCACAACAGCTACTGTAGATATATAGAGTTTTCCCATAAAAATCATTTACATGTGGTTTTGGATTTTTTTTTTTCTTTTTTACACTAGAACACATAATGAATACAGAGGGCATTTAGAGCTTGCCAAAGTTTGGCAACTTATCATCCCATGTAACCACCACGACACTCTAGGAAAGTATGACACGCTAAAGAGCCTGTTGCAAACGCTACAGCCTACCGCGCCTGACAAACCGACTGTAATAAATTGAGGCTTCACACTAAAACAGGGGAGGAGCATGTCAGCTCGAAGTCACCAGGGTCCTTCAGATACTTGTGGGACAGAGAAATAGGCTGCTGTACCATTCCTTGCCACTGAAGAATGAGAATCTAGTGTTCGTTTCCTCAGCGGAGGTGAAAAAGAATTGTTAAGAACCAGAAATGCAAACAGAAGGAGCACAGAATTTGGCGCCAGAAACCTGTAACTCACTCTCTGTATGAAAATAGGCCAAGTTTCCACATCTGTACAACGGGAACATTCACAAAATCAATGAAGATTTTCATCTACACAAGACACACGCGCGGAAATAGAGGATTATAACAATTACCCAGATTTCAAAAAATAAAAAAAACTAATCTTGCCTCCTTTTTTAGACATACCAGAAAAACTTCTTTTTGCAGGCTTTCGGCTTGCTATTTGTCAGACGAGAATCTAGTTGTTCCCTTACATAAAGGCTTACGAAATGTATATTTTGGAGTCGCCCAACAGGTGAGAAAGCTGAAGCTTTCCCCAGAGCACCCTGTTTTAACCGGCCAGGAGGGGCTCCAGGTTCGTGTACAGAGGCCACCGGGCAGCGCTGCGGGATAGGGGGACGGGCCCCCCATGGCACACTAGGCCACCCCAGCTGGATCCTTCCCACGTTTACTCACGCCGGTCCCTTTTCCAGCCCTGAGTCACGCTCCAGGGCCTGGGCCAAGACCACTTACCCTTTCCCTTCCGGACCCCACTCCCTCCCTGCCTCCCGTGCCCACCACCCACACCCGGCCCCGAGGGCGCCTCGGAGGTGCAGTCTTTGCAGCCCCTCCCCTGGGGTTGGCCACCCCCCAGCCCAGCAGCACCCCCGAGTGAGCACAGGCTGCCGAGGGTAGGGACCGCAAGGAGGCGAGGCGGCCATCCAAGCCTCCCCCCCGCCCCCCGGGGAAAGCGAGGCACCGAAGCCGCGTCCTGGGATCCCCGGCACCCCGCCCCACCCGGGCCATGGGTCACTCACCGCGCTTGGCGGTCCGCGGGCGGGGGCCAGAGGCGGCGCGGACCGAGCAGCCCAGGAGCTCCGGGGCGCACGTGTCGCGCTCGCTGCCGTCGGGGGTACCCGCTCCGGCCCGAGGGCGCGGGGGTGGGGTGGGCGCGGGGCGCGCGGAACCCCGCCTTACCGTGGGGCGGCCCGAGCCCCGCCAGCCCCGCCACGCCGGTGCACTCGGCGCCGCGGTCCCTCGGCCAGGATCGGGTGCCGCCCCTCGCGGGCTGTGCCTGTGTCACCTCGAACGAGGGAGCTGTCGTCCCATGCCTCGGTGTCCCGTCTATGAAGCGGGGGGTGAGACCCGTGAGACCGCGGGAGCCGTGAGGCCGCGGGACGCCCGACGGAGGTAAGGTGGTGGACTCTGCGCCCGGGGCAGCTGCGACGCCACAGCGAGGCGCTCGGCTGTCCCGCGCGCACACGCGCCGCGCTGTGTGCTGGCCCCGGCGCGCTGCAGCTCCCAGCTCCTACCACATTGGCGGAATTGCCTGTCGCTGTGGTTTCCACTGAGCTGTGTAAGGTGAGCCGCTGGAGCGGAGGAAGAAAAATTCTACTTATTTAAAAAGTAAGAAAGAAATGAACGTTTAATAGATGGCGTGACACGGACCCTAAGTGGTCAGTCTATACGAGTGCACTGCAGGAAGAGGGGAAATTGCAGCGATTAAACTTACTTATTATTTCCTTTGAATCTAGGAATTCATAGACCATAATAAGATACACTATTATTCAGGGACCAGTAAAAAACTAAAAAGAACTGCCAAATTAGCTATGATTTTTAAAATCACTTTGAACCTGATTTTTTTTTTTTCTTTCTTTCTTTTTTTTTCCTTTTTGGCATGGGCAGGCACCTGAATCGAACCCGTATCTCCGGCATGGCAGGCAAGAACTCTTCCTGCTGAGCCACCGTGGCCCAACCACAACCTAATATTTAAAAAATATTTTTATTGATTAAACCACATACAAACATTCTTAACATACAAACATTTCAAACACGGTGTATAGTCAGTGGCTAACAATATCATCACATAGTTGTGTATTCATCACTATGATCATTTTTTTGAACACTTGCATTACTCCAAAAAATAAAAATGAAAAAGAAAAAACTCGTACATCACATATCCCTAACCCGTCCCTCTCACTGACCAATAGTATTTCCAGTCCCAATTTATTTTAACCTTTGTCCCCCCCCTTATTTGTTTATTTTTATCTGTATTTTTTACTCATCAGTCCATACTCTAGATAACAGGAGCATTGGACACAAGGTTTTCACAATCACATAGTCACATTGTAGAAGTTTATCTTTATACATCTTCAGAATCAAGGCTGCTGGAACACAGCTCTACAGTTTCAGGTTCTTCCCTCCAGTCACTCCAATATACCATAAACTAAAAAGGGGTATCTATATAACCCGTAAAAATAATCTCCAGGATAACCTCTCAAGTCTGTTTGAAATCTCTCAGCCACTGATGCTTTATGTTTTTTTCATTTCTCTCCTCCCCCTTTTGGTCAAGAAGACTTTCTCAATCCCTTGATGTCGGGTCCCAGCTCATCCCAGGATTTCTATCCTACATTGCCAGGGAGGTTTACGCATGTCCCACGTAGGTGGGGAGAGCAGTGAGTTCATTTTCAGAGAGAGAGGCCACATGTGGGCAACAAAAGAGGTAGAACCTAACTTTTGATTAAAATTTTATTTACTGAAATGTCTCCTTTAGATTTATTTAGAAATACATGTTATCTCTTATGCATTAGAAAAAGGAAATATATAAGCAAAAAGAAATTGGTTGATATCCTTTAGATCTTTTCATATTCAGAGTCCCAACACTTCTGATCACTTTTTTTTGTTTCACCCTACACCATTTATTAAAACTCACAGAAGTCTTAATAAGGCAACATTTCTTCAAAGAGCGTTTACTTTTGTGTCTGGGATTTTTTTCCCAGTCCACTGACCCCAACCCAGTTTGGCTGAGCAGACAATGATAAGTGCATCACAGTTACTGCTTGGGCAATGGATAAGACACATCCCAATTCTGGAGGGGTTTAATATGTAAATTATACATCTCAGGAGTGACAACTACAGATTATTTTATGACTTATTGTAGTTTACATGCTTTGGTGGGAATAATTTAATAAAAGTAAATCTTTAAATTGTAGAATCTTAACATTATTGAGTAATGAGATGCGGTTTTGAAAACCATTAGTAAGAAATTTAAGAGTTGTCTTATTTAAATATGACTGACTTTTAATTTATTTATTTGTTTTCACAAAAAAGGCAAATGTTCTAAATTTGCTCATCTGTTCTGTATTGATATATGGCTCTCAGTAAAAAGTCACCTAATAGATTTTTCTAGGAAAAAGAAAAATCACAAGCGTCTTTTTCCCTTCAAGGTAAAGGTAGTATTTTAACACTAAATGAGAAAAAACTATGAAAAAAAAACGGTTACAATAAATATTTCAAAATGTTGCTCTTAAAACAATAAAAAATTTATGTGTTGTTATTATTGTGTGGTTTTGCTACTGAAGTTTGTGTATGTTTGCCACTAACAGAAAAAGTTCTTAAAAATTTTGAAAACAGTTTGCCATCCTGCTTCAATCTTCTGATGAGCATTTCAGTGGGTTTTGAATCCATTTGTTAAAAAAAAGGAAAAAATTTAAAATATGAAAATTAACAGCTTCTGATTGGTTTGAAAGGACAGCTGATGGATATCAGGAATAGAAGAATTATGATAGCCAAATGTTAATAGCAAATTACATAATTCAAAGATTGGATTATTTTACAGTAGCTTTTAGTGAGAAAAAGGTTTCCATTTGATAAGTAAATAAATAAAATAAATTATTCCAAATATGTGTTTTACCTTTTGTCTCATTTTAAAATCTATGTTTTATGTATAGTTTACAATGCATATAACATTTATCAACAAATGGAAAACAACCAAAACACATTGGGAATGTATTCTCAAAATCCTTTTTTTTCCCCCTGAAATAATGCACACTCTAAAATGTTTAAAGACTACTGGTCTATTAACTTCTATCTCCAGAATTTTTGACTCTTACAAAATTGCTAAGTCAGACACAGGATGGTATTTCATCTGCATCTGAGCCAGTTTCTTTGGGGAGACCGGTGAGGACTTGAATCTGGTTGTTAGGCAAGCACAAGGAATTATAAAATGCAGATAATGATGATGGCCTTCTTTTTTTTTCTCTTCCCTTCCCCACCAAAATAAATAATTTAGAAGATGACTAATCACACATGAATATTATTAGAGAAATAATTCTAAGTCCATCTTCCTATCATTCTACTTAAGGTTATATATAAAGTGAAGACTTGTGCTAATAGTCATTAATAACTGTGGTTCTCTCATCCTGCATCATCCCTCCATTATCTCCAGCACCTGCCACAATAGTTGGTTCAGGGCAGGGGATCAATAAATATTTATTGAGTTGAGTTGACTTGCTCCAGAGAGATCTCACTTTCTTTGGCCAATCAAGATCATAGGATTTGTTGACTCATCAAAACTTTCACCAGAGCTAAAAAAGCAGTTGGAAGATTATATATATAGTTTTTCTTAGCTAGTATATGACCTTTCCACATGAAATTTAACAGTCTCTAAAGATCTTTCTTTTTTCTTTTTCCTTCTTCTTTTACTATCTGGGGAGCTTCCTAATAGATTCATAGCTGTTGACAGTGATTCCCTATCTAGTTAAGGGGGAAAAATCCTTGTGTCTGTGTTTTCAGAAAAATAAGCCCTAGACGGTGGAGAATGCCTGATGAAGGAAGAACCTAATATATAAACCAAAATGTCAACATATGCTTGTTGGGCTGATTACTTCTAAGTCTATAGGTGTGAGATGGCCTTCTCTGTAGCTGTAGCTAGATGAATATATTTGCAAATCAAAAGTTAGGTGAATAACCACAGTGACAGTGACAAACCTTTTCTAGGAAATACTAGTTCAGTTTCCATTTTTGGTAGTTTTCCATTCCTTTAAATGCCTAGTTTGGTTTGTTGTTGATAGCAAAAGTTCTGAAAATATGTAATCACAAGTGAGTTTTGCTCTGCTTATAGAGTTACTTGTTAGAATAAATATCAAGAGGTGTTAACATAGTGATTTAGAGCATGGAACAAATGCTGGCAACAGTTAAGCTTAGTAAGAAGGGTTGGACATACATTTTAACATTTCATGTTTATAGTAACATTTTATAGTAAGGAGACAGTATCCAAGATGATTAATTGCTCATCCTTGCTGCCCCTCTTTGCCAAAGTTTAATTTTTAATAGTTTTTACCTAATTTTTAGGTTTACACATCTGTCTAAAGTATTCAACTTATAGGATACTAATATAACTCTTAAATATACTTGAAATGTTATATGCTGAAAGGCTTATATAAAATAGCGTAACGTAAAATTCATAGATTATAAGTAATCATCAAATATTCTTAAACTTTTTAAGAATGGCATTTCTACAAATGACATTCATCAAGCAGAGATGTTGTTTATAGGTGAACAAATCCAATGGAAAATGCCATATCTTGGATAGGAGCAATGCAATGAGATTTTTAGACTGCAGGTGGCCTTGACTTTTATAACCATAGTTGTATTAATGCAACAGACAACCTGTTTTTTATTGTTGTGTTATTGCAGTTGAGAGGCCCGATAATTTTAGGATAAATTATTTTTGTTGTTACTGGAGGTGGAAGACTAGATTGTTTTACAATAAACAAATTTTAATGTTTTCATTTTGTCATCTTTTCTTCCTTCTCTCCCCGTTGCCATTTACTTGGCCTGATGTTGGTGTCTTCTTCCAAAACAATGTCATCACAAGTCTATAAGGGCATTCTCCTTAGTGGGAAATGAAGTCCCATAGCACATATTTTTGTAACTTTCGGGGTGTTTACCACTTTCTACTTCATAAAGTTTTTAATATATATCCTGTGTCTTCCACTAGTTAAGGGCTCACACTGAGAGGTGGAGTATGTAATGTTTCTGCACCTGCCCAGATTAAATTCTGATTCTGCTGCTTACTGGATAGGTGATACTTACTCTTTGTGCCTTAGTTTCTCTCCTGTGAATTGGGGCTGATGATGGCATCTACCTCACAAGATTGTTGTGAGGATTCAGTTAGCTATCCATGAGTAGCCCTTGGCAGGTATGCATTTAAAACTCCTTGAATGTTAGCCACTGTCCTTATTGTATTAGCCATGATTCTTTTTGGTTTCCAGCAACAGAAACTCAACTTGAAACATTTAGTCAATAAAGTGTACTTAATGGAAGGATGCTGGGGTAGTTTGTCTAACCATGGGAAAGGAAAGCATGCAGTCTGGCTTCTTTCCCTCACACTAGGAACCACCTTATGCTTGGGAACAAAACACCAAAATCGCTAGGTCTCACATCTTATGCCTTCATCTTCAGCATAAGAAAGCTTCCGTTCTCTTCAATTTATGATTAAATGCATAACAAGAAGGTGTTAGTTAGATGGAGAGGACACAGAGAAATAAAAGATGTGCTCTGTCATTCAATACTGCATCCTGCTCTACATTTTAACTCATGATGGAGATTAAATGAGATAACAAATGAAAGCCTCTGGCTTACACTAAGCTAGACTGTGAACTTGTCAGGGTCTGACTTGTTCACAGACTCTAATGCAGGTCTGCCATATAAGGAGGATTAAATAAGCAGCTATTTAAGTCAGTGAACTGTATTAGTTGGCCATCAATATATAAATATTAATTTAATTGACATGAAATCATTGATGGCCAACCTGGGCAAGTGCATGAGGAACACGATGCTTAGGGTCCATTGCTTTCTGCATATCTGTCATTACACAGCATCATCACTCTCAAGTCTTAAATTACTCCTGCTGCCTTCATTCCCTACCTAATTGAGAAGCTAAAGATGATCTGATATTAACAGTGTTAGGTTTCCTCCTTTCTGCATGAAAATGGGTGCATGTGTGTGTTTCGTCATAACTCTGAGGACGAGTCAGCATTCTGCTTTGTCAAGGTCAAGCCAAGAACCTCAGTGTTTTCAGCTCCAAATTTCCTCTTGCCCGTCAGTCAGTCTCATTTTATCATATATTTGAGGTCTTCCTCTTCACTATCTCTTTTCATACAACCTTCAACAGGTTCATGTATATCAGTCCTGAAAAATGACAAATTGAATGATCCTTCCTTTGCTTCTGTTCCCCTTTCACACTCTAGCCTGTCACGTGCTTCCCTGCCAAACCTCTGGAAAGAATCCGCAATGTATGATGTCTTGATTTCTTTACCTCCTTATCCCTCTACCTATCCCTTAGGACCGCAAAATCAAAAGGATGCCCCGTCCATGGTCCTAGAAACCCAATCAGAAAAGTCACCATCATCCGAGCCTTAGTGTGTTTTTTTTTCTTTGTTTAATTTACTTATTAATTAAAAAATAGAAACAAAATAAAACAACATACATCATCAGTAATTTACAATATCATCACTTAGTTGCATATTCATCATTTCTTAGCTTAGTGTGTTCTTAATACTTTATTCCCTGGAACTATGGACGTTGTTAACTGGCCTGGCCCATCCACCCCAAGGCTCTCCCCTCACTTGGCTTCCCTTATGTGGCACCAACTACCCTTTCCTTGCCTCTCCAGTCAGTATTTCTTTTTCTTCCTTTATCCTCTTGAATATGCCAAATATTCTTGTCTTCGAGTCTCTTTCCAGGTCCATTATCATGGTCCATGGGGTGTAGATGTGATCCTTTGATCTCTACCGAACGTCTTGGGGGTTAAGCAAAGTCTCTCCATCAGGAAGGTTAGAACTTGAACGTATCTCAGTCCTGTATGAGCTTTGAGAATTATGTCCTTTTAGGTACATGCCAGGCCATGTGGAGTTTCAGTTTGTGTGTGCCAAATTCCCAAGGGAACCCCTATGCAGAATTTTAAAAATATGTTCATAACTGACTCTCTTCCTTCTGGTGTTCTGTCCCATAAATTGTAGCTACCTCACCTTCTTGAACTTTGATCTCTGTCTTTTCTCCACGCTCTAATTGGGTTTTTCTTTTCTATGTTGCAGTCCAGAATATGAGCTCGGAAAAATACTACTATTCTAATTTCTGTATTTATATATTTGCCTATTCTGGATATTTCGTATAAATGGAATCATATAATATGTTGTCTTTTGAGACTGGCTTCTTTCACTTAGCATAAGGTTGTTTTCAATGTTCATCTTTGAAATAATTGTAGTATGTATCGGTACTTCATTTCATTTTATGTTCTAGTATATTGCATTGTATGGATATACTACCTTTTATTTATTAGTTCACGGTGAAAGACATTTGGGTTGTTCTGACCTTTTAGCTATTGTGAATAATGCTGTTCTGAAAGTTTGTGTAGAAGTTTTTATATGAACATGTTTTCGTTTCTCTTGGGTGTATTCCTAGGAATGGAACTGCTAAAATGATAAGTCTTTATTTAACTCTCTGAGCACTGCTGAACTATTTTTGACAGTGACCAAATAATTTTATATTTCCATCAGCAATGTTTGAGGGTTCTGATTTTTCTACATCTTAACCAAAATGTATGACCTGGCGTTTTGATTAGAGCCATCCTAGTGGGTGTGAAGTGGTATCTCTTTGTGGTTTTGAATGAGTTTTTTTCCCTATCATTTTGGCAAAGAGGAAAATTCGATAAAACCCTGAGATTGAAACAATGTTGTGATATAACAGGCATTAACCTATATTACTGGTGAAATGTAAATTGGTGCAATTCTATGAGGGTTATTTGGCTTATTTATAAAAAAATTTTAAATACTCATACCCTTTGAATCAGCAATTCTAACTCCAGAAATGTAGAAATTGATGTATGTGCAAAGGTTTTCACAATAACATTACTTGTATAAGTTTTAATTTCCATCTATATGGGACTGTTTAATTGAATCGAGTATAGTACTACACTTAAAAAGAATTTAGTGATTCTACATGTACTGATATGGAATTATCCCCAAGATATATTGATACATGAAAAAAAGAGAGATGCAGAACAGCATTCTGCTATGTTGTGATCTTGTAAGAAAGTAATAAGGAAAAAACTATTTCTGCCTGTGTATGCCTAGGATATCTCTGAAAAAATTAATGAGAACTAAGAGTGGTTGTCCTTCGTGAAAGAAATTAGATGGCTGGGGAAGGACTGTAAGGAATATATATTTTTTAATATATTTTTTTATAAATCTTCACACACATATATTTCATACAATCAGTGGCTCACAGTATCTTCACAGAGTTATGTATTCATCACTATGATAATTTTTTTAAAGGTTTGCATCACTCCAGAAAAAGAAATAAAAGAAAAAATGCATGCATACCATACCCCTTGCCCCTCCCTCTCATTGACCAGTAGTATTTCCACCCAATTCATTTTACTCTTTGTCCCCCTTATTATTTATTTATTCTTTATCCATATTTTTTTTACTCATCTGTCCATATCCTGGATAAAAGGAACAACGATACAAGGTTTTCACAACCCCACAGTTACATTATAAAAGTTATATCTTTATTCAACCATCTTCAAGAATCAAGGCTACTGGAACACAGCTCTACAGTTTCAGGAACTTCCCTCCAGCCACTCCAAAACACCATAATCGGAAAAGGGATATCTATATAATGTGTAAGAATAACCTCCAGGATAACTTCTCAACTCTGTTTGAAATTTCTCAGCCACTGATAGTTCATTTTTTTCTCATTTTTCTCTCCCCCCTTTTGGTCAAGAAGGGGTAGGGAATATTTTAATAGCAACTCTTACCTTCTCTATTTTTGAATTTTGATCTATACACATGCATTTACTATTTTATAAAGAAATAATTTATATTTAAAATTTTCAATGTAAAAGTTTGGCATTACTTATTGTTACTTCCAACTCATTATTTATTGTTTGTCACTATTATAAATTAAATATTTTATTATGTTTTAATAAATTTTTTTATTATTTAGTTTTTTATTATGAAAAATAGCGTATATACAAAAAAGCAATAAATTTCAAAGCACACCACAGCAATTAGTTATAGAACAGATTTCAGAGTTTGGTGTGGATTACCATTTCACAATTTTAAGTTTTTACTTCTAGCTGCTCCAAGACACTGGAGACTAAAATATCAAAATAATGATTCAGCAGTCATACTCATTTGTTAAATTCTATTTTCTCTGTTATAAGCCACTTTTTCCTTTGATCTTTCTCTCAATCTTTAGGGGTATTTGGGCTATGCCCATTCCAGCTTTTTCACGTTGGAAAGGGCTGTCGATGTTATGGGACAGGGGCAGGAACTAGTTGATGTTCTGAAGAGGCTGGCTGGTCTGGGTTTCAGGACTTATCTAGCCTAGGAACCCAACTGGAGGTTGTAGATTTCCAGAAAGTAATCATAGTACCACATTTTGCTTATCCACTCATCTGTTGATGGACACTTGGATGGTTTCCATCTTTTGGCAACTGTGAATAATGCTGCTATGAACATCTTTGTGAAAATTTCTGTGTCACTGCTTTCAGATCTTCTGGGTATATACTGAGTAGTGGCATTGCCAGGTCATAGGGCAACTCAATATTTAGTTTTCTGAGGAACCACCAGACTGTCTTCCATAGCTACTGCACCATTATACATTCCCACCAGCAGTGCATAAGTGTCCCAATTTCACCACATCCTCTCCAACATTTGTAGTTTCTGGTTTGTTTAATAGCAGCCATTTGTATAGGTGTGAAGTGACATCTCATTGTAGTCTTGACCTGTAATTCATTTATAGATAATGAAAATGAGTATCTCTTTATGTGCTTTTGAGCCATCTGTATTTTCTTCAGAAAAATGCGTGTTCGTATCTTTGGCCTATTTTATAATTGGGTTGTTTGTTCTTTTATTGTTGAGTTGTATGATTTCTTTATATATAGAAAACCTTTATCCAATATGTGGCTTCCAAGTTTTTTTTTGCAATGAGTTAGCTGCCTCTTCTCCTTCTTTACAAAGTATTTTGAGGCACAAAAACATTTGATCTTGAGGAGTTCCCATTTATCTATTTTTTCTTTCATTGCTTGTGCTTTGGGCATAAAGCTTAGGAAGTTACCTCCTATTACTAGTTCTTGAAGTTGTTTCCCTACATTTTCTTCTAGGAGTTTTATGGTACTGGTTGTTATATTTAGGTCTTTGATCTACTTTGAGTTCATCTTTGTATAGTGTGTAAGGTAAGGGTCCTCTTTCACTCTTTTGGCTATTGAAATCCAGTTCTCCTATGCCCATTTATTGAAAAGCCTATTTTGTTCTGGTTCAGTGAATTTGGGGCCTTGTCAAAGATCAGTTGACCATAGATTTGGTGGTGTATTTCCACACTTTCCATTCTATTCCATTGGTGAATACTTCTGTTTTTATGCAGTGCCATGCTGTTTTGACCACTGTGGCTTTATTATAAGCTTTAAAATCTGGAAGGATTTATCTTCCCACTTCATTCTTCTTTCTAAAGATATTTTTAGCTACTCAAGGTCTCTTTTTTTGCAAATGAATTTGATAATTAGCTTTTCTAAGTCTTCCAAGTAGGTTGCTGGAATTTTTATTGGTATTACGTTGAATCTGTAGATCAATTTGGATAGCATTCACATCTTCACTACATTTAATCTTCCTTTCCATGAGCAGGGAAAGCTTTTCCATCTATTAGATCTTTTTATTTCTTTTAGCAATGTTATGTAGTTTTCTGTGTATAGGTCCTTTACATCCCTTGTTAAGTTTATTCCTAGATACTTGATTCTTTTACTTGCTATTTTAAATGGAATGTTTTCCTTACTTGTCTCCTTGGTTAGATCGTTACTTGGATATAGACGCATTACTGATTTTTGTACATTAATCTTATATCCTGCCACTTTGCTGAATTTATTAGTTCAAGAAGTTTTGTCATAGATTTCTCAGAATTTTCCAAGTATAGTATCATGTCATCTACAAATAATGAAAGTTTTACTTCTTCCTTTCCAATTTGGATACTTTTTATTTCTTTTTCCTGCCTGATTGCTCTAGCTAGAACATCTAGTACAATGATGAATAATAGTGGTGACAGAGGGCATCCTTGTCTTGTTCTGATCTTAGGGGAAAGGCTGTCAGTTTCTCACCATTGAGTACAATGCTGGCCATGGGTTTTTTATATATACTTTTTGTCATATTGAAGAAGTTATCTTTGATTCCTACCTTTTGAAGTGTTTTTATCAGAAAAGGATATTAAATTTTGTTGAATGCTTTTTCAGCATTAATCAGGATGATCATGGGATTTTCCCTTCTGATTTTTTAATGTGCTGTATTACATTAATTGATCAGGATGATCATGTGATTTTCCCTTTTGATTTTTTAATGTGCCGTATTACATTAATTGATTTTCTTGTGTTGAACCACCTTGCATTCCAAGGGTATAAACCCTACTTGGTCGTTATCTGTAATTCTTTTAGTGTGTCACTGGATTTGATTTCCTAGTATTTTGTTGAGAAGTTTTGCCTCTGTATTCATTAGGGAGATTGGCCCAAGTTTTCCTTTCTTATAGATTTTTTACCCAGTTTGCATATTAGAGTGATGTTAGTCTAATTGGATATTGATGAGACAGAAAGATGGTAATGATTTTTATATATTGACCTCTTTTCTGGCAAACTATTAAAACAATTTGTATAATAATTTATAGCAGCTAATCCTATTTGTTATAATAGCTCATCTTTTTATGTAAATGATCATATCACCTGAAAATAATGAAATATTTGTCTTATCACTTCTAATTATTATACCTTTTATTTATTTATTTTTGTCTTAGTGTGTTAGGTGGAGTTTTCCTTGTTCCATTTTTACTAATAGGACAGCCCTTTCTGGTTCACAAATTATTCCAATTAGAATGGGCCTGGGGTTGAACTCAGTCTTCTCAGTGGCATTAAAACTCTAGTCCCAAAAGGTTTTATACTTGTTTGTTTTACTCTTGCAAGCTCTTCAGTCTTATTTTCCACTTTATGCTCTGACTCTGCTTCTGACTCTCTTAATTTCCAGCCTATGGGGCTGGAATTCTTCTTGCTTCTGATTCAGCTATGTATTACAAAAATGGGAATTTTATGTATTTAGGAGGGAAGGTTATTATTTGGAAGTTTCTGCCTACCTCCATTCCCCTATTTTTTATTTTTATCCTTGTCACTGTCCCTACTTTTTTTTTCCAGTTACTCAAATATAGGTATATTCATAACAGTTTTTTTTTTAATCGTCTGTTCTTGTCACCATAGTCTCTTTATTTTGGTGTATTAACATTCTGTTGCTGCATAACAAATTACTGCAAACATAGAAGTTTGTAATAAGATACATTTATTATCTCAGTTTCTGTGGGTCAGGAGTCTTTCCATGCTTAACTGGGTTTTCTGCTCAGGCTCTCCCAAGGAGGCAATCAAGGTGTCAACTGGGTGGTGGACTTGTTGGCAGAATTCATCCCCTTGTGGCTGTAGAACACGTGGCAACTTACTTCTACAAGGCCAGCAGAAGAATCTCCTTGACCCCAGGGAGGGCTTCAGTCCTTCTTTTAAAAGGTTCGTCTGATTAGGTCAAGCCCATTTAAGATAATCTGTCTTCTGATTAACTCAAAGTTAACTGATTAGGAACCTTAGTTATATCTGCAGAATACCTTCATCTTTGCCATGAAAAGGTTATATTTACAGGTGTGATATCTTATCACTCTTTCCATATTCTGTTGGTTACAATCAGTTCACAGGTTCCGCCCAAAATCAAGAGGAGGGGATTATACAAGGCAAAGAGAATCATGGAGACCATCTTAGAATTCTACCTATCACTCTGGTAATTTCACACTTAGTTATATAAAGTTCACTCCTCAGAAGGAATGACTCTCACATTAGGTCAGAAAATCTTCCTGAAAGAGGATACATGAACCTAAAGCTTTGCGCATAGAAGATACACATCAAAGTAATTGAACAATCACATTGAACAGAGACTGCCAGGGTGGTAAGTTGGGAAGGGTGCTCCAGGTAGAGGAAAAGACAGTGAGACAAGGTTTGTTTTAGGAAGGATAATCATCTGGAGTAAATAGAGTGCTATTGAGGGACTTAAAACTTTGACAATCCTCCTTTTTTTTTTTTTTAGATAATTTTCTCTTTATTTCTTTTACCTGCATATATATATTTTTTGTATGCTGTATGATGGGGTCACATTTCATTCATTTTCTGTGTGAGTATCCTGTTATTGCAGCACCATTTCTTGAATTTTTGTTTGTTTGGTTTTTTGTTTGTTTTGCTAGTTGTTTGTGTTTTGGGAAGTGCATGGACCAGGAATCGAACCCAGGTCTTCAGCATGGCAGGCGAGAATTCTACCACTGAACTCCCCTTACACTCCCTCATTTGAAGTCACTTAATCCTCATTTTAAGTCACTTTTGAAATAGAGGGAAGGATGACTTGGAGGAAAGTGGGGCTGGGTATTTGGGGAGTGTAGATTGGAGATGCAGAGGTGAGTATGGAATTAAGAGACATTTAGGAGGCAGATGTCAAAATAAGATTTGGTCAGAAGATGATAGAATGTCCTAGAGAAGAATGAGTCCGGGATGATTCAGGAGACTAAGAAATCTGAAGAAGGATCAGGCCTGGGGAGGAGGGTGCTGAGTTCTGTTTCGAATATGCTGAATTTGAGGTAGATCTGGGGCTAGGAGGTGGGATATGTAGTAGGCAGTTGGCTTTATAAGTCTGAAACTTGGAAGAGAGATACAGCCTATATTTATTTTATTTATTAATTTTTAAATTAAAAAAAATTACAAGAAACACAAATATTCTTAACATATGATCATTCCATCCTACATATATAATGAGTAATTCACAATATCATCCCATAGTTGCATATTCATCATCATGATCATTTCTTAGAACATTTGCATCAATTCAGAAAAAGAAATAAAGACAACAGAAAAAGAAATAAAACAAAAACAGAAAAAAAAATTATACATACCAATATCTCTTACCCCTCCTTTTCATTGATCACTAGCATTTCAAACTAAATTTATTTTAACATTTGTTCCCCCCATTATTTATTTTTATTCCATATGTTCTACTTGTCTGTTGACAAGGTAGATAAAAGAAGCATCAGACACAAGGTTTTCACAATCACACAGTCACATTGTGAAAGCTATATCATTATTCAGTCATCATCAAGAATCATGGCTACTGGAACACAGCTCTACATTTTCAGGCAGTTCCCTCCAGCCTCTCCATTACATTTTGAACAACAAGGTGATATCTACTTAATGGGTGGAATAACCTCCAGGATAACCTCTTGACTCTGTTTGGAATCTCTCAGCCATTGACACTTTGTCTCATTTCACTCTTTCCCCTTTTGGTGGAGAAGGTTTTCTCAATCCCTTGATGCTGAGTCTCAGCTCATTCTAGGATTTCTGTCCCACGGTGCCAGGAAGGTCCACACCCCTGGGAGTCATGTCCCACATAGAGAGGGGGAGGGCAGTGAGTTTGCTTGTTGTGTTGGCTGGAGAGAGAGGCCACATCTGAGCAAAAAAAGAGGTTCTCTTGGGGGTGACCCTTAGGCCTAATTTTAAGTAGGCTTGACCTATCCTTTGTGGGGTTAAGTTTCATATGAACAAACCCCAAGATTGGGGGCCCAGCCTATATTCAGATGCTGAAGTCATCAGTATGAAGACAGTGGCTGAAAACATGAAAGTGTATGATATCACCCAGAGAAATTTTGTAAAATTCTCAGAACCCAAAAACAACAACATTTAAAGAATGTGAAAGCAGATGAGATAAACAAGAAGTAGCAAGAGGTAGAGGAAAACCCAGGAAAAGAGAGAGGCCATGGAAAGTGAAAGAGGAGCCATCTCAAGAAGGCAAAGAAGAGTCAACAATGGTAAATGCTAATTCAGAGGAGTCATCTTTATTCATTAATTAAATTTTACAAAGTTTTATTGGGAACCTATTCCATGTTTGACTCTAAACATTAAGGATAGAAACAATTCTAAACATTAAGGATAGAAATTCAGGGTATGGCAGCTTATGTTCTAGTAGAGGGAGTGTATACATAAATAGATATGTGCAATAAAATGTTTTAGGTGCTTGATCTAAATTCTTATAAATTACAAAAAGAACACCAACCAAGTCAGGAGAGGTCAAGTCTACCCTATGGAAGACAGGAGGTGGGGGATTCCAAAACAAAATTCATAAATAAAAGTATCAATAATATTAGGCCTCAGGGAAGTCATTTGAAATCTAGATAAGAAGAATTTTTTTTAAAGCTGGGGGGAAAGTCAGATTGTAGTTGGTGAGGAGTGAATGGGAGAAAAATTAGTAAGAAATGTAGTTTATTTTTTAAGGAAATTTGGCTGTGAAAAAAAAGGAAATAATTTCATATCCTTTCTGCTTCTCTCTCATCTTCTTTCTATTGATTTTGCATCTGGAGATCTCACTCTGTATGTCTCAGATTTAACACTACTCAAGAGAGAATATGTGATTAAAATTGTTAGTTACTCTCCAAACTCCAAGCTCCCTAGCCACCCTAGAGAGAATTCTCCTATCAGACCACTTATGTTGCACTTATGTCCAACAACCCTGCTTCAAGATGCAGTTCAAGGTCTAATTTACAATACACACAAATTTGGCTGAAGACTGATGGAAAATAAATAAATGGAGCTATGGGGACCAAAAAATGTGAGACAGAAGCAATATTTAAAGTCATAATTTCTGAATTTTCCAAAATCACACAAAAAATGAAGCCATCCCTCCATCAAAACAATATTGAACTGGCAGGAACTGTCTAAATCAACAGTTCAAACTCTGGGGTCTAATGGGGCACTGTGCAGCCCCCAAGGAGGGGCAGGAGGAAGAGACTGGTAAATTACCATAAATACTAGTGAGTTTCACTCCCTGCAGTAGCCACCATCCCCTATCTCCCAGCCTTGTGGTGGGCAGCAGGAGGGACTGCAGCTCAGGCTCCCAGCACAGCTTGCTGGTGCCTGGGTGGGAAATAAATACCCAGTCCTTAAAACCCCAGGGGTGTGTGATCTGATTACAGATCTCTACTTGTACTCAGCTATTAAAGCTTGCTAGGGGCTGTCTCTGAGGGCAGTCATTATTTTATCCCTCTTTGGATAAAGGCAGCAGAGGGATCTCACAGACAATAACCTTCCTCAAAACTGGGGAAGACCATTACAGGGTGCATTAACTGGGCAATGGCTGAATCAAGAAAACACAGCTTCAAAAGCCATAGAAGATGCACCTGGTGCCCTTGCTGGCCCTTTCCTCATCCCCTCCACAATTCAGGGTGGAGCCAGTCTGTGTTCCTATTGTGGATTCCTGGCCCTGGTCCACAGGAGATAGAGTGGCCCCTGTGTATTTACTGGAGTGTATGCATGTCAGTGCCAATTCATCACATGGAAATCTGAGAGACTGAATTGGGAATGTGTCTTGGGCTCGTCCTCTAAGAGTTTGTTCTGAGGGTAGAAAAGTCACTTGCAGACTTCTGGGACAATGTGAGAAACAATTAAGTTGAAATAGTCTGGAGCAAAGGACTACCTGCATTAAATCACTCAAGAAAGTACCCTGGAGGGGAGGGGTCTATTTCAAAGGGAGCAAAGGGGCTGGCTGTTCACGCAAACTCCTTGAATCTGTGAAAGGGGAATTCTTAAGGCTTCTAACAACACACACCCAGGAAAAGAAACAGACCCCATAGTTCCAGTTCCATGCAGGCTCAGACAAGACAGAAAGACCCTGCACTTCCCATTTACCTTGGGCTGAATTTCTTGATATGAGGACTAGGCTTTGAAGGAAACCATGAGCCAAAGCAGAGCCAATTTGCAAAGTTAGCAAAAAGTGCTCTTTGCCTTGGGTTGCTTGTTTTGATTAGCTCCTGGCATTCAAGAAAATCTCCATCATATCACCAGCTGGATACAAACACAGGGAACAGCGCAGGAGCTAAATGCCAGAGTTAACACTTTAACATATTAAATTACAGTGTGCAAAGAAAGATTATAAGACAACAAAGAAACAGGAAATCATGGCCTACCTAAAGGAACAAGATAAAAATCCAGAAGCTATCAACAAAGAAGGCCAGTCTTTGGATTTACTGAAAAGAGACTTTTAAAAAGTGAGCCTCAGGGTGCATGGGGAGTTCAGTGGCTAGAATGCCAGCCTTTCATGCGGGAGACCCAGGGTTCAATTCTCAGACCATACACACACACATACCCCCACCCCCAAAAAGTAAGCCTCAGTATGCTTAAGGATAAAGGAAAACACAGAGAAAGAATTAAAGGATATGAGGAACACAGTGAATGAACAATGTGGGAATCTCACTAGAGAAATATTGGAGTTGAATAATACAATAACTGAAATTTAAAATCCTGTTGTTGGGTTCAAGCACAGATCAGAGGTGGCAGAAGAAAGAATCAGTGATCTCAAAGACAAGACAGAAAAAAGATTCAGGCTGAGGTGCAGAAAGAAAAAATAATAAAAAAGAACAAACAGCATATGTAGAATGGAATGATTTCTAAATGTTGTGTTAATTTCTTTTTTTTCTTTAATTAATAAAAAAATAAAAAAATAAAAAAAAGAAGTGTATTTAGGCAAGTAAAAGTTGGTCAATAAGATTCAATTTACTAAGGACAATGTAGAGAAAGTACATTATTAAGCGTTATTTCTTCAACTGTGATGGATTGTTATAGAAATCAGTAGTCAGGTCTTTCTAGTGCATACTGACTGCTCTTTTAAGCTACTGTGAACAGATTTCTAAGGCTATCTCTTCATTTTTAAGGGGGGGGGGAATAGTCTGTAGATGAGTATTGTGGCTTATGTAGAGCTGCATGTTAGTCTTTATAATTATTGACTCTAACATTCTACAGAACTCAAGTCATGACCTCAACATGGTGTTAGATCTGTACATTTTATTTTACTGACCATCTTGTTCCAGCCAATGTATGGTTATCCATTCTGTGTGCCAAAACCAGTAATGCCTTTCACGGCTCTTTAGTCCAGAGAAGTTCTGCACTGATTTTAATTTCTTGCTATTCCAGTCCTACATGTATACCAACCATGAGGGAATAAAGTGTGAATTGTACTGTTAGAAAAAAAAAGAATGAAGCCAATCAGGTCGGGATTAAGGTAAAGAATACAGGGGTAAGTTTGGCCATGGTGGCACAGCAGGCAGAGTTCTCGCCTGCCATGCCAAGAGACCTGGGTTCAGTTGCGTGTACCTGCCCATGCAAAAAAAAAAAAAATGAGAATACAAGGGTAAGGAAGACATTGTCTATATTTTAGAACCTCATCTAATCTTTGACACCAAAGGAAGAAAGGTTTATTTTGTACAGAACCTAAATTTTCTGTAGCACATAATCTAACTCAAAGTGTCTGCATAGATCATTTAAACAATCTAAACACAGGGAGCCCAGAATAAGAATAATAAGAATGAGGGCCTTAATCCATATAGCTAAATATTATGCCTGGATACATCCCAGAGTGTATTAAGCAGATAATCAAAAAGTATCGGCAAAGTTCCTTGAATGATGGGAGAAAAAATATGGAACTATTAAACTTTCTCACCAGGGAACGCCCTGATATTGTGTCAAACATTAGGGGCACCCAAATCATTAAACCAATCCCTTGATCTTGAGGCCTGCACTGGTGAAGCTTATATAGGTGGCAGAGCAGCTTAGGCTACCTATAGGTATGCTAAAAGCTACTTCCAAGGGGCCTCTCTTGTTGCTCAGATGTGGCCTCACCCTTTCTAAGCGCTACTGTGCAAGTGAAATCATTGCCCTCCCCACTACGTGCGACAGTACATCCAGGGGTGAAAGTCTCCCTGGTGGAGCAGGAAATGACTCGAAGGGATGAGTCTGACCCTGGCACTGTGAGATCAATGATGCCATCCTGACCAAAAAGGAGGAAAAGAAGTAAAAAAAAAAAAAGAGCAAACAGAACCTAGGGGAACCGTGGGACACCGCCAAGCACACCAATATATACATTGCAGGAGTCCCAGAAGGAGAAGAAAGAATGGAACAGAAGGAATATTAAAAAAAATAATGGCAGAAAAGTTCCCAAATTTAATGAGAGACATGAATAAGATGTTTAAGAAGCCCAAAGAAACAAAAGCCCAAAAAATCTTCATTGATCCTAGGATAAACTCAAAAAAGATCATTTCCAGACCCATAAAAATCAAATTGTACATTACCAAGGACAAGGAGAGAGCTCTGAAAACTGCAAGAAAAAAGACAATAAGTTACAAACAAAGGAATTCCAATAAGATTAAGTGCTGATCTCTCATTACAAATCATAAACGCAAGAAGGTATTAGTATAAAATATTTAAAGTCCTGAAAGAAAACAGTTGCCAGTCAAGAATTTTATATTTGACAAAACCTTCTTTCAAAAATGAGGGAGATTTTAAAACATTTCCAGATAAACCAAAGCTGAGAGAGTTTGTCGCCACTAGACCCACCTTACAAGCAATGCTAGAGAGTGTTCTTTAGACTTAAAGGAATGGACACTGGACAGGAATTAAAGCATATAAAGAAATAAAGACCTCCAGGAAAAGTCCTAAAAGGCACATTCTTAAACAGTAATGATAAATCTATGGTTTTAGACATACAATGTACCAAGGTATAATTTGTAAACAGTAAAAAGAAAAAAAAAAGATGGAGGGACAGAGGAGTAGAGGAACCATTCATGTGTATGCTACTAAAGATAAGTTGATATCAAATCCAATATGATTGTTACAGATTTATGATGTTAAGCCTCCACAAAAATATTAGCAAACTGATTCCAACAGTACATCAAAAGACTTATACACCATGATCAAGTGCAAATTTTTCTAAGGGATATACATCCCTTCAAACCAGCACATCCACCCTCTGGACCCTAAAAAAAGACATGTTTTTCCCATATACAAAATACATTAATTTCATAACAATATCAGAAATCCTTAAACCATTTCAGTAGCAATACACATGAAATACAAAGTTAGAAACATACAAATGCCTATCAAAGTTAGTTACAGGCATAGTCTGTTCTAAGGCAAAATTATCCTCTGGCTCTGGACCTACAAAAACTCCTAACAAGTTATTTGCTGCCAACATACAAAGGAGGAGCCGTCATAGGATACATATACCCATTTCCATAGGGAGGAAGGAACACAGGGGTCACAGGACCCAAGCAGTTTTGAAAACCCGCAGGGTAAAGTCCATCAGATTTCAAGCTCTGAGAGTCATTTATCCTCAGGGCTTAAGAAAGCGGCAGTCCCACCTTTTCCAAGGGCCTATGCAGTGGCTTTCCTCTCTCTGAATGCAAACTTGGGGGACACTGGGGAGACCACCTTTTCCTCGGCTCCACCCTTTCCAAGCATCGGGGCTGCATCGGGGCTGCATCAGGGCTCTCCGCCATCTTCAGGGCACACGCTCAACCCCTCCATGTGGCGGCAGCCAGGCTCTCCTCAAACCCCAAGGTATGTGCTTTACCCTCTCCAAGGCCTGAGGCGGCATGACTCTTTCACTGCAATGAGGTGGAAGGCCCATCCTCTGCCTCTGGGGCAAACTCACCCTCTTCACGGGCTTCAGTGGGTCCGCTCTTCTGGCCCAAGGCTTCTTGACTTCAGACCTCAGCCTCCATGGTTTTGCCTCTGAAGTTATTTTTCCTCTAATGTGTCCCTTCTCTGAAACCCCCAGTCCAGTGGCTCTGTTTATACAGGTCCCACAGCACTCTCGTTGGCTTTCTACGCAGTAGTCTTGGATCATGCCCATTAGGCATAAGCAGTTTTCACAAATCCTTCCTGGATAACTCCTTGTCCAAGCCTGGCTTTCTCTGAAGTGGCTGGTTAGTTCCACATTTGGCTAAATCCTCACATGGGGCACTATTCTCTGGGGTCTCCCATTCTGGAGGCCCAGCATTTTCCAGAACTTCAATTTCTGGTTTCTTTTTACCCAAGAGTTCAGTTCTCAGTGTATCTCTTTCCTGTCGCATTTCACTATAAACTGTGAGGAGAAACCAGGCTGCACTTTCCACATTTAATTTGGAGATCCCTTCTGCTAAATATCTAAGTTCATGTCTTTTAAACTCTGCTTTCCAGCCAAAGCCACTAGACAACTTTGCCAGATTATCTACAATTTCAAAACAAGGCTCGTTTTCCTTCCAGTCTACAATAACACGTGTCTCATCTCTGTCTAAAGCCTGGTCAGAGGTATCTTTCGAGTCCACATTTCTACCAACAGTCTCTTCAAAGCATTCTAGGCCTTCTCTATCAAGCTTCTCACAATTCCTCCAAAATCTTCCCCTTATCCATTTAAAAAAATGTTCCAACGTGTTTGTTATTTGCAAACTGTAGCAGCACCCCACTCTCCGGTACCAAAATCTGTTCTAGTTTGCTAGCTGCCAGAATGTAATATACCAGAAACGGAATGTAATATACCAGAAATGGAATTAAAAAGGGGAATTTAATAAGTTGCTCGTTTACGGTTCTAAGGCTGAGAAAATGTCCCAATTAAAACAAGTCTATAGAAATGTCCAATCTAAGGCATCCAGGGAAAGATACCTTGGTTCAAGAAGTCTGATGAAGTTCAGGGTTTCTCTCTCAAGTGGAAGGGCACATGGTGAACACGGTCAGAGTTTCTCTCTCATCTGGAAGGGCATATGGTGAACACAGTGTCATTTGATAGCTTCTTCTCCTGGCTTCCTGTTTCATGAAGCTCCCCGGGAGGCATTTTCCTTTTTTATCTCCAAAGGTCTGGCTGATGGTCTCTCTGCTTCATGGTGCTGCAGCATTCTCTGCTGTCTCTGAATCTCCTATTCTCCAAAATATTTCCTCTTTTATAGGACTCCAGTAAACCAATCAAGACCCACCCAAATGGGTGGAGACATGTCATCACCTAATCTAGTTTAACAACCACTCTTGATTAAATCACATCTCCAGGGAGATGATCTAATTACAGATTCAAACATACAGTATTGAATGAGGATTATTCTGCCTTTACAAAATGGGATTTAGATTAAAACATGGCTTTTCTAGGGGACATACATCCTTTCAAACCAGCACAATGGCCAACTGATTTTTGGCAAGGGTGCCAAGTCTACTCACTTGGGAAGGAAAATTCTCTTCAACAAATCGTACTGAGAAAACTGGATGTCCATTTGTAAAAGAATGAAGATGTACCCCTACCTCACACAATAACAAAAATCAACTCATGATGGATCAAAGACCTAAATACAAGGGCCAGAACTATAGAGCTCTTGGAAGAAAACATAGGAAAGCATCTTCAGGATCTTGTGTTAGGCAATGATTCTTTGGACTTCACACCCAAAGTACAAGCAACAAAAGAAAAATAGAGAAGTGGGACCCTCTAAAAATTTAAAACATCTGTGCATCAAAGGATTTTATTATAAAAGTAAAAAGACAACCTACTTAATGGGAGAAAATATTTGGAAACCATATATCCAATAAGGATTTAATATTCAGAATATATAAAGAAATCCTACAATGCAACAATAAAAAGACTAGCAACCCAATTTAAAAATGGGCAAAAGACTTGGATAAACATTTCTACAAGGAATATATACGAATGGCCAAAATGCACATGAAGAAAGCTGAACATTTTTAGCCATTAAGGGAATGTAAATCAAAACCTTTATGAAATCTCATTTCATACCCACTAGAATCACTACTACTTAAAAAATATAAAATTACAGGAGTTGGAGAGGATGCAGAAAAATTAGAACCCTCATTCATTGTTTGTGGGAATGTAAAACGGTGCAGTTCACTGTGGGAAACAGTTTGGCAATTCTTCAGAAAGTTAAACATAGAATTACCACATGACCCTGCAATCCTACTTCTAGGTATATTCCCAAAAGGATTTAAAGCAATCCAGTGTCCATCAACTCATGTGTGGGTAAATGAAATGTGGCATATACATATAAAGGAATATTATTCAGTTGTAATAAAACGAGAAGTTCTGGTACATGTGACAATGTGGATGAACCTTGAAGAAATCATGTGGAGTGAAATAAGCCAGATACCAAATGACAAAACTTGTATGATGTCACTGACATGAAATAATTAGAATAAGGAAATTCATAGTGTCCCAAACTAGAATATAGGTTACTAGGGGTCAGGGTGAGGATAGGGAATGTGGACTTAAAGTGTACAGTTTCTATCTGATGGAAAAGTTTTGGTAATGGATGGTGGGGAGGGTAGCACACTATCATGAATATGATTAACAACAATGAATTGCATATTTGAATGATGTTAAAAGGGGAAATATTAGATTGTTTGTCTATTACTAGAAAAAAAGTTTTTTAAAAAACAGGACTACAACACAAACAGTGAACCCTGTTGTAAATGATGTTAATAGTACAATTATAAAAATGTTCTTTCATGAATTGTAACAGATGCACACACTAATGCAAGGTATTAATAATAGGGTGGTACGTGGTGACTTTGTAGTTGCATCATTTTTCTCTAAACCTGTATCTTCTCTACTAAGATAAAGGTGATATTTCATAATGATCAAAGGACCAACCAGGAAGATATGACATTTCTAAATTTGTGTGTATCTAAAATACCTCAAGAGATATCAAGCAAAAAATAAAATGACCTAACTGAAATATTTACTATATTGTGTCAAATGACTTGAGAATCCACATTCTTTTGAAGTATAGGTGGAACAGTTACCGAAATCTTAGTAAACTGGAAATAGAACTTTCTTAATATGTCGAAGGATATCCACAAAAATCCTATGACATTATAGAAACATCATACTTAACGGTGAAAAATCAAAGCTTTCCTCCGATGTAAAAAGTGAAACAAAAAAATGCCTGTTATCACCACTTGTATTACTAATATACAGGATGCCCTAGACAATATAATAAGGCAAAAACAAAGCAAAACAAATCAGAGTAACAAAATGACATGCATCTTTAGAAAATCCAAAATTATCTGAAATAATTACAAAATTTAAAAGTGAATTTAGCAAAACCACTGGAATAAGGTCAATATATATATGAAAATCAATATATTTCTGATAACCAGCTACAAATAATTAGAAAATAAATGCCACTTAGAATGACATCATAAAACATAAAATACCTTGGAATAATCTGACGAAAGATGTTTAAGACCTACATATAGAAATTTTCAACATAATATTTAGAGAAATTAAGAAGACCTACATAAAGGGATATACTATTTTCATGGATCTAAAGACTAAATCTTATTTTTAAACGTCAATTTCACCATAAAAATTTAAGGTTCAATGCATTCCCAATCAAAATTCCAGCCAGTGTTTTTGTGCGAATTATTAAACTGATTCCAAAATATATTTGGAAATGCAGGTGGCTAAGAATCACCAAGACAATCTTGAAGAGGAAAATAGCTTGGATATGAGACTTGTTACAAAGCTATAATAACTAAGACAGTGTGATATTGGTGCAAAGAGAGACAAATAGATCAAAGGAGCACAATAGAGAGACAGGAAACAGCTGCACGTACTTATGACAAGGTGGCGTGGGGGAAAGAAAGCCTTTGTAATAAATGGTGCTGGATCAATTGGATACATGTATGAAAAAATACATGTTGCGCTCTTCCTTATACCATCCATTTTAGGTAGACTGCATGTCTGAAAACAAACAAATGTTTTAGAAGATAACATACGGGAAAATCTCACGGTATTAGAAGAAGCAAATATTTCTTAAATAGAAAACAAAAAACACTAACCTTACAGGGAAAAACTGACAACTTAGACTGCATTAAAATTCGGAACTTCTGTTCGTTGAAAGAAACCATTATGCCATATAACCAACAAAGGGCCCGAATACAGAATATATCAAGAGCACCTATCAGAGACATCTCAAAAGAAAAATGGGCAAAAGACTTGAACAGACCCTTCAGCCAAATAGGGCACCCAAAAGGCCAATAAATACATGAAAAGGTGCTCGCTGCTTCATTAGTCATCAGGGAAACGCAAATTAAAACCACAATAAGATACCACTACTTACCCACCACAATGGCTGAAATTAAAACAACTCGCAGTGCCACAAATGATAACTGCTACTGTAATTGTCAATACTCTGAGAGAGAAGTTAACTCCACCCCTGACTCCTCTGGTGGGCATGTCACTTGCCCTGGCCAAGGAGCGCGTCACCATCCTCTGGCAACGGTGATTGATCAGTTTAAGGATAAGCAGGTGACCCAGATTATGCCAAGCAACCTAATTATTGGAATTTGTGTCCAGTTCCCACAAACTGAGACAGTCTCTTTTGCCTGGCTCTGTCAGCATTAAGGGTGATACACGTTTGGAATTGTTGGGCCATCATATGAAGCCTGAAATGAAGCCAGTATTGGAGAAGGCCAAGCCAAGAGATGAGGAGAAATAGAGCTTGAAGTCATCACCCGAGCTCCAGAATCAAGTTGCAGTCAAGTTAAATCTGCCCCAGACCGAGAGGAACTTGATCCATTAAATTTCCATTTTCATTTAAGTTCATGTGAACCAGTTTTGTATTGTTTTTGCTCCCAAGAGTCCTAATGGGTATGTCCTTCATTTGTTCTCCCTTTATATAAGGTGACTCTCAGGGATAGAAAGATGCATGTTGCTGCAGTAATGTGTATGCACCAGTAGATCCAATTTTTGCTTGAATTATCCAGATTTGTTATCAAGTTCCAGAAATTCACTGGACAATTATCAAATTTCCACTTTGTTTTATTTTAATGATACCAGTCCTTGATAGAAAATATTTTCCATTTGCATGTGTTTTTTTCATCTTTGTTCGGTACATGCAATTCAATTGTAGCTATTAATGGAGAGCCAGTAAATTCCAACGTGTCAAAATGTTTCCTTCTGGGGCGTAACTTCCTTAGTAGGTTCACAGAATCAACAATGCTAAGAACTAAATGCTCCTGTTTTCACATCAGGAATATATGGTTGATAGTCCCTTAATTTCATTATCTCTTTTTATTGTACCATAAGTTCTATGAACTTGAGGAAGTAATTTAACAAAGCTTTTTTCTTTAATACAACGTCAGAGACCTTTTATCTTCAAAGAATTCCAAACAGTGTTTTATTTATCTGTGACTGCCTGTTGTTATATTCCAGTACATTAAGCCTATACACATTCTGAAGCAGGCTAAAGGTTATAAAGTTTTTGAGGTTAAAAATCTAGCCTGAATAATATAGGCCAGAAAGTCTGGATGGAACCGAGAGATTTTCTGCCTGAAGCCCTTTAATACTGTCACACCTTCTCTCTCTTTTAAAAAAGCATTATGGATACAGCTATAGTCCCAACTCTATCCCACTCTCCCCTCTTCCTTCCCTCCCTCCCTAGAGGTAAGCTGAATGAACGGTGAAAGTTGTTTTGAGCCTATGAATGTTTTTGTAGCCTTATGACATGTTTCAGCATTTGAAAATTCATATAAATGGAATCATATTAAATGTAGCCTTTTTACCCTCAATATTTATGTGTGTGAGAGTTAGCCACATTGATACATGTCTCTCTATATAGGAAACGCTTGCTTGCCCTTGTGTACAAGAAAAAGTATACACCTGTTCGCTGCAGCACTGTTTGAGTAGAAAAAACAGTGTGACCACTCAGCGTTGCAGGACAGATGAGCTGAGTTGTATTCATACAAGGGAGTGTCAGTCTGCAGCTAGAACAATTATTTATTTATGTTCCAGAAGAGGGGCATGGTGCAGACAGGTTATGCGAACTGGCAAATGTAACTCAGATGAATAATGAGAAGTCTGAATCTTGGGTCCAGTATGCCTGGATCTTAGCCCGGGGCTCTTTACTATTAACCTTAGATTATGTAATAATATTAAACTTACAGAAGCCCTGTGAAAACAGTATAAAGAATCCCCTCATACCTTTACCCAGATTGTTTATTTGTAACATTTTGCTGCATTTCTTTTCTTTCTTCTTCTCATTCAGTCTTCTCTCTATACATTTTTCCCTCTAATCTTTCTGAGAGGTCGCTTGCATGTATTATGCTTCTTTACCCTGTAATACTCTGGCGTATTATCATATAAATAAAGATATGTTCTTAAATATTCACAGTACATGTATCAAATTCAGGAAATTTAAAATCAATACAGTATTTTTCATAACCTATGGTCCCTATGGAAATATTGTTGAATGTCCCAACAACAGTAGTGCCAGCAAATTGCCCCTCACCTCTGCTCTCAATGCAGAATACAGTCCAGCGTATTCTAATAATGACAAACCTAGCCTTGTCATTATTCCTCATTGCTAAATTGGAACACCAGTTTCCCAGGTAGCACCTTTGCAGTGCCTCTGCTACCCACACCTGCTGACTCTGATAAATATTAGTATATTTAAATTTAACTTGATATAACTGCTATATTCCTGGTGCTGTACAAATTATTACTTTCAAAACGATCCCAGTCTTCATGACAAACATTAATCTAAAGAAACAGTTCAAACCAGCAGCTGCCATCCCTTGAGGAAGTCCCAGTACAGCACATTGCTGACTTAGGGGCATGGCATGGGAGTGAGGGGACCTCCATTCAAAAGTCAGCTCTAGCCAAGGGATACTGTGCAAGGTATAACATCTCCCTGACTCAGTTTCCTTAGCTGTAAAATGGTGACAATCATACCTACCTCACAAGTTCCTTGAAAATAAGGTGAAACCTATGCATCCATAGAACTCGTTTATAGCTGACACTTTTTCTTCAATTTGTGCACTGGCGTTTAGTTTCGGTCAAGTTGGTATTTAGTGGTTATGACACCTTAAGCATGTTCACAAAAGAAGGTGTGGGAGGTGACCCCTAAGTCATTTCTTCCACAATTTCTGACATGGTTACCTGGTTTCTGTGCAAATATTTTTAAAGGCATTCTTTCATTTGTGTGTTACATTCTCTCGTTTGTATGTTACAGCACGTCAAACTTGGTATACTGTGCAAAAGATTCTTGCTTAAGTAGTCACAGAGAAGGAAATCTGCATCAGTTTGCTTGAACATTTTGGTTCTTTACTCACATTCTGAGATTCAGTCATATCACTCAGAGGGGTTTTCCTTTTCTCAGTGTGCAGTGTTTATATCCAGATACAATTATTCAGACACAACAATGACATTTATAGACAATTATAAAAGTAAAAACATTAGAACTTTGGTTCTAGTTTAGTTTTCCAAATAGGAATACCCAAGAGTCTCTATTGCAATCCAGTGGTCCCTTTTAAAATGTATCATGTTTTTGTCAAGCTACACTGTGTTTATTGCCAGTTCTTCTGTTTGCAATTTGAAAGAGGTTGATGTAGCTAGGAGTTGTCAGATGGCTTAAATTTAAACCCAGACACAATTTACTGAAAACAACATCAAATATTTCTTTGTGTAGTGGTCCACATTCAATTTCAGGAAAGTGAGTATACAAGATGAAACACCTTCAGTCATTGCTAATAATTTTTTTTAAATCATGTAGGTTTTAGCCTCAAAATCTTTTTTTTTTTTTAAATTTTAGGGGGTTACATTAATTAGGACTCAATTAAAAATAACAAAACCAACTAAAGCAAAAGAAGACTGTATGATAAGTTCTCTCATGAACCATGAGTTATGAGTGACCTTGAACTTTACTAATATTTGAAACCAGGGACTTGAATGCAGTTAAGTTTCTCCTTCCATCTCTCATCTTTGCCCTTTTCTGTTTGCCTGCTTATTAGGAGGAAAGTCATAGTTACTAGAAAAGAGGAAGTGAGGAGACAATTCAATGCCTGTCCCTTATAAGGGTATACTCCATCCATTCCTTGAACAAATGTTTTTTGATCCTTATTGTGTCCATTAGGATTAGTTCAGATACAAATAGCAGGACCTCCAATGACAGTGATTTAAACCATTATTTTCATGTCAAAGAAGGAGAGTTAATTGATCCAGGAGAGTGCCTCAAAATCATCTGGATCCTTGGCTCTTGCCATCCTTTTTCTCCAGCATCCTCAATGGATGACTTCTATCCTCTAGGTCACCTCATGGCCCAGATGGCTGCTGGAGCACTGGCTATTATGTCTACCTTCCAGGCAGCAGGAAGAAGGGGCATTAAGGGAGAGAAAATATTTCTTCATTGGTCTGTCCCCCTTTTTTGCAGAGACATTTTGGAAATATTTCTAACAGTTTCCACATATATCTCACTGTATAGAACTCAGTTACATGGCCACACCTAGCTGTAAGGAAGGCTGGAGAATGTATCTTTTAGCCAGGTGCATTGTTACCTTCAATAACAGGTGTTCTGTTAACAAGGCCAAGTGTGAGAATGGACGTTTAGTACAAGTTAGCAATCTCTGCTACATTTAACATGTTCCAGACTCTGGGAGCAAGTTTTTATTAGATTTAGTAGATGTTTAACAGATTACTATATAATACAGCATGGAAAGTGTCACCACGTGACTTAGCCCAGAGAACGTTCCAGAGCACATCTAGCCTAATCTTGGGTGGTCATGGGTGGTTCCCCAGGGGAATAGCAACGAGGCCTCAGGTACCAGATACAAGTTAACCAGGTTTAAAGGGGGAAATAAAAAAAGATGCAGACAAAGTGAACAGTTCATGCAAAAGCCTGGAGTCAAGAGAAAATCCTGCCAATTTTGGAGCTCTAAGTAGCTCGGTTTGGTTGATACCTGGAGTGTTGTGACATGCAGAGTGGCAAGAGATGAAACAGCAGAACTTAGCGAATCGTGAAGCTGCTGTTATGCCTTGCTAAGGAATTTGTACTGGGGAGTCACTGAAGGGTTTTAAGGAGTGGAGAACTGCATTTTTAGAATGATATTGTAGAGGGACTCTAAAACTGCCATGCTGAACACATGTGGATCACTGAAAAATCTGTTCAGATAATCCAAGCAAGATATCACGGTAGCCTGAATTAAGGAAATGACAGTGAAAAGTGAGGGAAGAGATTTAAGAGCTCATTGTGGCGTATCCTGGCAGGAAGCAATGTTCGGCTTGTTGAGTGAGTAGAAGGAAGGGGCTGAGCGTGACTGGGGCAGGGATGAGTGAGGAGAAGAATCTGTAAGTGGACAGCTGAAGGACAGTGGTTCTCCAAGGTAGAAAATGCTGGCAAAGAAGTGGGGCTTGTGGGGAAAGGATGAATTAAACACTGAATGGGGGAAATTTGAAATGCCTTTAGAACATCTTATAGGGACCTTGTATCCTATACCTTAAGTATAGGAATGTGGAACTCTGGAAAAAGGACTGGCCTGGAGATATGTATCTTGGAATCACCAGAATATAGACAGTAATTAAAGCTTGGAAGGGGGGTGCTACGGCCCAAGGGAGAAGGCAGAGTGAAAAGAGGGTCAAAGTCCAAACTCTTGGGAGCGTGGATATTTTAGGAGTGGGAAGAGAAGAGAGGTCCAGAAGAGAGACCTGGAAGAAGTAGACAGAATGATTAGAAGAAAACCAGGAGTGTGGGGTATCACAGAAGCCAAAAGGAAGGGAATTTTAAGAGATGGCTGATGAGTCAAAGACTTCAGAAAGGTCAAGTAGGTTGAGTCCTTGTTAATCAAAGGTCACATACCATGTGACTATAGCTGAATGAGAGGACAATTGGTGATCAGCTGAGAAGAAACTAGATAGATTGTAGTGGGTTAGAAAATGAATGGAAGAGGAGAGGTGGTGACAAGAGTTGCATTTGTGAAAAGTAGGGGAGAGATAGCAGGGTAATTTTCTCGTAGGGTAAAGCAGAGTTTAAGATCTGTCCCTATCCCATACCCAAGTTGAAAATGATTCGAACATTTTTAAAAGCTAATTAAAAGACAAATGAAGAGATAATAGAGTGGGAAATGATAAAAACATCAGAGAGAAATGGACTCCTCAGTGAACTGAGAACAATCCCTAAGGAGGCATGAGATGGTGGTGTCCAGTGCCAGGTGGACATATTAGCCTGACCAGAGGAGGTGCACTATTTTTGCTTTGTGGAAGTGAGGAGTGAGGATGGGTGAGGGTGCAGCTAAGTTTGTAGATAGGGCACTGGTAAGGTGAGGGTGCGCTCATTGAGTCACATCTGTTTTGCCTGTGAAGAGGAGGTGATGGGATAATTGGGGTGTTAAACAATAATGGGCAAAGGCAAAAAGTTCTTTTTCACAAGATCCAGGAGGAACAATTAGGTTGGTTGTCTTCAAACCTGGGAACTTCATGAAAAGATATTGATAAATCTTGGGGCTCAAGCTTCAGTAGTTTGGTTGTTGTTTGCTTTTGTTTTTAAAGTGCTCCAGGTAATTCTAATGTGGTTCTATTGTACAGGCAGGGGGAGATCACTGATCCATTTCCGAACAGCTAATTTGGAATGAGATATGAGCGAGTCCTGAACTAGAAGTGTGGGGGATAGGAGCTGCTCCTCCTCCAAGCAAAGCACCTAGGCTACCCCATCTTCATTCAGAAAATCAACAGGCTAAATGGAAACAAAGTTAGACAATATTTAAAACAATAATAAAGTACAATTTACATATTATCTCTACTAGACTATTTTGAGTAGAATCATCTGTAATTTATATTTGAAGTGATATTTCTTCATGTTAAACTCCTAACAGCTACAAAAACACCTGCTTTTTCAGAATTCAGCTGTCGTTTTTTTATTAGTAATTAATTAATGTTCTGTAATGTTTGCTAAGGTGATTACACCTATTTGCTCATTTATGTTAACAGGCTGCATCAACTCTCTGTCTCTGAGTATCAGCCACTGTCTAATTAATGTGGTAGCTAGAAATATTCCCTCCCAAAGACGTGTAAGATACTGTTTGTTTGTTTGTGACATTAACTCTGCTATATGAATCCATCTGAAGAAAGAGTTTTGGCCAAAAGTAGAAAAGACAGCTGAAAATGTCTTTCATGTTGGAATGGTTCAAGAAAAGATGAAAAAAAAACATTTTTAAAATTAAATTTATTTTAGAAAATATTTTTATATGATTTTTAATTGCTTTCTCATCTATTATATGTGGCAGTTCATGAAAACACCAATGACTGTGGTAAGAAAATAAGAAAGTTATGGAAGAACCTAAGAAAACACATTGGGAACTGAATGCATGTTGATGCCTTTGTATAATATTGTTTTCCTCCTCACAGGACACAGATGGAATTAGTAGATCTGCCCATTGGCTATCATTTATTCATGCATTCATTCATTCAAAAAATATTTGCTGAGTACATACTGCGCTGGTTTGAAATGATTTATGTGCCCTAGAAAAGCCATGCTTTAATCCTAATCCAATCTTGTGGAGGCAACTGTTTCTTTTAAACCCTATTCATTACTGTATGTTGGAAACTTAAATTAGGTTGTCTCCATGGAGATGTTACTCACCCAGTTGTAGGTAATAACCTTGGATTAGAGGGAGATATGACTCCACCCATTCCAGTTGGGTCTTGATTGATTTACTGGAATCTTTTAAAAGAGGAAGCACTTTGGAAAAAGCTGGGGAACAACAGAGCCACGA
Organism: Tamandua tetradactyla; assembly: GCF_023851605.1. Classification (NCBI taxonomy): domain Eukaryota; kingdom Metazoa; phylum Chordata; class Mammalia; order Pilosa; family Myrmecophagidae; genus Tamandua; species Tamandua tetradactyla. The sequence goes on from NC_135337.1 coordinate 58,649,380, forward strand.
AGCAGAGAGCCCATGCTGCCAGAGACCTTTGGAGATGAAGAAGGAATATGTTCCCTCTCCCAGGGAGCTTCATGAAACAAGAAGCTGGGAGAGAAGTCTAGCAGATGCCGCCGTGTTTGCCATGTGCCTTTCCAGTTGAGAGAGAAACCCTGAACGTCATCGGCCTTTTTGAACCAAGATATCTTTCTCTGGATGCCTTAGATTGGACAGTTCTATAGATTTGCTTTAACTGGAATATTTTCATGGCCTTAGAACTGTAAACTTGCACCTTATTAAATTCCTCTTTTTAAAAGCCATTCTGTTTCTGATATATTGCATGCTGGCAGCTAGCAAACTAGACCTCCTACTATGTACCAGGTGCTGTTTTAGGTATTAAGGATTTTCAGAGAACAAAACAGACAAAATTTCTGCCCTCATGGGACTTATATTCTAGTGTGGATGACAGACAATGAGCAAGATAACTGACTAAACTATGCAGCATGTTTCATTTTAGATGGGCTTGCTCTTGTAGGGTGCCAAGAAAAAAAGGAATTAAAAGAGAAGGAGAATAGGAAGTACTGGGAGGAGGTAGGAGAGGTTTGTAATTCTAGATAGAGTTGACCAGGGAAGTCCTGAATAAGGAGTGTACAGTGATTCCTACAGGAAGTGTGATAGTGAGCAATGCAAATACCTGGGGTAAGAGCATTCCAGGAAGAGAGAACAGCAAGTGCAAAGGCCCTTTGGTGCTTCCAGGTGGCCTGTGTAGTGGGAGCTGAGTGAGTATAGTGAAAAATATTGGGACAGAGAGGGGTGAGAGAAGGGGCAAACCAGATAGGGCCTTCTTGGTCATTGTAGTGACTTTGGCTCTTACTGTGCATAGGATGGGAAGTCACTGGCAGGTTTTGAATATACAAGTGTTGTTTTATCAGGATCACCTAGTTATATCTGGTTACTCTATTGAAAGTGAACCTAGGGGACTTTTGCAAATAACCCAAGCAAAGCATAATGGTGGTTAGGACTAGAATGGTTGAGTTGAGGTGGTGAGAAGTCATTCAATTTCTGGATATATTTTGAAGGTATGGCAGATAGGTTGTGAGTAGTGAGAGAAAAAGTAAGTCAAGGATGGAAACAAAAATTTGAAGCAATGAGGGAAATGGCATTACTGTTTACTTAGATGGGGATATCTGCAAGAAGAGAAGGTTGAAAGACCACCTCACATTGGGTCTTATATGCCTTGATGACATGCAAGGGGAAATGTCAAGTAGACTGGTGGATATATGAGTATGGAGCTTAGGACAGAGGTTGGACAGAGATAAATTTGTTTTCATAGTATGTAATAATTTTTAAAACCACAAGAATAGACACAATCACCAAAGGGAAGGAAAAATGGCTTGAGCCCTGGAGCCTTCCACATTGAGTGGCAGGGAAATGAAGGCAAACCAGTAAGGCAGATGGAGAATGAGGGGGTCAGGAAAGAATAGGAGAGAAAGAAGAATACGGTAGTCTCAAGAAGAAATTAAGTAAAGACAGTGTTTCTAGGAGGAGCCAGTCATCAAAACAGTGAAATGCTTTTTAAACAAGCTATGCTAAGATTCATGTTCCTGTTCTAGAAAATAGGACACAATGAAAGAATGCAAAACTCCACGTTCTGGCTTGTGGGAGATTTAAAATTCAAAAACACCCTTATCACTTGACTTTATTCCATGCTTTTTAAGGGGGGAAAAAAAGCATTGCATCTATTTGCAGTGTTGGTTGTTTGCAGTTCTACGTGCTTTTCTGAAAATTTGTTGCTAAGTGAGTGTGATGGTTTGGAGGCTTTGTGGACCCCCAAAGATCAGGTTCCTAAAGCGAATCCGGTCCTGTGAGCATGGGTGGGACCACTTGATTAGGTTACTTCAGTTGAGGGGGGCCCCAGGTGAGTCCTAATCCTCTTCCTAGAGTCCTTTATAAGAGGATGAAACTCAGAGAAAGAAACAGAGAGGAAGACACAGAAGCTATTATGAAGCCATTGAAGTCAGAAGCTGGACGCAATGAAACCCAGGGGAGAAGGGAGAGACCAGCAGATGCTGCCATGCTTGCCATCCGACAGAGGAGTCCAGATACCATCTTGATGATGCCTTCGTTTGGACATTTTCGCAGTCTCAAATGAAAAAACCTGTAAACTAATAAACCCCCATTGTTAAAAAGCCGTTTCATTTCTGGTATATTGAAATTTAGCAAACTAAAACAGTGAGTATTTCCTCTGCTTTGTAACATAAAAGAAAAGAAGAAAATTTCTCCTTTCTCTTCCAGACTCAACAACCCAATAGAAAAAAATGACTGAAGAATATGAAAAAGGCAAATAAAAATATAAGAAATTTTAAAAAGAGCAATAAATATATAAGAAAATGTTCAACCTTATTTTCCAAAAAATTGCACATCAGATATCCATTAGCACACATTTAGAATTCTGATACTATTCAGAGTTTATGAAATGGTAGTAGGACATTCATTCTCATACAGACTTGGTGGCAGTATAAATGGGCTAAGAATTTGGGGGGAATAATTGGTAATATTTACCAGAATGTACATGTTTTTATTCCTTGACTTAGCAATTTCACATTTAGTCATCTGTCCCCCCCACACACACACACTCTTACCACCAACACACACAAATCTCATGTACAAGAGTATTTATTAGAGGACTTGTTACAGTAATGAAAAATTGGAAACAACCTAAATACCCAGTAATAAGAGAATAGGAAAATACATTATATTACTTTTTTCCCTTGGAAAAAAATACAATTATTTAATTTAAGGTAAAGCCATAGATAGATAGATAGATAAATGGATAGATAGATATAGATATATAAAGTTATATATATTGGCATGTGAAAGTAAAGCTATATATATATATAAAGCTATATATATTGACATGCGAAGGCATCCAAGATAGATTGTTAGGTGAGAACAGCAAATCAAAGAACAATACCATATTTTACCTAAAAAGCAAAAACAAAACCAAAAAAAAAAAAAACCGAAAAGAAGGATACCAACTTGTTGAGAGTCTTGAGAGTCACTCTCTTTGATGATGCCCTGGGGAGTGGAAAGCACGGGTGTGAAGAGGGACTTCTACTTTTTACTCCATTTACGTCATACCCTTTTAATTTTTTTAAGTGTTTTTCATGAGTTACATGTGTAGTTTAAAAATGAGAATGAAAGAGCTGTTTCTCTTTTATTTTACTGTTGTATTCTTTCTCTCTCTCCCACTCTCTTCTAATAAAGCTCTTAGGCAGGATGTGAACAGAAAGAAAACAGTCGGGTTTATTGACTTCCCGTATCTCACACATGGTTCTAGTGTTTGACTATTTATGATTTCCTTCCTGTGCTTCTCACAGAATCATTAATTTTTGGTGTGCCTTTATGGTTAGAGAGAGCATTTTCTTTTGTTTGAATTTTGGCACTAATGATCTTGTTGGTAAGGAGCTATGTTTCTGCAACACTGTTCTTCAGTTTAGTTTCTTTCCCCCCACCTGTCATAAAGCTATGGCAGAGTCTCTTATACCCTGTTTTAATTGGCTGATGCTGCCAGAATGTAACACACCATGAATGGGTTGGCTTTTATAAAGGGGATTTGTTAAGTTACAAGTGTGCAGTTCGAAGCCCATATAAATGTCCAAGCTAGGGCACCCAGAGAAAGATTCCTTGACTCAAGAGAGGCCAAATGACATCCAGGATTTCCCTGTCAGCCGAGAAAGCACGTGGATGGCCTCTGAGGTCCTTGGTCCTGATTCGTTGCTTTGTGCTTCTGATTCCAGGGGCTTCCTCTTTAGATATCGGTGGGTCTCACTTAGCTGCTCCAGGGCAAAACTCTGCGTTCTGGCTGGCTTAGCATCTCATGGTGATGTCTGCTGGGCTCTGCGTCTTCTGTATCTCCATATGTCTGCATCTGCATTGGCTCTGATTCCTGTCTAGCTTCTGTCTGGCTCTTTCAGCTCCTGGCATCTCCTGGGGCTTCTGCATTTCCAGACATCTGTGTTTGAGTCTAAGCTTTCTCCAAAATGTCTCTTTAAAGGACTCCAGTGAACTAATCAAGACCCACCCCGAAGAGTGTGGGAGACGCGTCTCCATCTAATCAAAAGGCCACACTCACAATTGAGTGGGTCAATCTCCATGGAAACAATCTAACCAAAAGTTTCCATCCTAAACAATAGGTCTGGCCCCACAAGATTGGATCAGGATTGAAAGAAGATGGCTTTGGTGGAGGGGTATATTACAGTTTCAAACTAACACATACCCTAAACAAAAATGGACCACATAAGACCAAGTTTTTAACTCGTTGATAAATGCTAATAATAGAGAATTAGATAATAAATTGTATTCCTGAACATAAGCATAAAGGGAATGCATCTTCAGAAAATTGATAGAAATCCTGCATATAAAGATACAGGTTTTACCCTAAATTAAGTTGAAAAATGAAATAGCTGAGAGGTGAAAAAGTCCCATCATGAAACATTAATTGGGATTTAATGGTGTCGTCTTAGCAGTAAAAAGAGACATAATAAATTTCTATCAAATTTTTGTAATAGTTTCTTGTAATTTTGCCTAACTATAGCATCCAAGAAAATCATTCACAGTCCATTCCATGAATCAGAATCCAATTATTTTCTATTGGTTTCATGCTTCTACCCAAGAGAGAGTCGTAAATTGTTTTTAATCACTTCTTTTATTTTAAATCAATATTGTCTGCCAAGAGGGTAACATTTCCCATTAAAACATCACTTCCTGGAGAAACAGAATACAATAAAACCAGAAAATGTTTAAAGATGCTTCCCTTTCTTCCTTCCTTCCTTCCTTCTATCCTTCCTTCCTTCTCTCTGTCTTTCCTTTAAAAAAAAAAAAAAAAAAAACATCACTTCCTAAATTGGTCTAATGATTTCTTGAAGAGATAAACCACACACAATTTGACAATCTTTGGGTTTTATAAAATCTAATTATGTTCAAACGCAATGTTTTATTCTTAGGATCTCAAAAAGAACATGAACAAAACCCAGACGTTTGGGATAAAGTAATTGGAAAGAAACAAGTTACTCATTGCCTACAGTACCTCTTCTATCAACCCCCTCTGAGAGAAAGCTCCTTCTAAGGGCCATTTCAGGGCATGAGAGGGTTTGGGGGTGTTCTGGTCTCCTAAGCCTGAGTTGAAGTACAATTCTGAGGTCGAGGCTTCCCACACCTCGGCAGAAGCCAAGGGATTCCCCACCCCAGATCACCCAGGTATGGAAGAGACAGCTCCCCTCCCCTTCCAGCCAGTGGATTTGCAGACCACCCACCAGAGATGGCTGCTGCAGAAGCACTGCAGAGAATGAAGAAAGTCAGGGCGAGAAATGCACCTTCATGGCTTCTACCCCCCCTGCTTCACCAGAGGTACCTTCATCTGTTTTATATATTTGTATTCTGCAACAGATTTCATTTGGAGAATGGGATCAACTGCTAACATTTATCCTTGAAGCCTTCTTTGCTATGCCACAGCCACGTGCCATCTCTATGTCAAAAGAGGGAATAGCTAAGACAAGTAAGAAAAGAAGAAACTGGGCATACCCTTTGATTGAACCAGGAGGGCCAAAGAGCAACTCACGTTACCTGAGACCCACATCCTAAAACTCATAAGCTATCTTATGTCTTCAATTTTATTTCTTACTCTGGTAAAGAAAAAAGTTCCTAATAAAAAAGGCTAAAAAGTAAACATGCATAAAGACCAAGAAAACACCCCCAGACTGTGTTCCAGTTGTGCTCCTTCTATTATTTCTGCATAACAAAAGGGAGGGAGAGGGAGAGGAAGATACCAGAACAGCAGGGAATTGGAGTTAAGATGGATGGAAAAGCCATGCAGTTGAGAGAGAGAGAGAGAGAGAGAGAAAGAGAGAGAGTAGGAGCTGGATATAGAAAGTGGGGGAGGATGGGGGAGAGAATGTTAGGAGAGGATTTTTAAAAATTTGCACTATATATGTTATATAGTGTAACCCTTTCTTTCCTTGTCCACTTGAACAATATTTTAGTGAGAGCTACACATTACCCGGTGCTTTTGTGTTTTCTTGGAAGGATGAAGTGAAATGAGCCTGGACTTTCAGATTAGTGTGGACAGCAGAAGAGGTTGCCTACAGGAGTTCAATTTCATCTGAGCTACTCATCTTTGCAGTAGAGAAAACCTCATCAGGACCAGCACACAGACTGGCCCAGGTCCATGGTACCATCATTCACTTACCCAATTTAGAAAACTTGGAGTTATCCCTGACTCCCCTTTCTCACATCCACATCTTGGCAATATTTATAATCTGGCCCCTCCCTCCATCCCTTGGTTTGACATTGCCTTGGTTATGACCGCTGTATTAGTTAGGGTTCTCTAGAGAAACAGAATCAACAGGGAACACTTGCAAATTTATAAAATTTATAAAAGTGTCTCACATGACTGCAGGAACGCAAAGTCCAAAATCCACAGGGCAGGCTGTGAAGCCGACGACTCCGATGGAGGGTCTGGATGAACTCCACAGGAGAGGCTCACCAGCTGAAGCAGGAATGGGACCTGTCTCCTCTGAGTCCTCCTTAAAAGGCTTCCCGTGATTAGATTTAGCATCACTAATTGTAGAAGACACTCCCCTTTGGCTGATTACAAATGGAATCAGCTGTGGATGCAGCTGATGTGATCATGACCTAATCCTGTGAAATGTCCTCATTGCAACAGACAGGCCAGTACTTGCCCAATCAGATAAACAGGTATCACAACTTGGCCAAGTTGACACATGTCCCTAACCATGACAACTGCCTTCGTCTCTCAGTGGACTTTGGAAGTCTCCATCTGGTTTCCTTGCTGCTCAACTTTCCCCTTCCATTCCAGTCTCTGTACTAATACTTCTATTTCTTACCATTTCTTTTTGGATGCCAAATTCAAGGGGTTGAGTTAATAATGGTCCTCAGTTCATAGTGTATAATTATTAATGGTCTACAAAGGCCTGCTGAGAAAGGCCTACTTGCAATGTTGGTCCTTGACTGGAAACTTGGATTTTGGGAGTATTCCTCCCAACCTAACTTATACATGTAGCTCACTTTGCCTAAACTGTTTGCACAAACAATGTGGTATATGCAGAACATCTGCTTTCCTTCTGGAAGTGTGAAATTTTATGTGCTAGGCAGAGAATGCCTCCATGGTCAGCCCCCCATATAAACCTTGGGCATTGAGTCTCTACTGAGCCTCCCTGGTAGACAACATTTCACACGCGTTCTGGGGGAACTAAGCATGGGTGACTCCATGGGGAGAGGACTCTCAGAAGCTTGTACCTGGTCTCCTGAAGATTTTGCCCTCTGAGCCTTTCCCTTTTGCTGATTTTATGTTGCATTATTTCATTTTATGTTGTATTATTTCACTCTAATAAATAATATACTGTAATAAAATTATAGGACTATATGCTGAGTCCTGTGAGTCCTCCTAGTGAGTCATCAGGTCCAAGACTAGTCTTTGGAACCCCACACAGGTATATTCAATCAAGAGCTGAATTGCTGGGTCATAGGGTATGTGTATACTTAATTTGACGTGGGAGTGCCAGATTGTTCTCCAGAATGGCTACTTAAGTGTACACTCCTACCAACCATGAGTAAGAATTCCTTGGTCCCTGTAACTGTGCCAGCATATGGTGTGTTGATCAGTCAGGGTTCAATTGGAGAAGAATAATTGTAGGAACCAGACCAGATTTCCCCATTTTGAGAACAAGTCACTGCACACAACCACCTATGTGACAGAGATGGACCTTAAAGGTCAAAGAATGTAAAACTCCCCTCCCCTGCGGGTTCCAAACCCTACGAGAGTCTGCTGAAACCTGGTTGTTACCACATCTCACAGGACTCTGTTAAACTGTATGAGCTGCCCTGGTGGCATGTCCCATTTTCTTTTCTCACTTAGTTCTTGGGGAGAATGCAGACTTTCTCACCCAACCGCTAGTCTCTAATTAAACTCATGGCTAATTTTCTGCCTGGTGTGTTCTTTGGTCTTAGGATTATGCTGGGCTGGAACAATAATCCACCAGGAATGATGCAGAATAAAATATTTACTAAAGAGATGTGACCATATGTGAATGTGGAAGCTGATAAAACAGTCTCGCTTTGGCTGCTGTTTCTTCCACATCTGATGCTTCAACCTGAAGTCAAAGAGTAGGTGTCTCTGAAAGGAATGATGCGATGTGGAGGAGAGCAGGAAGCACTAGAATCCATGAAGAATAAGCTAAACCTGAATCTGTCTTCCCCCAGACTCTGTGTGGGCCTCTCCCTGTCTCCAAGTCTCCAATCTCACTGCCGTGGATGATCTGAAGGATATATGGGCATTCTCGTTATGGAGTCACTGGTGCACCTAGTCCAGGATTTTGAAAAGCTAAGGAAGAAATCCTGCAGATGCTAGAGAAGCTTTGGACCTCATTGCTACCCATGCCAATAAGATAAGCCAGCAGGTTCATAAACACGTGTATGAATTACCAAAGGGCCTGGCCTCTGTCGTCATCCTTCAGAGTAAATATGGGTACGTGGTCACTTCTGCCTTCCAAATCTCATGCATACGTCATTCTGGCCAAACAGAATGGAAACATACAAGCACGGGATTCTGGGAAACACAATTCTGATTAGCCAAGTTGATACATTACTGTTCTAGTTTGCTAGCTGCCAGAATGCAATATACCAGAAACAGAATGGCTTTTAAAAGGGAGAATTTAATAAGTTGCTAGTTTATAGTTTTATGGCCGAGAAAATGTCCCAATTAAATCAAGTCTATAGGAATGTCCAATCAAAGGCATCCATGCAGGGAACGATACCTTGGTCCAAGAAGGCCGATGAAGTTCAGGGTTTCTCTCTCAAGGGAGAAGGCACATGGCGAACACAGTCAGGGCTTCTCTCTCATCTGGAATGGCACATGGCGAACATGGCGTCATCTGCTAGCTTTCTCTCCTGGCTTCCAGTTTCATGAAGCTCCCCGGGAGGCATTTTCCTTCTTCATCTCTAAAGATCGCTGGCTCGTGGACTCTCTGCTTCGTGGTGCTGCAGCATTCTCTGCTCTCTCCGAATCTCCTTCATTCTCCAAAATGTTCCCTCTTTTATAGGACTCCAGTAACTAATCAAGACCCACCCAAATGGGTGGAGACATGTTGTCACCTAATCCATAACAACCTCTCTTGATTAAATCACATCTCCAGGGAGATAATTTGATTACAGATTCAAACATACAGTATTGAATAGGAATTATTCTGCCTTTACGAAATGGGATTTAGATTAAAAAATGGCTTTCCTAGGAAACATACATCCTTTCAAATCAGCACAATTACAAAACCACTACACTGGGTATAATCCAATTTCAGAGCTCAAATAAAATCCACAGCTCTGCCATGACCCTTTCCAATGGGAAATTTATGGATAGTTTCTAATGGTGTAGAGGATAAAAATACTAAGCCTTTAGCATGGCATGCAAAAAACATTCCCCACAAACCAAACCTGTCTAACTTTTCCCATTTTCCACCCATTTTACTCTACCATATCAGACTCCCTGCAGCTCTCTGAACCCATCTTCTTTTTTCAGGTCTCGAGTCTTTGTATGTACCATATCTTCTGCCTGTCACTTTCTTCAACACCCTCATCCTGGAAAATTCCTGCCCACCATTGACTATGTAAATTACATGTCACCTGCTCTGACAATCAGGAGACAGAAACCACACCATTAACTGGAACAAGGAAAATTTAACATAAAGAATGGTTACCTATTCAAAGAGGGAACTCTTAATGCACAGAGGTAGCAATGATAGAGATAGGGTACTACCCCTAGGACTGAAGCTGGAATCCTGAAAAAATGCTGAAGGAAAGAACTGAGAAACCTGAAAAGGACCTGCAAAGATGAGATCCAAAACACGCTGCTCACAGAGGTGGGTGATAGAGCACCCTGGGGCAGGCCCTCCCTGAGACCTGCAAGGGCTGCCGTCATCCCTGGTGGTCCCTGACACAGCCATCTGTCGCCTCTGCTAGGAAATCCACAGCACTGCCTTGTGAGCTCTCTCCAGCACCTTCAGGACACAGAGCCTAGCACTGAGGGTTGGCAAAGGAGAAATGTCATCTGCAGAGGTCAGTTTCAGCATTTGAAAACAGGCAAAGGAGGATGAGTTTGGAACTGAGAGACAATACATTAATGCCTCCCAATATCTCCATTTGCAGGACATCTGTTGTTTCTACTTGTAGACTGTCATAGATCCTAGAAGAAGCCTCCATGATAGCATCTCTGAAATGGAATATAACACCTACCTCATAGGGTTGCCATTAAATGAGATCAAGACTGTAAAGTGGCTATCTAAGACAAAAACAAAAATTCATTCCACTATTTTTTAAATTAGCATTTTCTATTGTGAAATATAACATATACAAAAAAGCAAGAAATTTCAAAGTAGATTTTAACTATTAGTTATAGAACAGATTTCAAAGTTTTATATGGGTTTCAGTTCCACAATTTCAAGTATTTCCTTCTAGTTGCTCCAAGACACTGGAGACTAAAAAGAAATATCAATACAATGAGTCAGCAGCCATACTTATCTTTTAAATCCTACCTTCTCTATTAGAACTCCTCCTTCTCCTTTGATCTTTTTACCAGTCTTTAGGGGAATTGGGGCTATCCCCATTCTAACTTTTTAATGTTGAAAAGAGGTGTCAATAAAATGGTATTGTGGGAATGGAACTGGCTGATGTTCTTAGAGAGGCTGGCCCCTCTGAGTTTCAGGATTTATCTGGCCTAGGAACCATCTGGAGGTTTTAGGTTTCTGAAAAGTGAATTTAGTGCATGGTTCCTTTACATGCTTTACAAAATGTAGGGTTACCTTTACTTTTTGAAGGTAAAGGATCCTCAGTTAATTCTTGCAAATGAATATATATATAAATAAAATTAATACTTTTCATGAACAGTTTTATTAGACTAACTACTCCCTGCTGTAATTCAATGAAGAGACAAGAATGAAGTGAAATTCACTAATACTAAGTGAGGAAGGGGCTTGGTCTCTAAAATACTTGTGTGAGTAAGACAGGAGAGAACTAGAGTGATGGATGGGCTTGGTTGGTATCTGGGGTAGTTTGAAATTATATATAATCCAGAAAAGGTCGTGTTCTTTTAATCCATTCCTGTGGGGGTAAACCTACTGTGGGTGACCTTTCAATTAGGTTATGGCAATGTGACCCACCTCATTCAAGGAGGGTCTTAACCCTCTTACTGGAATCCTTTATAAGAGGATAAAACACATACAGAAGTTAAAAGATGATATTAAGAGAAGCTTTCAGAAAAAAAAAGAAGCTGAGAGGAAGTCACCGAAACCAGAAGCTGGAAGCAGTGAAATCCAGGAGAGAAGCCCAGCAGATGCCACCACGTCTGCACTTGCTATCTGACAAAGGAGCCCAAGCTCACCCACAGCCAATCTTCAGAGAAGGTATCGTCCTGTTGATGCCTTAATTTGGACATTTTCACAGTCTTAGAACTGTAAATTTGCAAGCTAATAAATCCCCATTATTAAAAGCCAGTCCATTTCTGCTATATTGCATTTTGCCAGCTTTACCAAACCAAAACAGTATACTTAGTCATAATACTATTTGAACATAGGCAGAGAAAAAATATATATATTTGGGGGAGGGTTTGACCGAGACCAACATATGAGGATTCTATCCCTTGATCAGCTCCAGTGTTGTCCGGAACCACGGAGCTCCAGTCTGCTTCAGCGTTATTGTCCATTTATCTGCCTTTGTTTCTTTGCATTTCCTTGCTCTTCCTCCCTCTCCATGCTGCAAGGCTTTTTTCGCTTGTTCTCTCTCTTTCTTTCCCTTTAATCCGCATCAATAAGCATGACACATCGTTTAGGAAGCAGCAACTTTGCAGATTGTGAGACTCAAAGAAAGAAAGTGAGTAGGCTCAATGCCAGGTGGAAAGATGAAAAGGTACGCACTTGTCACCAGGTAGTTTTGGTTGAGGGAAGGGTGTCAGGGCAACTCGGGAAGGAGAGGGAGAAGTGGAGACATTGGCCACTGCAACATTTTCCCAAAAAAGGGGCTGCTTAGAAGCTGATTCAACCTATTGAGTCCTTCTTGAGAATCAGATTTATATGTACCAGTGCCACCTCCCCAGAGAAGCCTGCCCTGACTGCCAGGGTAGAGTTCCCACCAAGCCACCCCCCACCCCCCACTGCCACAAATCCTTCTACACAGCACTTATTAATTAGCTGGCATTTTTCTTCTTTATTTTTCCCGGTTTCTCTCCATCCTGCCCTCCTTGGCGTTACTAAAATGTAAGCTCCTGGAGAGCAAAGACTTGTCTCAATGTTGCAGGGACTTGGCTGGTTTTGTTAACTTCTGTATCCCCAGACGTGCCTCACACGTAGTAGGGGCACTCGATACTTTGATAAATATTTTATTGTTGAATAAAACAATTATGGAGAGAAAACTCTAGCCTCCTTCCCGAGGTTATGTGATAATGAAACAGTTGTAATTTTCTTTATGGGTTGGGACAATGGCAGGCATGCTTCCCCAGTTACAGGTATGGCCTCAACTTTTAGCCCATCTGGATCAACAAAGGCTAAAGGAAAAGATGCGATCAGAAGTGTGCTGAATAGCGAAGTGAGGAAGACACCACAACGAAGGGAAGCAGCCCCCCTCCCCGCTCCAAGGGGCGAGAAGGAGAGGTCCTGAAGAGTTACTCACTGCAGTGGGAGTATACTCAGAAGACCAAAGAATGCCATATCCATTAAGCTTGACAAAAGCCATTTTAATGTGTGGGTAGGTTCCAGTTATGCAGTACGAACATGGTCTTCACAATTACCAGATGGCTTCAACGAGACGGTGAACATCAGAGATTTATCTCCACCTTTCATTTACTTCTATCTCAAATGCTACCTGCCTCTTTGCTTCATTGTGATTCTCCCTTTTGAGAAGAATAAAGCAAAGGTATATGATAATTTACAAGTAAAGATATCTAACATTAGCTTTTCATTGGCAATTCAAAATCTATGTGATATGTAAAGCAAAACAAATATAAACCTTTTAGGGTAAACAGAATAGAAGTTTGCAGCAGGGATATGCTTTTTACACAGCGAGCGATAGTGTCCTGTTTTGGAGCAATATGGCCTTTAGCAAATGATATAAAGCAAATAAAGGGGATTTTCAATGCAAAAAAAAAAGATAAATTATAATGAATTAATTACAGGCATGGCATTAGACAGTCCTCACAGATAGAGGGAGCATATGATTTATCATCCAAAGCAGAACACTTCCGAAAGTGAAAGGGCCCTGGTAATAATTAACACCAGGACACCAGGCAAAGCCAGGGCAAACTGAAACGTATCTCATCCTCCTCATTGGGGCCCTTGGTGACAGTACAACTGCCCTGAGAGTTCTTTCTTAAAAAAAAAAAATAGGTTGCTCATGTGCTAAACAGGTGGCAGGCAAGTGATCCTTTCTCATTAACTGCGTGATTTGTTATGAAAATATTTAACTAGTAAATCTAAATATAAATTTTTATGATTGACAGCTATTAAAAAGAGAAACTCAGTGGGTCATCACCCTCTTTTCAAATTATTCTGATTATTAGAAAAATATTCTGATGAGTACCCTTTCTCAGTTTAAAATATGCATTTCATATTTTTAAGATCACACTCCTTTTTAATATTGATCGTGTTGGCCGATAGATTTCATTTCAAGTCCCAGCCCCACAGGAGCACTGGGTTGAAAGGAACCTGGGACACCGTGAGCCTCAGCAGAAAGGCATGTGGGGGGTCCATTTAGTGATATGTGCTGGGCACGTGCAATGGGAGCCATGGTAGGTGTAGTCAGTATTTGCCAGCCCAGATGTGATCACACATCTGTTTTAACAATAAAACAATACTTTCCTGACATTCACCTACTACTTGGTTGATTAAAAATAAAAAGTTAGGGCGGGCCACGGTGGCTCAGCAGGCAGGAATGCTTGCCTGCGATGCCAGAGGACCCAGGTTCGATTCCCGGTGCCTGCCCATTTAAAAAAAATAAAAATAAAAAATAAAAAGTTACACTTTGCTGGCCCTGCTGGCTCTTCTGGGTATTACTAAGATATAATTGAAACATTAACCTTGCAAAAGGAGAGTTTATGGCTCTCACTTTTAACTTGCATGCAGATAGCAATCTTATGGTTTCTATACATTATTGTTTTACACCTCTTTTAGTCCAAAAATCACAATAAGGAAAGATCAGATCCCTATAACCAGAATGGAAAGTGGTGGAAAAAATAATATTGCAAATATGTCAGTTAATTGCTCCTCTGTGTCTATCCTTTACATATCATTGCTTAATACACATATTAAGCAATAAAGTAAAAATTAAAACTTTAATTTAATTAAAGTTTTTAAAACTTGTTTCTCCCTTTGCAAGAAAATATTAATGTACCCTTTTTTTAAAATGTTTCACCTCAGTACCACATTATTTAACCTTCCTTTATTCTATAGAACTGTTCTGTTCCTTGCAAAGAGGTCAAATAAATAGTTGATACTTTTAAAAAAATGCATGAGGTATCTCTAATATTGCTACGTCCGCAAACCCATTCCATCTTTGAATCTTAATTCTTTAATTTTTATAGAAGAATCAAATTTATGTTGAGGAGAAGACCCAATTCCTTGATCGAAGCAAAGCAGCTTTCCATATTGATTATGGACACATAGCTCTATTTTTCCAAGAGTGAAATACTATTGAAATGACCCTCCAAAATGTTTTGCGGAAAATAAGAATGAATAGATGGTGACTCCTCGTTCATGATGCCCAGGCAGGAGACAAATTCATCGGGCAGCAAAGTCTGTTCTGGAAATGTTTCCCTGGCTGAATCGTTTTCCAAAAGCATGGTGGTTTCCCCCTCTATTAAGTTTTGTGTGTCACCTTGATTTAAAACGAGGCTTAATTCTTCATGAAATAGTGTGCTGCTTAGTGAAGTCATACTTGAGATAGGAAAAGCAAAATTAGGATATTTTTTTAACCTGGCATCTCCTCCCAGGTCCAAAGAATCGACAGGTGGTATGAGAGTTGAGGAAGCTGTTCGGTCACTATTGCTGAGAGGGTTTCCCCCAGAGAGAACATTTGAAATCTGGGGTTTATATCCAGTGTTGAAATCAGGAATATACACAACTGCAGTATCGGCGAGTAGAGCCTTTTGTAGGCAATCTCTTGTCTCCAGAGATCCTTTGTCACTTTCCTTCTTGTCGTCCATGGGCTTATGTTCTGGGAGGAAGATTTCTGTAACCTCTGTAAGCAGGGGGTCAGCATATAGGACCTGGTCACTGGAATTGCTATTCATAAATTCGATTTTTTCCTAGGAAGAAAAAAACATTGTTTCTTTTTACAAGAGATCTTTAAAGGGGCCAACTGGGTAATTACATAAGGACTGGAATTCCGCTTTCTCTCAACTTTCCTTTCCCCATCCTTTTTCTCAAATCATCTTCCCATATTAATTTTCTCCTTTTGTCTCTTGTTAGCCTATTCAATCCCAAGACTTGATTAAATTCTCCTGTGTGTGGAATAAAGGAAAGGAGTAATCAAAATAATCCACAGCTTCAGAGCGTTGCTTGATTTAAAAATGTTAAAGGGAAAGAAGAGTCTTTCATGTTAGCCTGTATATTAACTTGGATCTTATTTCATGCTCTTTAAAAGTAGAATGTTTGGAATATTGTGGAATATTTATTAATGTTATAGAGCCTGACTACAAGAGAAGACTTTGCTGTCGTTTAAATAAAAGAAATGGGGGAGAGTCCCATTTTGCCTACATACTGAGAATAAGGTGGTGGTGAGTGCTGTGTTGAGGGTCTAAAGGTATGCCGCAACTCACAGTTCACACAAGTCCATGGTGGCCAAGTGAGCGGTGAAAAAGGTTTCATTTGTCTGGGAGCCTGGTGACACTTCTGGGCAAGACACGGACTTGAGGCCTTCCAGCTGAAGGCTGCCTCCCAAGGCAAATCACTCCCACCCATCACAACTGCGAAATGAGAGCCACCTCCTAGTCTCTTGGACAAAACGAAACCTCGTTCTGAAGGAGGCTGCATGGCTTACTTCTCATTCCAGGAACCCAGAGGGGAAACGAGCTTGGCCAAGAGGGAAGACCTTGAGTAAAGCAGCATTCAGTGTTGCTGGACCTTCCTTCAGCCCCAGCCTCGCAAGGGAATTAATTTGCCAGGTTCTGGTGGGGTGGGTGGGCATATATTCAAAGGTCAAATCAAGTAAAGAACATTAGACGTGCTCTAGGGAAGTCAGAGAGCAATATGCTGTATTCTAGGGAAGGGGGACATTTTCCCCACTTCATGCTGGCAACCGAGTAGAGAAATGTGTTAGAGTCAGACCACGCCAACGAAGGATAGAGAAGAGCGTCAGGGTCTATGAAGGAAATCCCTGAGTAGGGGCAGAGTGTGAGGACCAGAAAGGAAGAAGAAGATTTGATCACAATGAAAGCAGAGATGATTCTCTAAATTAGAGAATGTCCCCAATCCCCTTGGACAATTAGTAGTCAGTCAACATAGAATTGCTAAGTGGTGTTAAAATCAAGACAACAGTATTTATTATGTGTAATTTGGTGACTATATGCTTGCCCTTAGGCTAATTGTCAACCATGTACTACATTACATATATGAGCTCAGTCGTTCTAGATAAGCCCTCCACTGCTGCTAACACCATGACCTTCTCTGGAATCAGCTGCCTCTACACCCTTCCTCTCCTTCCCCTATCAGAAGACAAGGATCCCTCCTCCAACTCAAAGGTGTACCTCACCCCTCATCACTTTAGACTCTCCCCCACCCCTTCCCAGAGTTTCGTTGGGTCAGTTTGCCCTCTCTTTCTGTAATAGTTCTTCTCATGTCTGTCCCACTTAAAATAAACACCCTCTTGACTCTACATCTCTCTTGAGCTACTGTTATTCATTCATTCCACTAATATTTGAGAGCTGACCATGTGTCAGTCTAACCTCTCTCTCCACTTCTCTTTTTGTCCAGACTCATCAAGATAAGTCTACATTCTCAGTCTTCACTTCCCCGCTGTGGTGGTTTGAAACTGTTTGTACCCGAGAAAACATGTTCTTAAGTCTAATCCAATCCTGTGGGTGTAAACTCATTATAGGTAGGACTTTTTGATGAGGTTCCTTCAATTAAGGTGTGACTCACCTCATTCAGGATGCATCTTAATCCTATTACCCAAATCCTTTATAAGAGAATGAAATGCACACACAGAGAGAGAAAGCCATGGAAGCAAGAAGGTGAAATTAGTGAAACGTGGAAGAGACCAGGAGACAAACTGCTGTGTGCCTCCCATAAGACAAAGGAGCCAGGACCACTGACAGCCAGCCTACAACACTGGTCTTCAGGAAGAAGTAACACCTTGATAAGACCTTGATTTGGATATTTTCCTGGCCCCCAAACCATTAAGTGAATAAATTCCTATGTTTAAGCTGATCCATTTCATGATTTTAGCTTGGAGCAACCAAGGAAACTAAAACACCCTCATGCCAGTTTAGGAGTACTCTGTACCCCAGAAAAGCCATGTTTTAATCCTGATCCAAGTTTGTGGGAGCAGCCATTTCTTTTAATCCAGATTCAATACTGTAGGTTAGAAACTTTCAGCTAGATTATCTCCATGGAGAGGTGACACGTTCAACTGTGGGTGTGACCTTTTGACTAGATGGAGATAAACTCCACCCATTTTAGGTGGATCATGATTAGATTACTAGAGTCTTTAAAAGGGGAGACACTTTGGAGAAGAACAGAGCCTACAGAAATGAAAGGAGCCTCAAAGCTGACAAACTTCACAGCAGAGCTGACACAGATGTGGACACGTGGAGAACAGAGACACAGATGTCTGGAGATGCTTGGAGACTAGCAGCTGTCGCCATGATATGTTAAGCAAGCAAGAACCTGGAAAGAGCCAAGGGAAGCCAAGAGATGAAAGCCAGACTTGGAGAAGTCAAGTGAGGAGCCCCCCCAGGAACAGGGGCTGAAAGCAATGGAGCCCAGGAGCAAGGGATAAGCAGATGCCAGCCATATGACTTCCCAGCCAACAGAGGTGTTTCTGACCCATTGGCCTTTCTTGAGTGAAGGTAACCTCTTGTTGGTGCCTTAATTTGGACACTTTCACTTCCTTAGAAATGTAAGCTTGCGATTTATTAAATTCCCCTTTATAAAATCCATTCCAATTCTGGTATATTGCATTCTGGCAGCTTGCAAACTAACACACCCCTCTTCCATTCCCTTCTCAGCTTAACTTTGGGCCAAGATGGCCAGTGACCTCCTCCATGTCCCATTCCAAGAACACATGTCACTTTTTATTTTACAGACCCTCTACAAGGTGGTCAGCACTGCAGATCCTTGCTTCTTGTTACTTTGATGCACCCCCCTACTCATTTCTCTGACCCTCCTTTTCTGCCTCTTTTTGGGGACCACATCAATTCCAAAAGAAAACACTTTCAGGGACTCCTAATTTTCTTTAGCAGTAGTTTTCAACCCCTTAACAGTGGTTCACAACCTTGGATGAATAGTGGATCCACTTAGAAAGCTTTAAAAAATATTTCCATCTGGGTCCCCTCTCCGTCCTAACCCCTGAGCTTCCAGAATGTGACTTGATTTGAATACGCAACCAATGCTAAGAACTGCTATGCTGGGGACTCCTCTGGAACTGGGGAAGGAGTGGATTAATGGACCTCTGATTTTTCTCTTGCTAGAGCTTCAAACAGAGCAACTTTTATGTGAGAAATACTTGGCTTCCTCACATCATTTGAACCAAAGAGTCTTTCTTTCAAATTTAAAAGAAATTTGAAAACCATTGATTGAAAGAATGGAGTCTGAGTTCCATAACAAGATTTTCTTTAATCTGGTCCCAATTCGGCATTATTCTAGCGAATTCTCATGTCGCGCTTTTTGATAAAGCAATACCCGACATGCTGTTCTTACCTCTCTGATTTTGCTCCTGTTGTCCCCTCTACTTTAAATGCTTTCTCCTTCTCCTGAGAAACTCCTCATCTTTCAAAAGATTTTCCCTGCACTTCCATCACATGTTTAGGCTTATTTCTCTCATTGAAGTTATATTGTGACTTTGCAATGCTTAGATGATGTGTCTGTCCCTCTGACAGGGCTGTGAGCCCCTTGAGGGCTGGACCAGAGTCCCACAAAATAGCAGAAACACATGGAGCAGACACCTTCCTCTTCTCCATAGGAGCACAGCACATCTACGACCAGCAAATCTTCTACACCCGCAGAGTTTTCCTTTCCCTTCCTTGGCCAAATGGAAGCCCAGACCACGCTTGGTGACAATATCTCATCATAATTTTCTTGCACACTACAGGGTCTCTAAGAGGTGCCCCCTTTGGGCTCCACCTGCTTCTCTGATCTCCTGTAAACAGAAGCCCCTTTGAGTTTTTGAGGCTCATTCCAGTTAGTTTCTGTCCTGCATTCTCTGTCCCTAAAGCTGCCAACCAACTGCTTGATCGACAAGTCACTTCGGCACCTGGTCCGTGATCTTTCTCTTCACTTTACTCTTTTGAATAGCGCTGCTTCTTTCTTCCTCCCCTGCTTTCCCCCCAACTCCATTATTTCATATCTTTTAAGCAGAGTTTGAAATACGTACCCTTTTGTTTCTTCATATGTATATATAATATATGCTAATATATACACATTTATTTATTTAAATGGAAATTCTGCTCTAATGATTGAACTTCACTCTTGCTCTCAGCTGCCACTCAGTTTTTACTTGATAGTGTTTGGTTACCTGCAGCATTTTTACAACATTACTGTTTTTCATATTGGGAATATCTTCATGAAGCCATTTTGGTATCAGCAATAAGATTCTTCTTTTAATTCTAAAAGACAAAAATGACACATTAGAAGTATTTTACTTTAGGACCACTGCAAGTTCTCATAAAGGAGACTAAGAAATTAATTAGGACAGGATGTATAAAAAAAAATCAAACTTCCTGATTCAGGAGCTAAGATTTCCATCTGTCAGTTTAAAAAGTTAAGTGGGAGGTTGACCTAATATCTTTATAGACTTTTCTCTTGTCTTTATCACTCTACTTCATTCTAAAGAGCAGGAACACTAAAAAACAAACAAAAACCCCACCTCATAAGAGATTCAAGATAAGTGCACAAACCTTCTTGGCAGTGAAATTGTACACATGTTAAATATGGCAAACCATTACAAGTGGGAGACATCAAAGTGGAAAAGTTTGTAAAACTTAAGGCATGTTTTGTAGAACTCTCCAAGGTACCCATAACCACAAAAAATTTAAAGAGAATGTTTTATCATAAAACCCTCTAATTCTAATTTGAACTCAAATATATAATTAATGCTGTTAATTACATCCCCAATACTGTGCTACCATCTCCAGTGTCCACTACCCAAAATAATCAAGTGTATTTTAAAATAACCTAAGATAAAGTTCCACGTGAGTTTGCTCATCTCGGGGGTATTAGGGATATGTTTATTAATGTGCAATTTACACTTTGAAATATGACTTAGGTTCTGAGGAAAAGCCTACATAAATAGAAAATCATTAGCATAATTTATTTAGAACAGCTCACTCTGAATCTTTCTACTGCCTTTGATCATAAGTTCAAAAGAAAAATAATCTCAAAAAGCAAATGATAGCAGGAAAGAGAAACTCAGTGCCCGTTTGGCAAAGAACATTCATATGTATCAAATTCGTGAACGGCTGGATGGACTGGGACATGGCCCACTGTGTTAGTTAGATTCAGTTGTCAGCTTGGCCAGGTGAGCATACCTAGTTCTGTTGCTGTGGACACAAACCAATGGTATGCGAACCTCATCTGTTGCTAATTACATCTCAGTCGGCTAGGAGGCGTGTCTGCTGCAATGAGTGACCTTTGACTTAATTGGCTGGTGCTTAAATGAGAGAGCTCAATGTAGCACAGCCGAAGCAGCTCAGCATTCCTCATCTCAACACTAGCAGCTCAGCCCAGGCCTTTGGAGATGCAGAAAGAAGTCACCCTGGGGAAAGTTGTTGGAACCCAAGGGCCTGGAGAGAAGACCAGCAGAGACCATCTTGTGCCTTCCACGTAAGAAAGAACCTCAGTGGAAAGTTAGCTGCCCTTTCTCTGAAGAACCAACAAAATAAATCCCCTTTTATTAAAAGCCAATCCGTCTCTGGTGTGTTGCATTCCAGCAGCTAGCAAACTAGAACACCCACTAAACAACACCAGCCTATGAACAGGTTAGAAACACTCAATGCATCTAGTAAAATTTAGAAAAGCAGAGGCCTTACTGATCTCAAAGTCTCATTTTAAATTACTGGGCATAGAGCTCTATCAATACCATGATGGAAAAAATATGATTGAAGGAAGCCAAAGAGAAGGGGCATCCGGGCTGGATGCTAGAGCTGAGACCTCACTATGGGTAACAAAGTGACAAACGTGAGCATTGCTTTTGCCACACTTCTCTCCACACCCATTCACTGGTTTGTTCGGGGAGAATCCAAGGCATCCTATTTAAGCACTCCAAGGAATCCAGACACTGTAGATAAACTTGAGGCACAATGGAAAGGCTTTGTAGTACAGGAGAGAACAGGAGCTTGGATGTCAGAAGTGTCTGGATTCCTAGCTTGGTGCTTGGTGACCTTGAGCCAACGACTCAGCCTCTGTAAGCCTTATTTAAGTTATCTGTAAAACAGGCCATGAAGCTTTTCTGACAAGGTCCATGGAAGAATAAATGAATGACATCTGTAAAAAGCATGGCATGAGTAGGTGCTCATTAAACCTTGCTTCTTCTATTTTTCCCTTCTCAGAACAAAAACGTTATTGGATTTTTTCCAGTGAATAATGGAATCCACTTTATATTTTGGTGGTTCATATACATGATTGAAATGAAAAAAAAAAACTTTACAAAAACCTACCGAGTTCGGAGTGATCTATTCAACATCCCAATCAAAGAAAGAACTGACAACATAGTGGCCAAGAGAACCATTCCCAATAAAAGTCCAGTGTCTTGTTCCCTGTTGTCTAAAAGGAAAGAAAAATCATTTTAGCTAAGCATTCGTGGTCACGAGAGGCCAGATGTCATTGTTTGCTCTTCTCTGCTCAGAGCAAAGGCTGTTAATCTCAAGGGGAAAGCAAAAATTAATCTTCTCATTGATCTATAAAGTGAGTGCCTTTGCAGACTGCAAGGCTGTACTCCTGGAAGTCTCCTTTTGTTTGAGGAAATGAAACTGCATGTGTCGGATGGCAGTAGCTTTCTAGAAATGCATCTCTGGCAAACGTGGTCAGCATCAGACATTTCCCTGAGCTGGCACATGCACATTTTATTCAAATACATTTAATTAGGAGCCTCATTTAGTTTGTCTGGCACAAGTGAAGATTCCCAGTTGCTATTTGTCATAGGGTCTAAAGCTGGCCACAATCACAACCAAGGCATTTTTGGGTTTTGTTTTTAGCCTTTTGTGTGAAACAGAATTTATGTGTCTCTTGTCACCATTCCTCAAAATTCATGGCTCATGAATTTTTCCCGCTGAGAAAAGGCATTCACCCTACTTAGAATGATACATGTAATACGGAAGAAATCAAATTTGCCATTTGTCTTGCATTCACATTTTATTTTAAAAGCAATGCTTTTCTTGCAGTTTGAAGTTCAGTCAATCACCTGAAGTCTTTAAATAATTGCTATCATATATTCCACGTGAGTTACCTACTAGGCTTATCACATTTTCTTCCTGGTATGTGAAAAACCATATTTTCAAATACGGATACTAATTTGACATAACCGATCATGCTGTAGTTTGTTCTAGAACCATGCTAGGGATTGGCCTCCTTTCCATCCCCTCCCCCTCCCTTGGGCAAATGTTAATTGGATACTTCCCACGTGGCAGACACTGAATTGGTCCTGTCCTAATCATTTCCCAGCCCTACCTACTGTAGGTACTTGGGCATCTCTAGACTATCTAGCTCCTCTCCTAGAGCCAACTGGAGGACCACAACAGCTCTAACTCACTCCAAAGTCGCTCTGGGATGTGAAATTAGTTATTTCCTGGGGATAATGAGCTATTGCTAAAGACTTCAGGACACTCCTGTGGGGTGTTGGCTGCCACATGGCATTGGGCGTTAGTACCTAGAGGAGAACAGAGGACCCTCAGGCTAAATGGGCTCAAGGTGGTGGGGTCTTAGGAGGGGCCAGAGGGACCAAGAAGAATGTGAGTCTGAGCTCCTGGGCTCTGCCACTTATCAGCTCTGTGACCTTGGGGCATAATTATAAGCTTGCTGAGGCTCCTGTTTTCTCTTTCTATAAAATAGGGATAATAATACACATCTCATCGAACGACCACGAGTTCCTAAACTTCGCAGCTTCCGCAGAAAGCTGAAGGAGCGGGTTGTGTGGAGGCATCTATAATTAGAGATCTGTGCTCGCTTGTAACTGATTCACATCTACATGATCAAAGTCTGCTTATCTTCCTGTTTTTTAAAACACCACCACCTGACTTATTTTCTGGTTGTTGTTTTCACCGCTGTCTGTCTAGACTGCAAACTCCATGAAGACACAGGCTTTTTTCCTTTTGCTCACTGCTAATTCCCTAGCAGTCAAAACAGCATCTGGCACATAGTAATTGCTTAATGAATATTTATAAATGTAAATAAATGAAAGTCCAAAGAATTCAATACAACCTGTAAGCATTCTTATACTGTTCCTGCCAGATTTCTAGGCAAGGAGATAAATGGTCTACCCATGATCAACAGTGAAATAGTCATGTCTAAAGTTTTTTAATTAGAAATTTCTCTATTGAGTTATATTTACCCATAGCATGACCCAATCTAATATTTTTTCCTGCCTAAAACATGTAGGTATGCTCATCAAGGGAAAAATATTGTCATGATACAAATAAATTGGGAAGTTTTGTACAGCAGAAAGAACAAGTCTTCAGGGTTTGAAAAAACAGGATTTGAATTTTAATTGTCGCTTAGCAGCTGTGTGACCCAGGACAAGTTCCTCAACATCTCTGAACTCCAATTTCCTCATCTATAAAATGGATACACAACACTTACAGAGTGTTTTGAAGATTGAAAAATAAGGTGTATAGAAAACTCCCAGCACATGCTAGAAATTCAAATAATGATATATTTTTAAAAGAAGCTCTGTGGTCCTAAGTCCCAGCACTTATTAAAATGGAAGTATATCCAACCCATTGAAAAAGCAAAACCACTAAATTCACAAAACCCACCTAAACCACTTAAATTCAGTTTTAAGCAGAGCTCTGTGATTTTCGATTTTCTTTTTCCTGTAGAAAGCTTATGGAACATCTTTATTACCCAGAAGCATATGCCTGGCATGATTTTTCACCATGTATGATTAAAACGGATGTTTAGTAAAGACTACTAAAAAAAAATACCTAAATGGTGTCTTCTTACCAGAGGTAAGATGTCCTTTAAGGATGGAAGCAATTGGAAGTCCAGAATTCCCAGTGTTGTGCTGGAACGATTTTGGTGTGACCTGGGGAACTTAAACAAAAAGGAAACAATGTCAGCTCCTTACAGTTTGCACACAGGTTGCCCAGTTTCCTAATAGTTTCTTTACTTCTTTAGAGATAGGGTAAACCAGTAGCATTAAAGTTGCTGTTAACTTTTTTTTTTTTTTAACTTTTTTAATTGTATAGTATAACATATATACAAAGTAAAGAAATAAAAAAGCAATAGTTTTCAAAGCACTCTTCAACAAGTGGTTACAGGACAGGTCCCAGAGTTTATCCTGGGTTACAATACAATCCTCTCAGATTTTTCTTTCTAGCTATTCCAGACTATAGGAGGCTAGAGGGCTTAAATTTTTTTTATCATTACAATTGATTTTTTTCCTTCATTGTTTTGTGAAAAATGACATATATACTAAAAAAGCTATAAATTTTGAAGCACACCACCACAATTAGTTATAGAACATATTTCACACGTTGACATGGGTTACAATTCCACAATTTTAGGTTTTTACTTCTTCCTGCTCTAAAATACTGGAGACTAAAAGAGATATCAATGTAATGATTTCAGCATTCATATTCAAAAAACTATCTTCATTGTATAATTCCACCATCACCTTTGATCTTTCCCTACCTCTCTTTTGGGGTGTTTGGGCTATGGCAAGTCTAAATTTTTGCTATTGGAAGGATCTGTCACTAATATGGTGTAGGGAGATGGAACTATTTGATGTTCTGGAGAGGCTGGGCTAGATATCAGGACTTATCTGGACCAGGGACCCATCTGGAGGTTGTAGGTTTCTGGAAAGTTCCTCTAGTGCCTGGAACCCTTGTGGAATCTTAGAACTGTTAATTTTTAATAGGCTTAAAAGACGGAACAAAGGCAATGGCCTTCGAATGTGTGTCTTTGCCGTATCTCCCTCCCCTACCCCCTACCTCCTCTTCCTCCTCCTTCTTTTTCTCTAATTGGGCAAATCTCAAAGGAGGAAACACTGCAAGGACTATAAAAACTATCCAAGGCTTATGGAATTGCAGGGTGTGTCTACTAATTTCATGAGCCGTCTAGGCTATGGATACCAAGGAGTTATATTCTACTGAGCCAAAAAAACTACACAAAAACTGATCTCTGATCCCTTCCAAGAAATGATGCAATAACGTTTAGGCTTTCTTAAGAGCCTCCAAAATGTGTCACTTTTGCCTTTGCACAATCTTTACGGTGCTGGGTTCACCCTTTCTTGGCTCCATGTAAGGAACCCAGTTTTGATTAGCAGACACTTTGGGGTAGTAATATAGGGTTGAAATGTCATTAATGACTTTCCTCTGCTCTGTTCTCATTGGCAGGGATCCTGGCCAGCCTTGTCTAGTCATCCTACATGAAGATCTCCAGGACACAGCTAATGAAAGCTTCCGACCTGGGATGCACAGCCTTGGCAGCTAATTCACTTTCAGTTTGAATTCAAAAGGGTCCTGGGGCTGCCTCAGTCATCTCTTCGGTCAAGAAAATTAAAAGCTGCCAGAGGGGACATCAAGAGCTCAATTCTCCCAACTGACAGTTATCCCTGAAGAGGTTTCTAAGCTCTGGAGCCCTGAGAATGCCTCAAGCCCTTTTTCTTTACTTTTCTTTTTTCCAGTTATTCTGGTTTCAGTGTCCAAATTCTTTAAAAAATATATTGTTTTTGGAGCCAGGGAAAATGCACATCTTGAGGTGCCCTGAACTGCCCCTGAGATAGCACAGGCTTGACTCATAAGCTGTTTGACCCAAGCAGCTGTCTGTGAGAGTTTCTAATAAAAAGGTTCCTACAGGTATTTGGAAGTTTTTGAAAAAGGCTTATGTTGGTCCAGGTCCGGGCTCAGTTGAAGGGTAGTTTCCTAAGATCAATGGGTTGGGGGTTTTAGGAGAGGAAACTATCAGAAAAAGACGAAAGTTTTCTTCTATGCTTTTATTCTGGCTTCTCTACAGCAAGAGGAAATTTTATCATTGTGAAAGTGATGGATCCAAAATCCTTTTATGGCTTCTTAAGCTTCACTAAGCCTCTTTTACTCCCTGGGTAAGAGGTTCATTTAAACTCTGAGGGAGCAAAGTTACGCCCTGGTGGCCAACAGCCAGACTTATGCAGCCAAATGGGTATTTTATAGGCTATGTTCAAGCTTGAACAGGAGCCTGAATCTATGTTATTGTGAAATTTTAAGAATAGAAATATTTCATTAAAATTAGCATGATTTTCTATTTGGCAAAATCACAGGTTTACAGCATGTGCTGCTGAGTTATTTGTGCCTTCACTTTTATTATTTTTAAATTAGCAGTCTTATTAGAAACTAATATATGATGCCGTTGGCATTTAATACAGGTTAACGTAATTCTGTTGTATAAACTACAGGTGGTTGTTTGGCAAAGAAAGTTATTAATTTGAATTATGTAAAAGTAATTTTCATATCTGACTAGGGCTTTATCAGCCTGTTTGGAAAATAAACACAATCTTCCTTTAGAGTCTATTTGTTATCATAATTTCAAACCTACCAGCTGCATTAATTTAAACTAGATTAAATTAAAGTCATTTAAAATAGGTGCTTAATTATCAGAGGTAATTTCACAAAGAATCAGTAATCTAAAGTAGGACAATTTATAAAGAAGACTGTGAGAGAAAGAAATCAAGCCAATGACAGAATTGGTAAGCATAGGGTTGAAATGAAGCATCTATTCTTCATGGCACACTGCCACCAAGTGGCTAGGTCATTTCTTATGAAATCATACTTAACATTCATTATAAAAGCAGTAACCATAATGGAGAAAAAAAAATGAAGAAGAAAAAAGATAGAAAAAGAACATGCCTAATCCCACCCCACTATTAATATTTTTCAGTATTTTCTTCAAGTATTTTAACATACAAAAGCTTTCACAAACACAAAATTACAGTCCACAGAGCCCTCATGCCTGAAAAACAGTGTTTACATCAGCTCTAATTATCAGTGTATGGCCTAACGGCTAGAAAAGCCTCAGGATACTTACATTGTTTATTTAGTGCCTGTGGTATGTCTATAATAAGACAATTCAGTCCCACACAGAATGTCACACTTGTGCCTGCTACCCTCACAGCTCCTACCTGAGCCTGCTCAGAATACCCAATGCATGTCTAATTGGGTAAGAACTTTTACAGAACTCACACCCATTCACTTTGGAGTTTGGAGTTAGCTTTATAGAAGACAATGTGTTTCTAGCCAACTTGGAACAGTTTCAAACAAGAAATGCAATGTCTCAGTCTTGGACAAAAAGAAGTGACATAAGTGACTGCATTACTTGGCCTACCCCAAATACCATCGTAATTTAATCAAATCTGTTCAGAGGGACCTAGTTTTAGAAATAATGTATCCCATCTGTTCTTAGGATGATGCCAAATCAATCTCCTCCGCCTCTTCCCTCTATGTCTACCATGGGCGAAGTGTTCTATTATTCTTTGTGTTGAGCGTAACTCTGTCCCAGGTAATGTACTAGGCTTGCGTTCCTTCTCTCGTTCAGTCCTCCCAACAATCCAATCAGGGGGAAAATGCTGTGGCTGTCCTCTTTCATGGATGAGGAAGTTGCCCAAGTACACCCAGCTAGGAGGGAGGTCAGGAGAGAAAATTTCCATCCAGTTCTGACTTCTAGTTTGTGCTGGTCACTGGCCCTGTCACTTACAGCATCGCCCCACGGGAGGCAGTCTCGGGATGGGCAGCCCAGGGAGCTCTGCACCCTTCCTCTCCCAGGCAGAGCTGAAGCCACTGCCACTCCCGGGGCCCAGCTCTGGACCCACCAGACCGGGCTATGACTGAGCCCATCCATTTAGCACTGACTCTCAGAGTCTTCTAGCCTAAAATACTTTTCTTCCTTTTCCTTCATTGTGCAAGCAATACATGTGAATTGTAAGATGCTTGAAAAGTATAAAAGAGTGTGGAGAAGAACATATAATTTTCTATGTGTTCACAGACTAAAACCAATTATTTTTATATTTGGAAAGTCTGTACTCAAGTTGAGATCAATAAATATTGTCCTGTTTTCTTTCACACAATAGTACATCATGACCATTTCCTCACTTTATTAAAACCATTATACTAATGACTATTCAATATTTCATCATATGTTTGTGTCATATTCATTCAATTATCCTCCTATTGAGAAATTGTATAGCTTAGTGGTTCCAGACACCAGTTTTGGAGTCAAAGCAAAACTTGATTCGAGTTCTGGTTCCACTGCTTACAGCTGCGTGGCCCTGGGCAAGTTGCTTAATGTCTCTGTGACTCAGTTTCTTCATTTGTAAAATTGGATAACAGTTCTTCATTCATGGGGTTTGATGAGATAGTTCATATAAAGCACTCAGTGCCATGCCTAACACAAATTAAAAGACCAGTAAGTATTAATGATATTGCAGTCATTGAACTTTTAGATTGTTTCCAAATTCTTACTATTATAATTAACTTCTATATGAATTTCATTAGACATTAATTTCCTTTACATATCTTTATTTCCTAAGGCTAGGTTTCTATATATGGGATGACTGGGCCAGAGCATGGATCTTTATAAGACTTCTTTCTTTATTTTTGCTCTTGACATTCCTGGGGTCAAAGCCACTCTAACCAAGGGCTTGTGTCATAAAGGTTTTGGTCAGAGCTGACACGTGGACCTCCCTAGGCCTTTCTTTCAGAAGTTCTAGATATTGAAGAGGATTCATATTAGAAGAAACAAAGGTATGTTTTTCAAATTATTGGAGTGTTTTTTTTTTTCTGTCATATTTTTCTTAAAACACAAGCATCTTTTTTAGTTTCTTCTCTTTCTAAACTCCTACCTCTAGTAGTTCAGCTGTTTTTAAGTGATACTTCCACAGGGAAGATTTAGCTTTGGGTTAGAATTCAAATTATTAGGCCAAATGCAAAGATCTGACCCCAGTCTGTGTCAGTTGGCAAGGGAAAGGGCAACGGCACACATCTCAAAAATGCACCAGAAGCCCAGGGAAGAGAACATGATATGTCAGAACAAACTCACTTCCACACCTTGAAAAACAAGTCAAATGATGAATCATTTAGTGGATTTCAATGTCATCCTCGTATGTGAAGTATAGCAGGGTGTGCTTAGACACAGTCAAGGGATTATTTTCATGCTTTTATTTCCACTCAGTAAGTGCATGGTAAGTACAGGTAGAAGAAGGTAAGAAATAGATTCATGGCCAGTGTATTGTTAAAAAGAAAAGAAGAAGGAAAAGATGAGAAACAGCAGCTACCCAGGAATTTTCCTAAAAGACATGGATCACACAGAGGTGATGGTCTGACATCAAAGTGTAGTAAAACTCTATATGCCAAAAATGGGCAACTTCCAACTTTTTCATCAGTGGTCTAAGATTCTTCAAAAGCGCAGACTTGTGCTTAAGCAAAGCAGATCCCTGTTCTTGAGTCTGAATGCTTAGTGGATATTTGCCATTTTTAGTTGCCATGCACTAGAATGAACTAAGATAGGTAAGAGGCAGGTAGGGCTTTTCACTGTGGAAACTTCCATGGGGCAGATATTCCCTCTCCCACACGCAGCAACCAGCTACAAACAGATAATGTATGTCGGGCAATCAGATGTCTCCCCACCTCCTTCCCACAGCCCGGGGTTTGAAGGTGC
Organism: Tamandua tetradactyla; assembly: GCF_023851605.1. NCBI lineage: Eukaryota > Metazoa > Chordata > Mammalia > Pilosa > Myrmecophagidae > Tamandua > Tamandua tetradactyla. The sequence goes on from NC_135337.1 coordinate 58,679,469, forward strand.
AGACGGTGGCATACAGCTTCAAGAAACCACTGAGAGAGGGAGGGAGGGGCCAAGATGGCAGCTTAGCAAGGTGCACATTTTAGTTCATCCTCCAGAACAACTACTAAATAACCAGAAACAGTACAGAACAGCTCCCGGAGCCACGTCAGTGACCAGACACAGTGTACTCCAGTCTGAACCAGGTGGACCGGCTGCAAGCTTCCCCAAAACCGTGAGTTCCCGAAGCCGCGGCGGCCAGTGCCTGACACCCCTCCCCCACAGGCGGCTTCCCAGAGGGAAAGGAGACTCCAAACCTGGCAGAGTTTGCTCGTTGGGCTCATGGAAAAAGAGGAAAGGGAAGGAAACGGAGGTTTTAGTGGCTGTGTTTCTATGGAGACTTGGCAGCATCTGGATTCAGTGGCAGGACTTCTCAGGCTGCAACTGCCCCAGGCATAGGCAGAAACGGGCTGCTTTCAGGACTGTCTCCCACCTGTGCCTTCCCCAGGAGAGGGGTGAAGCCCAACTCAGGTGGAATCCCTCTCTCAAGGAATTCAGGCCCTAGGGCTTGGCAATTTGAAGCCATTAAAACCAGCCTACAAGCTGTCCTCCATCTCCACCACACCCCCAGCAGGGAGAATCTTCCAAAGTTAAAAGTGCCGCAACATCTTTTGCTGGTGCGACCCACAGGCAGACGTGCCACATACTGGGCAGGATAAGAAAAACAGAGCCCAGAGACTTCACAGGAAAGTCTTTTAGCCTGCTGGGTCTCACCCTCAGGGAAATCTGATGCAGGTGACTCCTTCCCCCTGATAGGAGGCCAGTTTAGTCCAGGAAAATCCGGCTGGAGTCTACAATACTTACGTAGACCCTCCTAAGGGTGGGGAGGGAAAAGGCCCCATACAAGCAGGGCAAGAAATAAGAAAACAAGAACTGAAAAATTATCCTCTGTTAAACAAAACCTAAGCTAGAGGTCCAGAAAAAGCTGACCTGAAGGTCAAAGAACAGACACACAACAAACTCATCTAGCAAGAAAACCCTAGGTAAATAAGTGAAAGCAATCACCAGAATAAACTAATTAAGGTAATTAAATGTCTAGATGCCAGCAAAAAATAACAAATCACACCAGGAAAACTGAAGATATGGCCAGCCAAAGGAACAAACCAATAGTTCAAATGAGATACAAGAGCTGAAACAACTAATTCAGAATGTACGAACAGACATGGAAAACCTCATCAAAAACAAAATCAATGAATTGAGGGAGGATATGAAGAAGGCAAGGAATGAACAAAAAGAAGAAATGGAAAGTATGAAAAAACAAATCATGGAACTTATGGGGATGAAAGGTACAGTAGAAGAGATGAAAAAAAAAGAATGGAAACTTACAATGGTAGATTTCAAGAGACGGAGGTTAGGATTAGTGAACTGGAGGACGGAACATCTGAAATCCAACAAGATACAGAAACTGTAGGGAAAAAAACGGAAAAATATGAGCAGGGACTCAGGAAACTGAATGATAATATGAAGTGCACAAATATACATGTTGTGGGTGCCCCGGAAGGAGAAGAGAAGGGAAAAGGAGGAGAAAAACTAATGGAAGAAATTATCACTGAAAATTTCCCAACTCTTATGAAAGACCTAAAATTACAGATCCAAGAAGTACAGCGTACCCCAAACAGAATAGATCCAAATAGATGTTCTCCAAGACACTTACTACAGAATGTCAGAGGTCAAAGAGAAAGAGAGGATCTTGAGAACGGCAAGAGAAAAGTAATCCGTCACATACAAGGGAAACCCAATAAGACTATGTGTAGATTTCTCAGCAGAAACCATGGAGGCAAGAAGACAGTGGGATGATATATTTAAATTACTAAAAGAGAAAAACTGCCAACCAAGAATTCTATACCCAGCAAAATTGTCCTTCAAAAATGAGGGAGAAATTAAAACATTTTCAGACAAAAAATCACTGAGAGAATTTGTGCCCAAGAGACCAGCTCTGCAAGAAATACTAAAGGGAGCACTAGAGACAGATACGAAAAGACATAAGAGAGAGGTATGGAGAAGAGTGTAGAAAGAAGGAAAATTAGATATGACATATAAAATACAAAAGGCAAAATGATAGAGGAAAGTACTACCCAAACAGTAATAACACTAAATGTTAATGGATTGAACTCCCCAATCAAAAGATATAGACTGGCAGAATGGATTAAAAAACAGGATTCTTCTATATGCTGTCTACAGGAAACACATCTTAGATCCAAAGATAAACATAGGTTGAAAGTGAAAGGTTGGGAAAAGATATTTCATGCAAATAACAACCAGAAAAGAGCAGGAGTAGCTATACTAATATCCAACAAATTAGACTTCACATGTAAAACCAGTTAAAAGAGACAGAGAAGGATACTATCTACTAATAAAAGGAACAATTCAACATGAAGACATAACAATCATAAATATTTATGCACCGAACCAGAATGCCCCAAAATACATGAGGCAAACACTGCAAACACTGAAAAGGGAAATAGACACATCTACCATAATAGTTAGAGACTTCAATTCCCCACTCTCATCAATGGACAGAACATCTAGACAGAGGATCAATAAAGAAACAGAGAATTTGAATATTACAATAAATGAGCTAGACTTAACAGACATTTATAGGACATTACACCCCACAACAGCAGGATACACATTTTTCTCAAGTGCTCATGGATCATTCTCAAAGATAGACCATATGCTGGGTCACAAAGCAAGTCTTAACAAATTTAAAAGGATTGAAATCACACAAAACACTTTCTCAGATCATAAGGGAATGAAGTTGGAAATCAATAACAGGCAAAGTGCCAGAAAACTCACAAATATGTGGAGGCTCAACAACACACTCTTAAACAACCAGTGGGTCAAGGAAGAAATTACAAGAAAAATCAGTAAATATCTCGAGGTAAATGAAAATGAACACACAACATATCAAAACTTATGGGATGCAGCACAGGCAGTGCTAAGAGGAAAATTTATTGCCCTAAATGCCTATATCAAAAAAGAAGAAAGGGCAAAAATACAGAAATTAACTGTCCACTTGGAAGAACTGGGGAAAGAAGAGCAAACTAACCCCAAAGCAAGCAAAAGGAAAGAAATAACAAAGATTAGAGCAGAAATAAGTGAAATTGAGAACATTAAAACAATTGAAAAAATCAATAAAACCAGGAATTGGTTCTATGAGAAAATCAATAAGATTGATGGGCCCTTAGCAAGATTGACAAAAAGAAGAAGAGAGAGGACGCAAATAAATAAGATCAGAAATGGAAGAGGAGACATAACCACTGACCCCACAGAAATAAAGGAGGTAATAACAGGATACTATGAACAACTTTATGCCAATAAATACAACAATGTAGATGAAATGGACAACTTCCTAGAAAGGCATGAACAACCACTTTGACTCAAGATGAAATAGATGACCTCAACAAACAAATCACAATTAAAGAAATTGAATCAGTCATTAAAAAGCTTCCCAAGAAGAAAAGTCCAGGACCAGACAGCTTCACATGTGAATTCTACCAAACATTCCAGAAAGAATTAGTACCAATCTTGCTCAAACTCTTCAAAAAAATTGAAGTGGAGGGAAAGCTACCTAATTCATTCTATGAAGCCAACATCACCCTCATACCAAAACCAGGCAAAGATATTACAAAAAAAGAAAACTACAGACCAATCTCTCTAATGGATACAGATGCAAAAATTCTCAACAAAATTCTAGCAAATCGAATCCAGCAACACTTTAAAAGAATTATACATCATGACCAAGTAGGATTCATCCCAGGTATGCAAGGATGGTTCAACATAAGAAAATCAATTAATGTAATACACCATATCAACAAATCAAAGCAGAAAAATCACATGATCATCTCAATTGATGCAGAGAAGGCATTTGACAAAATTCAACATCCTTTCCTGTTGAAAACACTTCAAACGATAGGAATACAAGGGAACTTCCTTAAAATGATAAAGGGAATATATGGAAAACCCACAGCTAATATCATCCTCAATGGGGAAAAACTGAAAACTTTCCCCCTAAGATCAGGAACAAGACAAGGATGTCCACTATCACCACTGTTATTCAACATTGTGTTGGAAGTTCTAGCCAGAGCAATTAGGCAAGAAAAAGAAATACAAGGCATCAAAATTGGAAAGGAAGAAGTAAAACTCTCACTGTTTGCAGATGATATGATACTATATGTCAAAAACCCTGAAAAATCCACAGCAAAACTACTAGAGCTAATAAACGAGTACAGCAAAGTGGCAGGTTACAAGATCAACATTCAAAAATCTGTAGTGTTTCTATACACTAGCAATGAACAAGCTGAGGGGGAATCAAGAAATGAATTCCATTTACAATTGCAACTAAAAGAATAAAATACTTAGGAATAAATTTAACTAAAGAGACAAAAGACCTATACAAAGAAAACCACAAGAAACTGTTAAAAGAAATCACAGAAGACCTAAATAGATGGAAGGGCATACCGTGTTCATGGATTGGAAGACTAAATATAGTTAAGATGTCAATTCTACCTAAATTGATTTACAGATTCAATGCAATACCAATCAAAATCCCAACAACTTACTTTTCAGAAATAGAAAAACCAATAAGCAAATTTATCTGGAAGGGTAGGGTGCCCTGAATTGCTAAAAGTATCTTGAGGAAAAAAAATGAAGCTGGAGGTCTTGCACTGCCTGACTTTAAGGCATATTATGAAGCCACAGTGGTCAAAACAGCATAGTACTGGCATAAGGATAGATATATTGACTAACGGAATCGAGTAGAGTGTTCAGATATAGACCCTCTCATCTATGGACATTTGATCTTTGATAAGGCAGTCAAGCCAATTCACCTGGGACAGAACAGTCTCTTCAATAAATGGTGCCTAGAGAACTGGATATCTCTAGGCACCATTGAAGATGCAAAAGAATGAAAGAAGACCCATATCTCACACCCTATACAAAAGTTAACTCAAAATGGATCAAAGATCTAAACATCAGGTCTAAGACCATAAAACAGTTAGAGGAAAACGTAGGGAAATATCTTATAAATCTTATAATTGGAGGCAGTTTTATAGACCTTACATCTAAAGCAAGAGCACTGAAAAAAGAAAGAAAGAAATGGGAGCTCCTCAAAATTAAACACTTAATCTTGATGAAGTGCATCAAAGAACTTCATCAAGAAAGTAAAAAGACAGCCTACACAATGGGAGACAATATTTGGAAACAACGTATCAGATAAAGGTCTAGTATCCAGAATTTATAAAGAGATTGTTCAACTCAACAACAAAAAGACAGCCAATCCAATTATGAAATATGAAAAAGACTTGAACAGACAATTCTCAGAAGAGGAAATACAAATGGCCAAAAGGCACATGAAGAGATGCTCAATGTCCCTGGCCATTAGAGAAATGCAAATCAAAACCACAATGAGATATCATTTCACACCCACCAGAATGGCCATTATCAACAGAACAGAAAATGACAAGTGCTGGAGAGGATGTGGAGAAAGAGGCACACTTATCCACTGTTGGTGGGAATGTCAAATGGTGCAACCGCAGTGGAAGGCAGTTTGGCAGTTCCTCAAAAACTGAATATAGAATTGCCATACGACCCAGCAATACCATTGCTAGGTATCTACTCAGAGGACATAAGGGCAAAGACACAAACGGACATTTGCACACCAATGTTTATAGCAGCGTTATTTACAATTGCAAGGAGATGGAAACAGCCAAAATGTCCATCAACAGATGAGTGGCTAAACAAACTGTGGTATATACATACGATGGAATATTATTCAGCTTTAAGACAGAATAAACTTATGAAGTATGTAACTACATGGATGGACCTTGAGAACATTATGCTGAGTGAGACTAGCCAAAAACTAAAGGACAAATGCTGTATGGTCTCATTGATATGAACTGACATTGTGAATAAACTTGGAATATTTTGTTCATAACAGAGACCATCGGGAGATAGAAACAGGGTAAGATATTAGGTAATTGGAGCCGAAGGGATACAGACTGTCAACAGGACTGGATACAAAAACTCAGAAATGGACAGCACAATACTACCTAACTGTAATATAATTATGTTAAAACACTGAATGAAGCTGCATGTGAGAATGATAGAGGGAGGAGGGCTGGGGACATAAATGAAATCAGAAAGAAAGATAGAGGTTAAAGATTGAGATGGTATAATCTAGGAATGCCTAGAGTGTATAATAATAGTGAAATGTACAAGGTACAATTTTAAAAATGTTTTTGCATGAGGAAGAACAAAGGAATGTCATTATTACAGGGTACTGAAAATAGATGGTAATTAATATTTTAAAATGTCACCTTGTGTGTGAGACTAAAGCAAAAAATGTTTATTAGTTACAAAATTTATATTTTGACTAGTGCATTTCCTAATATAACTTATGTAGATAGTTTGATTGAACGCCATAAGTACTTGAAATCTCAGGTAGGACATGAGATTTTGCTGGTTTGTCCAGAGTGATGCCCCGATGAATCCCAGAGTGATTTGATCAGTGAGTGGAAAAGCATCTGCAAAGCCCCCTTCGGGGAGTGGTGAGAACGGGGAGAGATTCAACTTCCCCAAGTTGAATTCTTGATATTCTCACAAGCACTGTGAACAACCAAAGCTATAGGCAGAGCCCCCAGTCTTGAGGTTTGTTCATATAAAACTTAACCCCGCAAAGGATAGGTCAAGTCTACTTAAAATTTAGGCATAACAGTCACCCCCAAGAGAGCCTCTTTTGTTGCTCAGATGTGGCCCCTCTCTCCAGCCAACACAACGAGCATTCTCACTACCCTACCCCTCTCTACATGGGACATGACTCCCAGGGGTGTGGACCTTCCTGGCACCGTGGGACAGAGATCTTGGAATGAACAGAGACTCAGCATCAAGGGATTGAGAAAACCTTCTCGACCAAAAGGGGGATGAGGGAAATGAGACAAAGTGTCAATGGCTGAGAGATTCCAAACAGAGTCAAGAGGTTATCCTGGAGGTAATTCTACCCATTAAGTAGATATCACCTCGTTGTTCAAGATGTAATGGAGAGGCTGGCGGGAACGGCCTGAAAATGTAGAGCTGTGTTCCAGTAGCCATGTTTCTTGAGGATGATTGAATAGTGATACAGCTGTCACAATGTGACTGTGTGATTGTAAAAACCTTGTGTCTGATGCTCCTTTTATCTACCTTGTCAACAAAGGAGTAGAACATATGGAATAAAAATAAATAATAGGGGGAACAAATGCTAAAATAAATTTAGTTTAAATGCTTAGTGATCAATGAAAGCAAGGGGTAAGGGGTATGGTAGGTATAATCTTTTCTTTTTTCTTTCTTGTGTTTGTTTTATTTCTTTTTCTATTGTCTTTTTATTTCTTTTTCTGAATTAATGCAAATGGTCTAAGAAATGATGAATATGCAACTAAGTGATGATATTGTGAATTACTGATTATGTATGTTGTTTTATTTTGTTTCTTTATTTTTTTAATTGATAAATAAATTTAAAAAAGAAAAAAAGAAAGAAACCGCTGAGAATTCATACATCTGCCACAGCTGGATCCAGGGGCTGGTAATAGCAACGCCAGTGGTGGTGCCCAGCGCACAGAGCTGGCATTGGTGGTGACCACTGGGCCACGTGCACAGCGTGGAGTGTGAGTTTGGCTGTGGTTGGGGCTCTCCTTTGCATCCTGTCCACATCCGGTTCCCCAGCCTTCCCACCTAGTTTCATCTATCCTTCCCCAAATCCCCTTTCTGGTTACGATCACCAGACTTGATTTCCAGTGCTTGCATCTAATCTTCCTGACTAGTAAAAACCATAATTGTAGATGGAGATGTGTGGAAGGGTGGGAGATGTCGTAGGGATGAATGAAGGCTTGCCAAAAACGTCCCTATCCTAACTCCTAAAACCTGGGAACAGGTTACCTTATGTGGCAAAAGGGGTATTGCCGATGTGATTAAATTGAGGATCTTGAGATGGGACATTATCTTGGATTATTTGGATGGACCCAATGAAACCATAAGGGTGCTTATAAAAGGGAGGCAGGAAGGTCAGAGTCAGAGAAAGAGCATGGAAGATGCCACACTCCTGGCTTTGAAGATGGAGGATGGGACCTCTGACTACTAAATGCAGGCAGCTTCTAGAACTTGGAAAAGACAAGGAAATGGATACTTTCCTAGAGTGTCCAGGTGGGGTTTTAGTTCATTGAAACAGATTTTGGACATCTGACCTCTAAAACTGTAATAGAATACATTTATGCTATTTTAAGCCACCAATTTGCATTAATTTGTTACAGTGGCAGTAGGAAATTAATAGAAGGGGATTATTTCTTTTCCCTTATTTCTTTTCTTTTAGGAAAAAAGTCATCTTTGCTTTACATTAATGGATGGCAAACCTCAGAGAGATTGTGGGGCTCTTCTGGTTTCTTTTTCATTCTACAGATCTCTGGTGGTTTATTAGGGACATGACCTGAAGAAGATAAAATGGACGCAGATGATGAATTTAAAATGAGTAGACTTTCAAGGAACACTGTGCATCTATTTAACACAGTTTAGTGACCAAGAATCTGTACATTTATAGTGCATCTTGATATGGATGAATCACAAATCTCTACTTACAAATGATGGAATTTTGAAAGGTACATTCTGTGTGCCACAATCTAATCTGTATTACATTTCATAGCACCTGTACCAAGTTCCAGTGAAACACATATTTTTCTCTCTTTTAGTCACTAAAGAAATTTCTAAGCTCAGAAGTCCTGAAAAACTAAGTCTTCAAGAAGTTATTGTTGTGCAATGAGCAGTAGTGTTTTGTGAGAAGAAAATAAAATGCAGCTTAATATCTTGCTCATACTTGCCTTCCTCTGGAGAATTGTCAAAAAAGACAAATATGGTTTCTGGGAAAAATCTCTACTGCAAGGAACAATTCAAGCAAGTTAATTAGTCATTATGAAATGTGACTGCCCTTCCCTCAGGCTGCTGATTGCTCATTAAAGAGATTATAGAGCCTGCACATTTTCTTCATTACATTGGGATCTGAATCACAATGCAAAATTGAAAAACAATTCTGCTTGGAAGTTGTATTTAACCTTTTTATATTGGCCACAGAGAATTTAGACTTGGTTTGCTACAGTGTTGGTTCTCCTTTTTTGTACGATTTATAGACCCAGGAATTTTTACAGTGACTATCAAGGTTGATGGGATAGATGCTCAAACTTCAGCAGCAGCCAGTGGTTCTCAGAACCTCAGCTGAACTTCACATCCAGAAGTAGGGCAGAATCCAGGCAGAATGGGGAAATGTGACACAATGGTAAACTGAGGCAAAAGTCCTGCATCCTGTGCTTCTGGGGATCGTGTGCTGCTGAGATAAGCTGGGGCTGTCAGTGACTCAGGAAGGGGTTGGCAGGAGGAAGAAGCAGCAGAAAGGTGAACAGACAGCTCTAGAAATAAAGGCCTGAGAGCCGCACATGCCCACCCCTTCTCTCCCCTAAGAGTGCCATTACTAAGGCAGTGAGGTAGGTCTGAGCAATCACGCCTTCCCCAATCAGTCCTCACCCACTGCCCACATCCCATGCTGTCCTTTCATGACATGTCTCCCTCTTAAAGGGAGTATCTCTTCGCAGTTGTTCTTACACTTTACATGCAGATGCATCACAGCAGGTGAGGTTCAGGGAACTGCATTTTAACTGAGTACACAAGCATTTCTAATGCAAATGGTCCAGACACTGCTTCCCAGATATTTTACTGGGCCAAAGCCAGTAAGAAAAAAATAAATTATAAGTTGCCCTGGGCTGGTCTTGTCGTGGACAAGGCCACCTTCTCCATCCAAGCTGTAGCCTCTTCTCAGGCTGCCTCTTCCCTATCCTATTCCAAGGTTCATCCCATCACCTTAACCAGACCTGGTTCCCCACCTTGAATGCATGCCAAAGTAGAAATAGGTGACGGCATCATACAGGTTTCTCTTTCCTCTTGTGCTTTTATTTTAATAACAAATATTATAATAAACAGCAAAGCTCTGTTGGCATGGTTTTGTCATTAGCTGGATGTGTAGAGGAAGACTGGGTGAGGTGGCTCAGGGGCCCTAACATGGGCCCCCCCCACCTTGGTCTATTGGGAGACTCCAGCATGGCTGTGAACAGGGCGGGCTGGCCTGCGCTACGCCCCAGCTCTAAAAGTTACTGGGTTTGGAACATTTGGCAAAACTGTTTAATCTACCTGGCCCCCGAATTCTCCACCTACACGACGGAATAATAACTACACCCTCTTATAGGGCTATCATGATAAGTAAAGAACAACCCACTGGTTCCCTGCTGATTACAGCGCCAGCCAATAAATGTTAGCTCTTCTTGTTTAATATCCTGACATCGCACTGGGTTCAGTCACTACTTTGGCCTCTTGCTAATATACCACGGTGGAATAAAATGAGTCTCCTACCTGGAGAAACTGTCCCCTGTGTGTTTGCTAAAGCCTGATATCATATTCTGAGAGGGCAACTTTTTTTTCCTTTTTCTTTTTTAGGGACAGGCTTCGTTTTCCACTAAAGGCTAGAATCTCTAAGGAAGGGAAAGAGAATATGACCGATAAGTAATTTAACCTTACTAAGCATGGGTTTGTTTGGTTTCTTTTTGAGACCAAGATTTTAAAGGTCAAAGCACTACCCAGAGGAAAACAGGGGCCTGCAGGACAAGCCGTATCTCCTTCGGGATTTGCCCCGCAGTGTGATCTGACCGGAATTCTGAAAACACATCGTTTTGAGATGAATCGATTCTGTGATTCCTTTTAGTGAATAAAACTGAAATTTCCTGCATGGAGGGAACATTATTTCCTGGGTTGTGTTTCTTTACAAATAAGTTAACTTTTAATAAATGAGAGAATCTGGTTGTCCCAAAACCCCCATTTTCAAGCAAGCTGGTTCACTAACATGTTACAGAAGTTGTATCTTCTTATTTTTCCTATTGTGAGGCAATTTAGCCTTCAGTAGTGAGGTTTGATTCTTATTGCATTTATTTATTACACAATGTAATCTGCTTATTTATTATCCCTGCTTTTTATTGTCTGTCTTTTCTAGGCAGGGATCTTTGGTTTTGAGGTTCTGTGAGCACCTAGCAAGTGCCTGGCATATGACTGAGGCCAAATAAAATTTAGATGAGTGACTAAATGAAAGATCCTCTTTCCATGGAAAGTTTTACAAAGAACAATTATAGTAAAGATTTACTAGAAAGCGATTTGGCAACATGCATCAAGCATCTTAAAATGTGCTTCATTCTTCTTTAGGTATAAAGAAACAAGGAGAATTTATATCTAAAGCTGCTCAGAAGAAGTTTATTATAATAAAAAGGAGAAAAAGGAAACATCTTAGAGAGTATTTAAATAGGGAAATGGTTAAATAAATTATAGTACATCCATAAACTGAAATGCTGTGCAGCCATTAAATGGGTTTGTAAGAACTCAACAAGGTGGATTAACTGAGAAAATCAGGATATAAAACAGTATAAACAGTGCAGCACCAATTATAAAAAAAAATACCTATTTTGGAAAAACTTAATATTAAATTCATTAAAATGTAAACAGCAATTATTTCTAGATTGTAGAAATAATGAATTTCCATTGCATTTACAAACTGAAAAAATTAAAACTTAAAACAAATATTTTATAATCACATATTCTCTAACACACTTTCACTGTTTCTTCTCTAATGTGTCTTACAAAGGAATTTGCACCAAGAATATTTACGTTCCTCTTATCTAACATGTTAAACTTGGATAGATGCAATTTTTCAAGGCTATTTTATTTTTTCTGGTATTTTTGCCAATCGAGTAATTTTTCTTCCCCTTGAGAAAGCAGCAAAGGCTTTAAATTTAGGTTTGCTGTAGGATACCTGTGGTATTTCTATTTCCTTCTACCTGAAATTTAAAACCATCTTTAAAGAAGAGAACACTTGTGGCCTATACTTAATTTGTTGAACATTTTATTAAGATGCTTTTTCACTTTGATGTAATTGCTTAAAGAAAGAAATTGATGAGATGACTGGGGAATGTTGGGAAAAATGCACAGCATTTTGAATAAGAAAATGTTCTATTTAAATGCTATTACTCACCAGCAACGTGATATTTAGCAAGTCATGTTTCAGTTTCCCCATTTGTAAAATTGTGCTAATTATACTACCAAATATGGCTGATGCAAAGCTCAAGCAATCATATATAGCAGTACTTCCTAAATAGTAGGTAAATGTTAGTTGTTAATGAAAAAAATCTTGCTAAACAATTTTAAATTTCATTGAAAAATAATGGACGGCAACTAATATCGCACTGTTAGACACATAAGGCCTAAGAATTTCCAACAATTTCCATTTAAGACAAGATTCCTTAAATTTAAAACTAACAAAAAAAAAAGAAAGAAAAATGACTCAGAATATCGTAATTCCCTTAATGTACTTCTAAGATTTGGACGCTAGGGGACGCCAAAAGAGCTTTTTCAGTGAGCCTGGATCTTTTTGCAGACATGCATGTCAAAGGGCTGTGAAAAATATATCAATTCCAAGTTATAGTAATGAGTATGTTAATATTGCGGTTATAATTAAAATCTTTCAGTTCTGAAAATAAAATGTCAAATCTTGTGTGTAGACTACCTAGAGTAGAGAGGAATCTTCAGGTTAGTGGGGCCACTATGGAGTTATTATGTCAACTCCAGTAGATCATTTAATTATTTGCTTACAATGGGAGTCTATTTGGCTAAGATTTTATTGAGCAAAATATGCAAATAGACATAAATTTAAACAACTAATACTTGGAGCAAGAGATTACCTAAAGACAAGCAATAAATCAATCTAGACCTTGTTGGTGGAGGAAAGGTAATTAATCCCTTGTTGAAGTATTTTAATTCTTTCTGATTGCTTTGCATATAGCAGGAATTAAACTTTATTGATATGATGTGATTTGTGTCTCTTTTGGGAGAATATATTTTATCAGAGTGGCTTATAGGATTTAATGAAGCTCTTAAATTTACTTTCCCTCATTAGAATGTTTTTCAAAACCAGGTCTAAAATGATATGCCTAAGAATCACCCAAAAATGTTTTTTTAAAAAAACACTGGCTCTTGAGCATCCCTCCCCCCACTGAATTGTCAAATCAGTCTCTCTGGGAGCACAGATGCCGAACATGCATTTTATACCAGGACCCGAGGTGGGTTTTATGACCAATAAATCTTGAGAACCATTACATAAATTGTAGATAGTCTTAACAAAATATAAAGCAGAGTGACAATTTAAATCTTACCACTTTCCCTACAATAATGTGCCGGTTTGAATCTTGTGGACCCCAGAAAAGCCATGTTCTTTAATCCTCATTCAATATTGCTGGGTGGGAGCATTTAGATGGTTTCCATGGAGATGTGTCTCCACCCATTCAAAGTGGGGTTGCTTACCGGAGCCCTTTAAGAGGGGAACCATTTTGGAAAAAGCTTTAGAACCCACACAGCCAGAGACCTTTGACGATGAAGAAGGAAAATACCCTCAGTGGAGCTTCATGAAATGAGAAGCCTGGAGAGAAAGCTAGCAGACCTCACCATGTTTGCCATGTGCCCTTCCAGCTAAGAGAGAAACCCCAAACTTTGTTGGCCTTTCTCGAGTGAAGGTAACCTCTTGTTGGTGCCTTAATTTGGACATTTTTATAAACTTGCCTTAATTTGGACATTTTCATGACCTTAGAACTGTAAACTTGCAGTTTATTAAACTCCCCTTTTGAAAAGCCATTCTGTTTCTGATATATTGCATTCCAGCAGCTTGCAAACTAGAACAAATAGTTTTGTCAATTTTTATAGAAATTGAGGAGGAAAAAAAACCTGTGGAAGAGAGAAAGAACTCAAAAGAAAAGCCTAAGATAATAAAATATATAAATACACTCACCTTTTTCAGGAGTTGTATGAAAAAAAGGTGCAGTCCACGGCTGCCAGTACCTTTTACCCGTTTCTTGACATCTCATCTGAAATACATACTTAGTACTTGGCTCCAAGTAGAATTCTGGCTGTAGTGCATGTGTAAAATTGGTGTCAAATTCTTTGACCTAAAATGGATGAAAAACGGTAATAAAATCATACTTTTTAAAATGAAAGATAATTACGTTTAGCTGAAATGTATGGAGCACCTGCTATATCCCCAGTGCTCTTCTAGACCTTGGGAACACGTAGAGAAATAGGACGCGTGTATAAAACCTAGCCATAAATAATATGTTATTAAACATTTAAGGTGTAATACATATTGTCTGAATACATATTCACAACTCTCTCAAGCTTTTCAATCTCAAGAAATTCCAAAATGTAATATTCCATTTTTTTTTTTTTTGCTTGGGCAGGCACCAGGATTCGAACCCAGGTCTCCAGCATGGCAGGTGAGAACTCTGACTGCGGAGCCACCATGGCCCACCCCCAAAATGTAATATATTGTTAATATTGGAATAGCTGGTTTTAATGGGGTGGGAGCAGGAGGGACTTGCATGATGATATCATTTCATTTGTTAATGTTGATTTTAGAAAAAAAAACTATCCATAAGCTAAGCTGTTGGATTGGTCCTTATTGACATATTTATGCAACAAGAAGATGTAACACTACAAAATCGGAGGACTCATATTCTCTATTTCAAAATTTATTATAAAGTTACAGTAATCACAACTGTGTGGCACGGGCACTAGGACAGACATATAGACCAGTGGAATAGAATTGAAAGTTCAGATATAAACCCACACATCTATGGCCAAACGATTTTTGACAAAGATGCCAACTGCACTCAATGAAGCAAGTACAGTTTGTCAATAAATGGTGCTGGGAAAACAGAATATGCGCATACAAGTACACTCCTACCTCACACCATATACAAAAGTAAGCTCAAAATGATTAATGACCTAAATATAAGATCTAATATGTTGAAACTCTTAGAGGGAAATATCTTTAGGACTTTGTATTAGGCAATGGGTTCTTAGATGTTACATCTAAAGCCCTGAAGGAAAGAATAGATTTATGGTACTTCATCAAAATTAGAAACCTTTGTGCATCAAAGAATAATAAGAGAAAGTAAAAAGACAACCTACAGAATGGGAAAAAATATTTGGAAATCATGTCTCTGATAAAGGTTTACTACCTAGAATAAAGAACTGCTACAACCCAAGAACAAAAAGATAACCCACTTTAAAAATAGGCAAAGAGCTTGAATAGATATTTCTCCAAAGAAGGTATGAAACTGGCCAATCATCACAAGAAAAGATGCTCACCATCATTAACCATTCAGGAAACACATATCAAAACCACAATGAGATACCACCTTACAAACATGAGAAAGGCTGTTATTAAAAAGCTGGAAAATAAAAAGTGCTGGGAAGTATGTGGAAAAATAGGAACTCTCAGACATCACTGGTGGTAATGTAAAATGGTGCAGCCACTGTGGAAAACAGTTTGGCAGTTTCTGAAAAAGTTAAATAGAACTACCGCATGACCCACTTCTGGGTACATACCCAAAGGAATTGAAAGCAGGGACGCAGATATTCACACACCAACGTTCATAGCAGCATTATACCCAACAGACAAAATATGCAAGCAACCCATGTGTCCATGGACAAATGAATGGATAAATAAAACGCAGAATATACATAAAATGGAATATTATTTAGCCGTAAAAAGGAATGAAGTTCTGATACACAGCACGATGTGGATGACGACATCACATTGAGTGAAATGCAAAGCAAGATACAAAAAGACAGATATTGTCTGATTCAATGTTAAATTTCTTGAACTTGATAGCTGTACTTAATGAGGTTACCTAGTGAGTAAGAAGTTGATGAATCTGGGTATCTGTGTAGGGAGTACATTGACATTTTCTGTATTAGTTTTATATTATTTTTGCAACTGTCCTGTACGTTTGAAATTATTTTAAAATAAAAGTTTTTTTAGAAGCAAATCTTAACACAAATCTTTGAAACTTGCAATGCTTTGAAAATGTAAAATGCATAAAACTCTGCATGTGTTTTCATTATTTTTGAGAGTGAAATAGATTTGGAGGCATTTCTCCAGCAGAATCCACTAACTGGACACTGTTAATTGCTTACTTAGAATAAATTTTTAAAATAGATGTTTTCTTTAAATTTTTATTTAAAGATAATTTAAATTTAAATAATTTAAATTTAATTTTGATTTCCATTTAAAAACAGATATGTAAAATGCAACATGTGCACATTACTTCCCCATAGCAGCCACCAGCATAACCTCTCCTTTCTGAGTGTGCATTACCCAGGCTGACACCGGGACAGCCAGAGGACAAGTAAATTCAATCAAGCTGAAGTGCTCAGTGGTGCCCTGGACCACCACAGTTCTCTCTCAGTGTTGCCATGGTGCATCCAACGAGGTAACTCAGGGCTATTGAGGGGAAGCAGCTGAGAAAATATGGAGCTTATGGTTAAAGGTTAATGGTTAATGATAGAGTTAAAGCCAGTGGGGCGTGGGTGGTGAGGAGCTCCTAAGCAGAAGAGAACCAATATAAGGCCAGGACATTAATCAGATTATGTTAAATGAAAGGAAAAAAAAAAAAAAACCCATTTTCTTGCTAATTGTTTGGGTGAGAGGGAAAAAGCCTTCAGATTCCCCTCTTAGGTTCAGGGAGGACACAGTCAACAGGCCCTGACTGAATGCCTGTGTAGAAGGTATTATCTCCAGAATGTGAGAAATAAAACTTTATTTTTTTAAGGCAGTTAACTTTTCTGTAGAGCCTCAGTTCTGATGGGAGGAGTCATGGAAACGTCATCTCCATTAGTTTGACGGACCTCTTTGTTGGGTTGCATCTGAGTTCTTGGAAAATATCCTTAGGTGGAGAGAAGGAGAATCTCCAATATATCCAGAGAGTTCTAGAATCCCTGCTTCCCCCAACTCTCAACCGAGGACCTGGTCCAGGCTGAGGGGCCTCTTCTCAGTAACCCACGAGTGTCTCACCCCCTTTAGTGCCCCCACCCACCCACCAATCTCTTCCTCTCAGCCCCAGGTCATCTTTATCCAGTGTTTCCATGGAAGGGAAAGGGGGTGGTGATTGGGAAACCTAGTTGTAAGTAATGATGTAGTCTGCCAAATCTTTTGTCTTAAACCAGCATTTAGATTTTTGAAAGGCAAAAGTCAAGGTTTGAGCCTCTGTTCTCTGTGTCTTGTGCTGTCAGCGCTTCCCTGAAGAGAACGGATGCTCCACAGTCTAGCTCCGGAGTCTTTTGAAAATTATGGCCTGGGTAGATTTTACATTTTTTAAATGGTTGAAAGAAAATAAAAAGAAGCATATTTTGTGACACATGGAAATCATATGAAATTCAAATTTCATCATCCAAAACCAACATTGTATTGGAACACAGACACACCCACTCATTTACGAATCATCTCTGGCTCCTTTTATAGTAGAAACGCAGCTTGAGTAATTGGGACCAAGACTTTATGGCCTACAAAGCCTAAAAGTTTACTTTTTGGTTCTTTTGGAAAAGATTTGCTGACTCCCTGGTCTAGCTTAATTGGAGGAATGAACTTCCAGTCAGGATGTCCCTGCTTACTATCAGTGCCGCTGGGTATCATTAAAGACAAATAATAACAATAAGTGATGTTTCAAAATATTACCTACATTAGCGTCTATAAAAAAATCAAAGAATAAAAAAAACTATGATTATGGACAATCCTGCCCTCCAGTATCTCATAGTTAAAGGATGGGGAAAGAGTCATGCAAGCAAGGAAGTATATACAATGTGCCAAATGCTGTAATAGAGGCATGTATATGGTAGGATGCTGCTGCTACAGAGATGGGGTGCCCAGAAGGGGGCTTGTGGACTGCTCCCGGGGATTGTGAGCCCTGTTTTTGATATGAGTTTGAGGTGCTAGGGAGTCAGCCCATGAGGACGAACAACGAGTAGCTTTAAATGCAGGTCCGGCATCCAGGGAAGTAGTGAGGGCTCCAAGCTCCAGCCAACAGATGCGGTTGAGGTCGGGCAATAGGTGAGAGAATAAACTGAAGAGAGACAGTGGGTGTACGGAGAATGCTTCTGTTTAGGGGGTTGGCAGAGAAGAGGATTTCCAAAAGAAAGAACCGTCAGAAATATGGATAGAGAAATAAGGCATTCTTGAATCAGAAAAACTGAGAGAGAAGAAACATTTTCAAGGAGGAGATAGAGAACAGTGTCAAATGCTAGAGTTGGCCGAAGACTTTTAAGGTTTATGGAGGTTGTTAAAAGTAACGGTGTCCTCACAGGAACTGGATCCAGCAGAGTGGGGGAAGCATGGGCTACAGGTAGAGGTAGGTTGTGATAATGGCCCAATTCTTTTTCCTGTCTTCAACCTTCACCCTTTACCATATCGCTTTGAGTGCTTCCCGCCCTGACTCTGGACTTGGCCTTGGGACCTCCTCTGGGCCAAAAGAATGTCGATAAAGCGTGTTGCAAGCAGATGCTTGAAAGGTGCTTGAGAGTGTGGGTTTGCGTGCCCTTGCTAGCTGTCGTTACCTTACTACGAGCATGCCCAGGCTAGCCCAGTGGCTCCCAGAGGAAGACAAGAGGCAGGTAGAGAAGAGCCCATCCTCAGGCGTATGAGTAAGCCAGCTGAGCTGCAAATGCATGCTCCAAATCAGCTAAGTCCAACCTGAAACAGCTGAACCCCAATGGCAGTGAGAAATGAATGTCTCTTGTTGTATGTCACTGAGTTTTCATAGTGGTTTTTATGCATTACTGTAGCAAAATGTAGCTATACACAACTTTAAAGATGCAATGAAAAAAAAACAGCAGAGGATTTAAGTGCTAAAACATCTGTGTTTGATGGATAGAAAGAATCTAATAAAATTTTACTGCTTAGAATGAGGTCCAGTAGGATGGTAGGCTAAATAATGGATTTGAGAGTGACTTTGTTTAGTAGAGTAATTTATAAAACATTTTCTGTTAATATAAAAGGATGTCCCCACTCAGTACATGTATTTCTTATAAGGTAGGCTCTCTTTATTGTTTTCTGATATGGTGGTCCCATTGAGTCCCCAAGGTAAAACTCACGTAACTTCCCTTGAAGAGGGTAGACGCTCCTAATGTCAGCCTGCACATAGAAAAATTGTTCTGAGACATAACTAGAACTTAGAAGACAGGATTTCAGCAGAGAGGACTCCCAACTCTCTATGGGAATTGCTGCCTTGATCCCAGAGTCTAGGAAAATAAATATATAGGAGGCACCTCCTTGCAATCCTTTAGAAGGCATCTACCGCAAAGCTAAAAACACAGCTAGATTGGGCGGAGCCTACCAATTTTGGGGAGCTAAATCATATTTTGTAATCCAGATTATGCCGTAGTAGCTGGTTTTTCTTTCAGACATGCATTTTCCTCTTGCTGTCCCTGAGCCTTTCCTGAAATCTTTACTTGTTCTAACCTGGTCTCAGCTACACTATTGGGAAATGAAAGAAAGAGCTGAAGCAAATAAGAAAGGGCAAGATATTTGTGAATGTTCCCCAAAGGGCAGTTTAATCTCCAGGGAAAATAATTAAAGCTGTGACTTGGAACAATTTCTCAACAAATAAATATTCTGCCCATATTGTCAGCCTTGCAGAATCAAGAATTGGATAGTTCTCCCAGATACCTCAGTCTAAATGCAGCTTAGCAAAAGGGGCTAAAAAGCACCTTCAATCCACTATTTTTGATTTTCAGGTGGGATTCCTTTGCACTACCACTCCTGCTTTGAGCTCCTCTGAAGGTTAAGTTTAAGAGTAACAATAGCAGCTAGCACTTATTGGGCATTAATTCCATTGCAGGCACCAGGCTAACTGCTTTATATCATGTGATCCTCTCCACCTCCACGAGAGGGGTGCTTTTCTTACCCTCATTTTATATATGAGGATAGGCACAGAGAAGTTAAGGAAATCGCCCAAGATTTGAGAAAATGTCAGAGCCAGGCTTTAAGCTCTTTCAGCTTTAAAGCCACAGGTTTCCTGCTGGTAGTTTTGTAGCTTTCTGCCACTTTGAAGCGAAGGCTCTCTCCAGAAGGGCAGGATGGAGGAAATGCCACCACAGGGCTCTGGAGGAAGGGGGTCGGTGGCCCCTTGTCTTCTCCCCCTCTTCCTGACTCTGATTTTCCTGTTTCTCTACAAGGTACTAAAGACAACACTTTATGCATGACCCAGATGGAACTGACAGCAGCAAATATGAAACAAATCTTCATTTCAGTTATTACTGACTTGACGTGGACAATCTGGAGAGAAGTGGTGACGCCTTCTGTGTTAGTGGCTTTATTGGGAGAACACATTAGAGGGGACAGAATACAGACTAGGGATGGAAAACTGACTCCACCCCTTCATTCATTTCCAAATGTACCTCGGGTGCCTGCCGTGCTCTAGTACCTGTGAAGGCACTCAGCTGCTAGCTGCTGTAAGCTTGGGAAACCTGGCTTCACCTGTTTGGAGCGCTATTTCCTCGTTTATATAATGGAGCTAATACCACTTCTCACAAAGGATTGTTATGAGGATTAAATGAGATGACATATTCTTTTAGCTCCTCCATTTGCTTCCCTCTGATAAAGAGAAGACTTGACAAGTGCTCACGTGTTCCTTGCCAGTTTCTCCTGATGACAGACGTAGCACCACCAGGGGATGCAGAGAACAAGAATTTCAACCAGAGAATAGCGGGTTTCTGAAAACTTACTCCAAGGAAATGACAGTATAATTCTCTTCTATTTTCTAAACGTTCTTGTAGTCAGTGCTCTTCCTACTGATGCCAAATGATAAGTTGGATCTTCTCCATGTCATCCAATGACTGGGGCACTGAACAAAAGACTGCAGGTATGCTATTAGAATAAAATCCCCATTCATTCAAAAATCCAAGACTGGAGAATTTGATTTGTGCTGTTTTGGAATTTACCTAAACTCCATTAAAGCAAAAGGAGTGGGTGTGGACTTCTGTTTTCTTTTCATCCTGCTTGCTCCAGGCTCTAGGCATGGGTTGCTATGCACACAGATGCCATAATTTATTTATTTGGTCAAGAAAGTTAAGCAAGGCCTTCCCTTGGTTATTGGTCAAATGAGACAGAACATGCTCTCTCATCTATCCAAAAACAATGAGGTTCACCTTTATAATTTAATCGAACAAGGGTAAACAAGTTGATTTCAGGAATTTATTTTTAAAAAGCAATCTTTAGCATGGGTCATTAGGTTGGGGCCTATTGAAGAGGTTCTTAGAGGTTCAATTAGAGGTTCTAACAGCAGTCACATCTATTCCGGAGTTGTAACTGTTATTTCTAAGTTCTGAGATGCTGAGCTATTTGTGTATAACCTGGTCATTCCCTGGAACTTCGGGTATTTATGTAACACCTGAGTCTCAGAGTTAGAGTTCGGAAGCTATGAGAGTCAGCATCACCCCGTACAGCAACTGTTAAAAAAGTTGAAAAAGTGGTCAGATTTAGACTAGAGATATGTATGAAGATGATCTGGATAGGACTAAGGTAAACTGGAACACAGGGTTAAGGATGATAATGTCTATATTTATAACTTCAACTTCTGTGTGAGATCAAAGGAAGAGATGTTTATTTGGTACAAAATTTATATTTCTGGTAGAGGATTATTCAATTTAACTTGCATGGTCCTTTTATTTGAACACCATAATTACATGGAATCTTGAATAGGGAGTGAGCTCTTGTTGGTTTGTACAGGTTAGTGTGATGCTGTGATACATTCTGGAGTAATTTGGACAGAGGATTAAAAAGTATTTGTAAAGTCCCCTTGGGGGACTGGTGAGAAAGGAGGAAATATTCAACTTCCCCATCTGGGGGAAATCCTGATATTCTCACAAGCAGTAGGGACAACCAAATCAATAGGCTGAGCCCTCCAACTTGGGGTTTGCCCCTATGAAATTTATTCCTGTAAAGGAGAAGCTAAGTCTACTGATAGTTATGCCTAAGACTCACCCCTAGAGAACCTCTTTTGTTGCTCAGATGTGGCCTCTCTCTCTGAGCCATCTCAGCATGCTCTCCCCCCCTACATGGGGCATGACTCCCAGAGATGTAAATTTCTCCGGTCATGTGGAACAGAACTCCCTGGATGAGCCAGGACCTGGCATCACAGGATTGAGAAAGTCTTTTTGACCAAAAGGGGAATGAGAGAAGTGAGACAAAATAAAGTTTCAGTGGCTGAGAAATTTGAAACAGAGTCAAGAGGTTGTCCTGGAGGTTATTCTTATGCATTATATAGATATCTCTTTTTAGTTTATAGTGTATTGGAGTGGTTAGAGGGAAGGATCTGAAACTGTTGAACTGTATTCCAAGAGTCTTGATTCTTGAAGATGATTGTATAACCATTGTATATTGTAAAGCTATATGGCTTTTACAATGGTCACATTTGATGAAAACCTTGGGGCTGACACTCCCTTTATCCAGGGTATGGACAGATGAGTTAAAAAAAATACTAAGGACAACAAATAAATAAATAATAGGAGGTGGATAAGGGATAAAAATAATTGGGTAGATTGTAATACTAGTGGTCAACGAGATGGAGGGGTAAAGGCTATGGGATGTATGGGTTTTTTCTTTTTCTTTCTTTTTCTGGAGTGATGCAAACGTTCTAAAAATGATCATGGTGATAAATACACAACTATGTGATGATATCGTGGGGCATTGATTGTATACTTTGGATGTACTGGATGGTGTGTAAAGATAGCTCAATAAAAATTTTTTTAAAAAGCAATCTTTAGATTATATAATGAATCAATATAGTTTTTACCCCCATTTTCTTGACACTCTCAAAATGCATTATTCTACAGCAAAAACTGATGTTCAGAATGATGAGGTTGAAGCAGGAGATTTTGTTGTCATGCTAAATCATCAAAGAAAAATTACATTAAATGCAGTTTTTTAGTGTTAAATACATGGCATTTTATTTTTACTGCTTGAAAATGGGTAACCCATACACGATTTAAACAAACAAACAAAAAAACCCAAAACTCTTAAGAAGCCAGAAACACAATTATTTCATTATTTAGGCTAAATGGAAACTTATTGTACTTGAAAATAATAAAACAGCATTTCTTTACAAATACACCAAAATTGGAACTTTTTCCCCAGAGTGGTGCTCCCCCATGATTCAAATTTTAGCGCCTTTATCATATTGTTGACAGATGTTGTTATGATGTGATGTTTATTAATACATCTTGTAACTGAACCTGCCCTAGGACCCTTGATGGCTTAGATACTCAGTATTTAAGGATGATTTGTGTGTCCATCCAAAGACATTTCCTTTTTGCTTTATGCTTATTCCAAGGCTGAGAACTATACTAATAGTAAATCTTACATTTTGAATTGCACATTTTTTATTTAAAAAGAGGCATCCATATATCAAAGTTCTCCTTTTTGAACAATTTTTATATTCCAAGAAACCTGTTAAATTTCAGTATAGAATTCTTAAAATTTTTTTCCATCATCACTGACATAAATTTCACCCTTTAAGACACTGAATTACAAAGGGCTAAATGGATGACTTACTCTCTGCTGGACGCTAAGTTTGCAAAATGCAGGAAGGCCCATTCAGGAAAGCTGTGTGCATGAAAGCGTTTGGTAACCATTGTTAAAAATAAAGTCGTTCGAGTATCATGTAAACAATCAGAGAAAAACATAAAATGCATCACTGTTAAGTCAGACCACTGTGGCCCCTGCTGGTTGGTTTTTCTTTTAAATCATTCACTTACATGCTAAAGGATAATGAAAATTTAACTTACCTTCCAAGTCTGATTTGCTGTAGCCTTGTATCTCATTTCACAGGATATCTTTTCAATTGTTGTTTGACTGGTCCAATGAATTATGGTCTTGGGCACTGAAGTATTTATGTTTTCAGCTCTGGAAATGATGAATGCAGAAGGTATCACTAGGGGGAGAAAGAAAAACACACACACACAAAACAGAAGTTTAAAACTTGCCTAGGAAGAAATCTCTCTCTTTTTATCGATTTCTAGACATGTCAAAAACCCATAGAATAGATGAAACAATCTCATGATTTAGTTATACTAACATATTTTTCTAGTTTTTGCATCTATTATATAGAAGAAAACTGCTATTATTATTTTTTCTATTCAGCCCATTTTCCATCTGTTTCTCTGAAACTGAGCTCTAATAATCCTATTTCAGCCCTCCTACTTCTCCTAACCCCCCACCCTATGCTATAATCCTAATTAATGACATACCAGAACTTGGCTTTAAAAGAGTCTAAAAAAGAGATAAAGGCAATATCTTCTAGTTGCTGCGTCTGTGGAGGGAGAGATAATGTGTTGCATACTAGATTTAGTTCAGAGAATCTGATTAGATGAGATATAAAATTGAGGCCTTTCTCAGTAATTTTATTCTTGTTCTTTTGTGTAACAGGAAAGTCTGTATGAATATTTATATCTGTTCCTGGATTGTTTTGTTTGCTATTAAAATAAATGACTGAAACTATGATTTGAACAAAGCAGATCTCAGAAGACTCTAAGACTTGATAAATTGTTGCCAGTTTCTATGATAATAACTTTCAAAAGGTTGGTTATCTTACTTGTTTTGTTGTGCTAGGAGTAATGGTATAAGTAGTATTTCTATATTTCTAAACACCGTAAAGACTTGTAAGGTTATTTTGTCCCATCATAATAATATTATTGGCACTTTCTATTTCTCCCGTATGCATGATGGAACAATGAAAACCTATGACTTTGCTAGATGTCTTATTTAACAAAGAACTTTCTGTATATTTTAGGGAGCATTGTTACAGTTTAATATGTGCTGAGGCCAGCTGAGCAACAGAGGGGCTCTTTGGATTAGTTCTCTTTTCATTCATTCTAAACTTACAAAGTATGCTTCAGGAAAATTATTCTTTTATTAGCAATGACAACTATTATTTAAAATTGTATGCACAGGTATGTGGTTTATAGAGAAATATAAAAATGAATGATTTGTACTCTAGTATCACAAGTCTTGGGACTTAAACTTAGCAAAGGACCGAAGTGGCAGTAGCAGAATTAGTCTAATAAGAGCTTACTACATTTAACTTTTGTCATCTTAATTCCACAGCTGGATTCCTTTTGCTAGTATAAACTTATAATACAGAGCAGTATTCAGAGATTTCTAGAGTCAGGGAAGTGGGTACTCAGGGCTCTGGAAGTGTGTGGAACCTACTTTAGCACTCTCAAGGCTGTAAGTTACCAGTCTTCCCTCCTCTCCCATCTCTGAATTTGGACTGGCCACCCTTATAGCAGCACATACCTTCTGAGACACTTCTGCAGAAAGAAATATGCTGAGGAGGAAGCCAATGTCTGTTTAGTCCCATGAGAAATGCAGACAGCTTGGGAAGTCAGGTTTAAGACAGGCTGCTAGCACAGAGCAGATCGGTGCAATAGAGAGTGAGGCCTTCAGTTTCTAATAAGCTTGTATTTTTGCATTTATTTGAATATATAATTTTTACAAAAGACTCAGATGTAGATTTTTTTGCTCTATTGCTTAGGTTTCATTTTTGAAAAATGTGTCAAATTCATCATAGATGCCATATTTTTAGTTTCCACTTGTATTGAAATAAAGAACCAGATTATATTTGCTTTGATATCACTTCAACAACATGTATTTACCCATATTTATGTAATGGGAACAATTAGTGTTTGAAATAGCAGATGAGAAGGCATTGCACTTTCTGATTTGAAATTCATTTCTCTTCAAAAGACATTTTCAGCATTCTTCTCACATGTCATTTTGGCACAGGGTTCCTGTGCTAACACTGGCCTGCCTTTCAGCATCGACTTTCTAACTAAATTAAAGCCCAATCCCACAGCTGTTACTTGGAAATTTCTCCCAAGAGAGTTCTCTGTCCTCAGTTTCATGGAGCAGTTCATTTATCTAACTCGAAATGCCTCCTTCTTAAAGTGTCCCAAATGAAAACAACTCATCGATTAATAATCTATTGGCTTTATTGACTGGCGCCTCCTATACAGGTGACTTGTACTTTTCAACCTGAGTTTGTAAGAGTCCATTTTGGGATAATGAAAGAGAAGAAGGAGGAGAAGGAGCAGAAGAAGGGAGAAGAGAAGACATAAAATCTTTCAACAAGAAGCTCCCTGGGGTGGGCCACGGTGGCTCAGCAGGCAAGAATGCTTGCCTGCCATGCCAGAGGACCCCGGTTCGATTCCCGGTGCCTGCCCATGTAAAAAAAAAAAAAGAAGCTCCCTGGTTCGCAGTGCTATTGCTGTGATTTGGAGGTGACAGCCAAGCCAAGCTTTTCCCTTGATGGGAAGTGTTCTAGTTTGCTAGCTGCTGGAATGCAATATACCAGAAATGGAATGGCTTTTAAAAGGGGGAATTTAATGAGTTGCTAGTTTACAGTTCTAAGGCTGAGAAAATGTCCCAATTAAAACAAGTCTATAGAAATGTCCAATGTAAGGCATCCAGGGAAAGATACCTTGGTTCAAGAAGGCCGATGAAGTTCAGGGTTTCTCTCTCAAGTGAGAAGGCACATGGCGAACACAGTCAGGGCTTCTCTCTTGGCTGGAAGGGCACATGGCGAACACAGCATCATCTGCTAGCTTTCTCTCCTGGCTTCCAGCTTCATGAAGCTCCCCGGGAGGTGTTTTCCTTCTTCATCTCCAAAGGTCACTGGCTGGTGGACTCTGCTTCATGGTGCTGCAGCATTCTCTGCTCTCTCTGAGTCTCTCATTCTCCAAAATATTTCCTCTTTTATAGGACTCCAGTAAACCAATCAAGACCCTCCCAAATGGGTGGAGACATATCGCCACCTAATCCAATTTAACAACCAATCTTGACTAAATCACATCAACCAGGGAGATGATCTCATTACAGTTTCAAATATACAGAATCGTATAGGGATTATTCTACCTTTATGAAATGGGATTTATATTAAAACATGGCTTTTCTTAGAGGGCATACATCCTTTCAGACCAGCACAGGAGGTAACAAACAGACTTCTGGAGTCAGCAAGCCCAGGCTAAAATCTGGCTCTCCGCCTTCCTAGCTATGTGGCTAGGAAGTTGAGCTTTAGTTTCCTCCTTTGTCAAATGGGGACAGAATTACCATATATGGTTGCTTCCAGAATTAAATGTGATGCTGTATGTTAAGTGCATGACACAAGTACATGTTCAATAAATGGATGCAATAATATTCAGATAACAATGATAATATTATATATTATAACTATATATAATTTCATATGTATTGTTATATATAACATATAAATTATAAATACACAATATATTTCATTATATAATACATAATATATGTATAATATAATTGTAATAGTAATATAGCTATTAATAAAAGTTGAGTTCCTAAACGGAGCTGTCAAAATGTTGCTGGACATGATTACCTTTAAACATCATTAATTCATCAAGTTTGTAACGATTTATTTCATGTATCAACTTGGCTAGATTATAGTGTCCAGTTGTTTGCGCAAGCAAGCAATGGCCCAATTGTTTTTGCGCTGGTTTGAAAGGATGCATGTCCCCCAGAAAAGCCGTATTTTAATCTAAATCCCGTTTCGTAAAGGCAGAATAATCCCTATTGAATATTGTATGTAATCAGATCATCTCCCTGGAGATGTAACCCAATCAAGAATGGTTGTTAAACTGGATTAGGGGAAATGTGTCTCCACCCATTTGGGTGGGTCTTGATTAGTTTCTGAAGTCCTATAAAAGAGGAAACATTTTGGAGATTGAAGGAGATTCAGAGAGAGCAGAGAATGCTGCAGAACCACGAAGCAGAGAGTCCACGAGCCAGCGACCTTTGGAGATGAAGAAGGAAAATGCCTCCCGGGGAGCTTCATGAAACAGGAAGCCAGGAGACAAAGCTAGCAGATAATGCCATGTTCACCATGTGCCCTTCCAGGTGATGGAGAAACCATGACTGTGTTCACCATGTGCCTTCTCAGATAAGAGAGAAACCCTTCTTGAACCAGCCTTCTTGAACCAAGGTATCTTTCCCTGGATGCCTTAGATTGGACATGTCTATAGACTTGTTTTGATTGGGACATTTTCTCGGCCTTAGAACTGTAAACTAGCAACTTATTAAATTCCCCTTTTTAAAAGCCATTTTGTTTCTGGTATATTGCATTTCAGCAGCTAGCAAACTAGAACAGTTAGAGTGAAGAGTTTTCGTAAATGGATTTAGATCATTAGTCAGTTGATTGCATCTACCACTGATGACAATCAACAAAGGAGATTGCTTTCAGCATAAGAGGAGTTTCCTTATCCAATCAGTTGAAAGCCTTAAAGCAAGAGCCAAGGATTTCAGCAGGCAGAAAGGAGGACTTCTATTTCTACTTCAGCCAGCTATCTTCTCCTGGGAAATTCAACTTCACCTTCATGAAGTTTCCAACTTGTGGGCCTGCCCTATGAAGTTCAGACTTGCCAGTTCCCATGGTCAGGCAAGCGAAGTCCTATAATAAATATATTTACATTATAAGAATACATACAAATATAAATAATACACATATAGTCATCTATCTATCTATCTCTATTATCTATTCCTATATAAATATATATGATGTCATTTCTGTTTCTCTGAAGAACCCTAATACAAAGGAAACCTCTTTTAAGAAAAGGACATGCTTTTGCATCCTAGTTTAAAATATTAATTTGCAAAAATGTGTAGATTATGGTCAAGAGAACTATAACTTCAAGAATATACAATACAATACAATGACATGATTCCTCCTCACAGCAGGCAGCAGTGTTTGTTTTCACGTCCAATAGGCAGTGTACAAGGGCGTAATATTAGACCAATCACTTAAATCACATTGCATTGTGGTTGAAGTAGAAGACCCCAGTAATCCCTAAAGGGTTCCCATGTTGGACCCTTAAGAGAAGGCGTCACATCCTCTTGATCATTAACCAGAAGGACATTGTAAGGAAAAGATAAATTTGTAGAGTCTGTTCTGTTCAACTGATGTTGCCATTGCATGACCTTGGTAAGGAACAGTTGAAATGTGCTCTCCAGCTGGGAGGACTGGCTATCCTCCCAGAAGGAGGTGTATTTTGATAAAGACATCTAGGTCCCAGGAAGTTCCTCTTGGCCCCTAGCCAGTTCCCAGAGGACCCAACTGAGCCTGGTCATGTAAGCTAATTGGAATTTGGCCACTATTGTGTGATGATATCATAAAAACTGCTTGCAAGCAGTTAAACCAGAGGATCTTAAGAGAACGGAATTGTATGAGAAAGAGAGAGGAGAATCTTATGAGAAAGAGAGAGCATCTCATCAGAATGCTACCTGGGAAAAGAAAGCTTTGCTGTGGATTTTTACTAATGAGACTTGGAATGCCGTATCCAAGACTTCCCAGCAGTTCTTTTTAGGTGTTGGTGCCATCTTATCTAGTGATGTAACCATGCCTTATATTTGAAAACTCTTTTAATTACTTTCCTAATAAAATCTGTTTTTATATCACTGAAGTCTGTGTTGTCCGCAAATCTGAACCTATAAATTCAGTGGCCACAAATATTACATTGCCTTTCATGCGATGACATTTATCATCTACATTGGCATCTGCATTTTTTCCATAAAGACTGAGGTTAGGAATCAAGGATATTGGAATTGGAAGGTCTGCAACTTCAAATTTCTTAATGCCACTGAACTTCAGATTCCTCAAAGGTTATAAATGATAACCTTTTCTGCAAACTAGGTTCTATGTAGGTCACATAAGATGATGTCTGTGTTATGAGTTGAATTATATCCCCCAAATAGATATATTGAAGTCCTAACCCCTGGTACCTGTGACTGTGACCTTATTTGGGAATAGGGTCTTTGTGGATATAATCAATTTAAGAATTAGCATTGGCCCTGACCCAGCATGACAGCAGCCCTTATAAGAAGAGGAGTAGAGTCACAGAAACTGACACAGGAGAATGCCTTGTGAAGACAGGGACACTCAGGGATCCAAAAAGACTGGGAGTGGAGACTGGAGTGATGCTGTCACAAGCCAAGGAACACCTGGGGCCACCAGAAGTGAGGAAGAGACAAGGAAGGATTCTTTCCTAGAACCTTCAGAAGGAACGTGGTCTTACCGGTACCTTGGTTTCAGACTTTTAGCTTCCAGAACTGTGAGAGGATAAATTTAGTTGTTTTAAGCCACCCAGTTTGTGGTACTTTTGTTACAGCAGTCCAAAGAAACTAAGACAGTATGTAAAAACTGTCAGCACCTAAGTTCTTAATAAATGTTAGTTTATTGATAGCATCCTTAATGATAACAAGAGTAATCACTACTAGAATGTCTAAATAAATTCACACTTACTGCTCTTTAGCTAAAGTCTGGTTTTAGGCCAAGGATATAATTGCAAAATCTCAAGGGCAAATACACTTTTCTGGAATGTATCTTAAGGAAACAGCTAGAAACTATGCAAAAAAAATTAGCCACAAAGATATTCATAGCAATATAGTTTATAATAGTGAAAAATTGGAAATAGCCTAAAACTCCAACAATAAGGGGTTGGTTAAATGATTATACATTCAGACAATGTTAAAAAATTTGTAGATTAATTAACAGAAATGTTTATGTTGTATTCTAGGTTGAAAAAAGGG
Organism: Tamandua tetradactyla; assembly: GCF_023851605.1. Taxonomy (NCBI): domain Eukaryota; kingdom Metazoa; phylum Chordata; class Mammalia; order Pilosa; family Myrmecophagidae; genus Tamandua; species Tamandua tetradactyla. The sequence continues at coordinate 58,710,040 of NC_135337.1, forward strand.
AGGGTTTAAAAATATCTGAAACAAAAAAAAATTGTTAACGTTTGTTAAAAACAGAGATGTCTGCAAAATTCTCTATCATTTTCTATGCATTTTATAAATTTTTCAACATAAAACAAACAAAAATAGTTTCCAAAACAGCGTATAGCATATAATCCCCTAGTATTCTGTACTTCTTACAACATAGGACTCTGCACACTTTTTTTTAATCCTTGTTTCTTTGTGCCTTCCTTGGTATATTGCAGGTTATTTTAAGGCAGGTACCTTGTCTATGTTATTCTCCCCAACATTTACAACCATGCTTAATACATAGGAAATTCTTAAATATTTGTAAACATATTGAAATAAGAATAGAAAGACTCACAACAAAATGGTGACAGGACTTATCTTTGTTTCTGGGAGGTGGAATTAATGGATACTTTTTGTTTCCTTTATCATGATCTTCAGAAATTTTCGGGGGAACTTTTTTTCAGATCTAGACTTTTTTGATGAGGTCAGCACAAATTAGTTGTTTGCAATGAAACACCTGTTAGAATTTCTTATTCTTTACCTATATCATCCAGGTGAATACGCAGCTGTTCTGACTCCTCCATGCCTAGTGCATTTGCTGCCTGGACCCAAATCAGATACTTCTTGCCACCTCGAAGTGAGTCAGTGGAGATGTTAATAGAGCTGGAGGTGAGATACTGTTGTTCTTCCTCTGTCTCTAAACTTAAAAAAACAAATAGATAATGGTCACAAGTTAGGTTTGATTTTAATTAATTATTCTTCCATTCTTTTGATGCTACCCTTTTTAGCCTGCTGTCAGACATGAAATCTTTTTTGAAAAATGAGTTGAAATTTATTTCATTTTTAAAAGGTTTTAAAAACAAATTCAAGACTTGCTAGGGCCAAAGAAGACTTTCAGGGGCACAAGTACTCTAGGACACTTTCTCCATTAAAAACAAAATTACGCACACACAGATACACACTTACACAATGTTTTACAACTGTGTTGCTATAAAAGCATTTTCATGGATCCCTAAAAGTACTTTGAGCTCTACTGGATAACAGGGGCCTGTATATAGCTTGAGATAAATGCACCCTTTGAGAGGCAGCATGGCATAGGGGTTCAGTGCAAAGGTTTTGAATTCAGACAGTTCTACCAGATGTAGGGGCAAGGTGGAAGGATAGAGAGAGATGAAATAGAGGAAGGTCAACTTTCCAAGGGAGAAAGCACATCATATTCTGAGACCAAAAACATGTAATGAAATGACATTTTTGAGACATTTCAACAAGTTGAGTATTTCTGGAGCATGAACGTACAAGAACTAACATGAACTAGAGCAACCTGGTCAAAAAGATCTTCTGTCTGCTGCTGATGCATCCTAGGTTTTCTCATGTAAGTGATGGAAAGCTTCAAAAACATTCTTAAGCAAGAGAATGCATATATGTAATCACATTCACATTATTTTTATGGTCCTTGGGGCTGTTTGGAACTTCCGTAGAATGTAGATTGGAGGGAAACAAAAGTGGTGTGGCATGAGACAAATTAAAAGGCTATAAAATAATCAGAACTGGAATATTAGCCTGAACTAAGCGGAGGTCAATAGGAATGGACGTGAACAATTTTGAAAGTAGAATTGACAAGACTTGGCAACCAATTAGATGAGGGAAAGGAAATAATCTACTGCCAGAAAGATTAAGGAGACAGAGGAGAAAAAAACAGTTTGTGATGGAGCATGGAGAAAGCCATTATATATCATTTAAAATTTATGCTTTATTCAAGTTTGTGAAACAGAATAACGAAGGATATCTGAACCGCCGATTTTATTTGGTAACATTTTGAATAAAATTACAAACTTTATTAACTGATATTTGCTTTAAAGTTTGAGCCTCTCGTTTTAAATTTGTACCCCAAAATAACCAACAATGTTTATAGGAAGCGAGGATTGGGGGAAGTGGTTATCTCTACCTGCTGACTTTGGTTTCTCTCAGTTGATTTAGAACTTGAGAAAAATCAGCAGAGGTAAATATTGGGCTCTCTCAGGCTCTAAAATAAAATTATCTGTAATAGGTTTCATTTGTAACATGAAAGCATTTTAACTAGAATCCACAAGTTTACATTTCTTCAACCCTTTGAACTACCAACGCTTTTTATTTCCTTTCGTTAAACTTCTCAGTCAGATTTTCTAAATCCATTGTTACCCTCTCCTCCTATTAAAGCTTTTATTGTGATTTCCCACAAAACTATCCACCTAAAATGACTTCCTTTCCAAAGTGAAATCTTCTAAATCCCATCTTTAGTATCTGTCCCTCTTCAGTAGTTCTTGAAGTCCTCACTTCTCTTGCTTAGCTGAGCCTCTCCTGGATTAGTTTCTCCATCTCCCATGAGTAAATGAGATGAGAGAGAGAGCACAGAGGTTTTGCACATAATAAAGGAATCACAAAACATAGCAATTAGGTTTATTAATTAAAAGATATCTATGACATGTGACTTTTATATGTTCTTAAAGAATTCAAATGAGCTCTTTAAAATTTTTCTATTTCAATAAGGGAAATTTCTTTCAGGAATTTCTTATGTCGAGTCATGTCATTAAACTCAAGTGTTCACCTTAGTTGCCTTATTTTCTTTCTGAAATAAGATGGAACTTAAATTAATAAAGAACTTGTTATAAGGTATGCTTACCGCCTGCCAACTAAGCATTCAAATGCAAAAATAAGAAAATGGCAACTTTGTGTAAGTATTAAGTAGGGCATCTTTGACTATTTTCCAGTCAGAGAAAACCGCATACGTATTCTTCATTGGTTTGTGGCTGGTGATTCTTTTACCACACATATTGAAATCACAAGTCAAAATGGAAATGTATTCTCAAGATTACATTAACAATAGTTAACAGGTAATCTCATTCTGCTTCTTAAAAGGTCTACCCCCATATTAGCACCTAGACCACAAAACACTATTTGTGATGAAGAAGGAACTATAACCGACTCTACTTTAGGACTAGTTTTACCAACAATTATGTATTACAAAGTTTTGAATATTTTGTTTCTTTTTTTCATGTGATAATACTTAACAGATTATATGTTGAAGGGAGTCAGCATGACTTATATTTCTGTGAATCTCTTCCTGGACCTAGCCCTAGGGTAACTAATTATATCTTTCAATAAACATTGTTGACACAGGGTGTTAATGATGATAGTGTCTCCTGGTTATTTAACCACTTGTTCAACAAATACTTAGCACATACCTAGTTCCAAGCCCCGTTTTAGGCACTGATGATACAACAATGAACAAAACAGATAAAGTACATGAGAGTATGGTACATCCATTCTGGTGGAAACAAATAAATACAGAGTACCTCCTGTGGTGATACAACACTAGAAGAAAAATAAAGCTGAGTTAAGAAGTGCTAGGGGTCTGGGCGGGAAGGTGTATTTTCAGGAGAAAGGGAGGGCCCATCTGAGAAAGTGACATTAAATTAGCAAATGAACAAAAGCCTTAGGCCTTGACCAAGTACAAAGTTCCTTAGGCAAGGGCTCCCTTGGTCTGTTCAAAAGCCAGTAAGGAGATCTGTGAGGCTTTAGTGGAATAAGGGAGATAGAAAGGGATTGAAGATTAGATGAGAGAGGTCGAGGGGGAGGGGAGATTTAGAAAGCTTTGTAAGGTCATCTAGGGCCATCGCGTGAGAAGGGAGGCTTTGAGCAGAGGAGTAACCTGATCTGATGTGGCTTTGTGGGAATGATGGTATGCAGGACGGCAAAAGTGGAGGCCGGAAACCAGGTAAGAGAATTCGTACAATAATCCTCATCAGGCATGATGTGGCTTAGGTTAGGACTGCAGTGGAGTTGGTGAGAAGAAGCCAGGTATTTAAAGATAGATCCAATAGGTTTGGCTAATCAATTAGATGAAGAACATGATAACACGAGAAATTCAAGAAGACTCCAAAGATTTTGACCTGAGTAATGTGAAGTATGCAGATACTACTTTCTGAGATGGAAAAGGCCAAGGATGGGAAGAGGAAACTGCACGCTTGGAAATGGAAATGTTAGTTTTGAGGTGTCTTTTGGATGTCTAAGTAGAAATGTTGAGTAAGTTGATAGATATATAGAGCCTGCAGTTCAGGTGAGATTCTGGGCTGGACTAATTAACTTGAGAATTGTCAAGTTAATACGTTTGTCTCATCCATATGTTTGGATGAGATCTTGTAAATGAAGATAGTAAGAGATCCTAAAAGAGAGCTTTGGGTCACTATTGCTTCCCTGGAGATGAAACAGAATCAGCAAAAAGACGCTGAGAAAAAGCATCCAGAAAGCTTGGAGGAGAATCAAGAGGAGCTGCTTCCTAGAGGTTATACGAAAGAAGTAAAGAGCCTTGTTAAACATTCCTGAGAAGTAAAATAGGAACTGAGAATAATCTATTAGATTTATAATGGAGAAGTAATTAGTGACCTTGGTAAGGGCTGTTTCAGTGAGAGCCAAAGTTTGACTACACTGATTAAAGAGAGGATGAAAAGAGAAGAAGCAAAGACAGAAAGTACAAAACTATTTTGAGGACTTTTGTCTTAAAGGAGAGCTGTGTAATGGGACAGTGGAGGAGAGGCACCAATGGAGGGTTGTATTTTTCAACTTTCCCCTGGGGAAAATGCTGCAGCATGAATGTAGAGTAACTCAAATGTAGGCTTGCATACTGATGGGAATGATCCAGTGAATATGGAAGAGGTGATCACACAGTAAAAAAGAGAGGGAAATTGTTGGAGCAATGTCCCTGGGTAGGAGGGAGGGAAAGATCTAGTTTACAGGTGGAGAGCTGAACTTAGGGCAGTAGTAGTTCATCCACAGTGACAGAAGGAAGTTCAAATATGTGAGTTCAACGGTCACTGTAGAGGGAGATGAGGTAGATAGTAGAATTTGTGGAAGCTTTCTTTTCATTGCTCCTGTTTTCTCAGTGAAATAGTAAGTGGGTCATCAGCATAGAGTGAGAAGAAGGAAATACTGGAGATCAGAGGTAAGGAAAAAATAATGAAATAATCATCTGGCATGATGGGAGAATGGCTTGACTAGGGAAATGTAGTAGAACTGCTGGTCAGCTGAATGGGCCCAGGTGAGATAAATGGTCATGCATGTATAGTAAATGCCCAGCCACAATCAGCTCTCCAGGTGCAGATCCAGAAGCAGCAGAGAAATGGATTTAAAAATATGAACTGCATTTAGAGTCCTAAAAGAATTACTGAAAATAACATCATAGTCTTAAGAATATCTGGAAACTTATTATCTCAGAACTTTCCAGTTCTTAGAAATATGCATGGGGATAAGATGATATGGTAAAAGCAGACAGGCCTTATAAATTGACAGCTTATCTAAAAATATTTTCCCTGTATACCTTCCACTCTGCCTGAAAATTCCACCAACGATGATCCTTTAAAGAAAATCTGTCATGGACAGGGAGGGCATTATTATTATTTCTTTGAAGTCTCTAGAGTTTGCATAGTGCCTAAAAGACATTAAATGCTGGACAAATATTTTCTAAAGTGAGTTGAATGTAATAGAATGAAAGTTCACCATTTACACAGCTCATTCAACAAATATTTATTGAATAGACAACACTGAATTAGATGCTAAGATAAAGAAAGAACCTATCTACAGGAAGCTGCTGGAGGTAATGGCATAACAGCAGGTAGATGCGTATTATCAGAGGTTTGCTTTTTTTTTTTCCTACCACTACCCATTGCTACACAGTGATATAGAGAGGAAGAGAGGAGGACATGGCTCTGTCTGATGGGATTGCCAGAAAGGTGTTGAGGAGAAAGAGGAAGAGCTCTTGAAACAACAAAGACAAAATTCCTCTACTTTACAACTTCAACTCAAACCAAGAAGGGGCTTCCCGTGGTCCCTAAGCTGCTACAGAGGGAATGCCATCTCACTGTCACTGGTGAAACAAGTGGGAGGACTGAGGCAAAATGCCTCTCTCAAATGCGATTTACTGAAAATAGAACCACTTGAGTTAGAAGTGAAACTTTGCAAATGCTGATCTCTACCTGTAAGGCAAAGTGGAAAATACCCTAATGATCCAGGATCCATCAGATCTTTAAATCTGATACTTGCCATCTCAACCACAAAATTAATTATAATAAATCAACCTTTTTGTAGGTGGTGGGGGTGGGGGGAGAACTCTTTTGGTAATTAGAGAAATTGAGTTTCCCTTCTCTAATTTTTTCAATTCATGAATGTATTCTTAAGTGTAAGATGAGTCCAAGTTTGTTTCCTTTCCTAATTTGTCTGTGCTTACAGGAATTCATGCTTTGGATTTGCTAGAGAACATCCACTTTTTTTGTCCTTTTCAAAATACATAAAATCACATTAAATCTAGAATCCATCCATTCAGAATTTGGGTTAATTTAGTCTGAGTTGGCTATAATTTTACTGCTGCATTTTAAGAAAGACAGTGGAGAAAAATTATTTTTAAATTGCCTATGGCTTTGTAAAACAGGCGTACCCTAGAGCTATTACGAGTTTGGTTTCGGACCGCTGTAACAAAGTGAGTTTTTTAAAAAAACGAGTCAAAGGAGTATTTTGATCACCCAGTGCATATAAAAGTTGTGTTCATACTATATTTTAGTCCCTTATGGGTGCGAAAGCGTTGTTTCTTTAAAAATTATGTAAACACCTTAATTTTAAAATGGTGCTAAAAAATGCTAACCATCATCTAAACCTTCAGCAAGTTATAATCCTTTTGTTGGTGGAAGGTCTTGCCTTGATGTTAGGGGCTGCTAATTGATCAGGGTGGTGGTTGCTGAAATTGGGGTGGCCATGGCAATTTCTTAAAAAAGACAACAATGAAGTTTGCTGCCTTGATTTGCTCTTCTTTTCGTGAAACACTTTGCTGTAGCATGTGATGCTCTTTGATAGTTTTTTACCCACCGTAGAATTTCTTTCAAAATTGAAATCAATCCCCTGCTACTGTTTTCTCAACCAGGTTCATGGAATATTCTAAATCCTTTGTTGTCATTTCAACAGTGTTCACAGCATCTTCACCAGGAGAAGACTCCATTTCAAGAAACCATTTTCTTTGCTCATCCATAAGAAAACTCCTCATCTGTTCAAGTTTTATCATGAGCTTGAAGGAATTCAATCATATTTTCATAATCCGTTTCTCGTTCTGGTTCTTTTGCTGTTTCCACCACAGCAGCAGTTACTTTCTCCACTGAAATCTTGACCCCTTCAAAGTCATCCATGAGGGCTGGAATGAACTTCTTCCAAATTCCTGTTAATTTGATATTTTGATCTCCTCCCATGAATCATGAATGTTCTGAATGGCATCTAGAGTGATGAATCCTTTCCAAGAGGTTTTCAAATGACTTTGCCCAGATTCACTAGAGAAATCATTATCTACGACAACTATAGCCTTATCAAATGTGTATCTTAAAATAAGGCTTGAAAGTCAAAGTGACTCCTTGATCCGTATGTTGCAGAAAGGGTGTGGTGTTAACAGACGTGAAAGCAACATTAATCTTGTACCTCTCCATTAGAGCTCTTGAGTGACAAGATACATTACCAATGAGCAGTAATATTTTGAAAGGAAAATATTTATTTTCTGAGCAGTAGTTCTGAACAGTGGGCATAAACTATTACGCAAACCATGTTGTAAAGAGATGTGCTGTCGTCCAGGCTTTGTTGTTCCATTTATAGAGCGCAGACAGTAGACTGAGCATCATTTTCCAGGGCCCTAGGATTCTCAGAATAGTAAATGAGCATTGACTTCAACGTAATGTCACCAGCAGTTTTATCCCCTAACAAAAGAATCAACCTGTCCTTTGTCGCTTTGAAGCTAAGCCTTAACTTCTGTCTAGCTACGAAAGTCCTAGATGGCTTCTTGTTCCAGTAGAAGGCTGTTTTGTCTACTTTGAAAATAGGTTATTTAGTATATAGCCATCTTCTTTAATTATCTTAGGTAGATCTTCTGGGTAACTTGGGGCAGCATCTACATCAGCACTTTCTGCTTCACCGTGTACTTTTATGTTATGGAAACGGTATCTTTCCTCAAACCTCATGAACCAACCACTGCCAGCTTCAAACTTTTCTTCTGCAGCTTCCTCACCTCTCTCAGCCTTCAAGGAATTGAAGAGAGTTAAGGCCTTGCTTATAATTAGGCTTTGACTTAAGGGAATATTGTGGCTGGTTGGGTCTTCTATCCAAATTATTAAAACTTCCTCCATATCAGCAATAAGGCTGTTTGCTATCTTATCATTTGTGTGTTCACTGGAGCAGTACTTTTAATTTCCTTCAAAACTTTTCCTTTGGGCCATGGTGGCTCAGCACGCAGAGTTCTTGCCTGCAATGCCGGAGACCCAGGTTTGATTCCTGGTGCCTGCCCATGCAAAGCAAACAAACAACAAAAAAAACTTTTCCTTTGCCTTCATACCTTGGTTAACTGTTTGGCATGAGAGGCCTGGCTTTTGGCCTATCTCAGCTTTCAACATGCCTTCCTTGCTAAGCTTAATCATTTCTAGCTTTTGATTTCAAGTGAGAGATGTAAGACTCGTTCTTTCACTTGAACACTTAGAGACCACTGTAGGGTTATTACTTGGCCTGATTTCAATACTGCTGTGTCTCAGCGACCAGAGAGGCCTGGGCGAGGAAGAGAGACAGGGAGCAGCTGGCCATAGGAACCCACAGAACATTCATCAATTAGGTTTGGGTGCGGTTCACAGTGCCCCAAAACAATGACAATAGTGACATCAAAGATCACTGATCACAGATGACCCATAATAGGTATCATACTAATGAAAGAGTTTGAAATGTTGCAAGAATTACCAAAATGTGACAGAAAGGCAGAACTGAGCACATGCTGGTGGAAAAATGGTACTGACAGACAAGTTACTCAATGCAGGGTGGCCACGAACCTTTGATTTGTGAAAAATGCAATGTCTGCAAAGCGCAAGAAAATAAGGTATGCCTGTATTATTTAACTGGACTATGATGGGGAGAGCAGGAAATGTCTGCTTTCAGTTATCCGCTAGAATAATTATGCAACAAATATAAATTGAGCATTTACCATGGGCTAGGCCCCATTATGGACATATACAGGGGATATGTGTCAATGGATACAGCAGTGAACAAAACAAACAAAAATCCTTGCCCTGATGGAGCTTAAATTCTAACATTGAATGAATGACAAATTAATTACTGGCATTTATACAATACGTAGCAAATTAATCTGATTTATTAGAGTGCATTCAACATCTTTCTAGATAATTAGGGGTTGAAAATTACTTCTACTTGAAAATAATACAAAGAGTTATCTTTAACAAAATATAAATGATCATTTTTATGGATTGGCATTGATCTTTTCCTTCTCCCAAATGAGTCAGGTTTTGATGGAAGACCAAATCTAATTAGCATAGGAAGTCAGCTGTTTGTGTTACCATAATAATTTACTGTTGCCCTTTTTTGTTGTTATTTCTACTCATTGTCTATAGAAAACTTTTGCTTTCTTATAAATTTAATAATAAGCTAGCATGTTGGGTATTAATTATCCTAATGTCACAAAAGACTGAGGCTTAGTAAGGTCAAATAATTTTTCCAAGGTCACACAGCTAACAACCATAGCAAATATTATTAGATGACCATACTAAACTGCATTTTCAATCCCCTTCTCCCAGGTTCCCTTCCAGATAGAGTTGACTTCCAACACAGTTCTGGCTAATGATATACAGCTAAAAGTACAGGGGAAGATGTCCTTTACCCTTTACTTCTTTTCCTTCCTGGAACTTGGATGTGAAACCATGTGAAGATTAAAACTGACACATTAAAGATTGCAGATCAGAAAGATGGAAAAAGCCTCAGTGAGTCACTGAATTATCATGTCAGCTTTGTACTATCACTATGGCCTGAGATAAGTAGAGCCCTGTTAAAACCACTGCAAGTGGTTTTTCTGATATTTGTATCATAAAGGACACTGAATTGGTAAGTTCCAGTACAACCCTGAAACCCATGCTCCTTCCAAAAGAAACCTCTTAAAGCATGATCTTAAATAAATGCATTTTTAAAATTTTCAAGCAACTTTTTGAGAACAATTTCAATACTCATAACTACTACCGGTATTCCTCATTTTATAAAGTGAATGTGTCCCTACAAAGCCATGTATAAGTAATGTAAAATACATTTGTATAATTTTGAATGCATTACTGGATTTTAAAAGAAACCTAAAGTAAATGTTTTTATAAAATAATTGGAGAATATTTTTATGACACTAAATAGAATCGATAATAAATAGGTAGTGGTTAGTAAGTTTGAATTTTTGTCTAACAAACACATTGTCTCAAATTACGGTGTGTCTGTTCCCAATTTATGCAGGCTATTTACAAAGGAACCTGGAAAAGCAGATGTGTTGGGCTTGAAACAATTAGCCTATATCTACTAGAATGGCTGTACTTAAAAAGATAAGTGCTAACAAAGATGTAGAGAAATTAGAACCATGATGGACTACTGGTGGGAATGTGATATGGTGCAGCTACTTTGGAAAAAAGTCTGGTTTCTCCTCAAAAGCTTCAATATGGAGCTACCATATGGCCAAGCAATTTTATTTCTAAGTATATACCAAACAGAAATGAAAACATAAATCCAACAAAACTTACAAACACAAATTTGCATAACAGCATCAGTCGTAATAGGAAAAAAAAAGTGGAAATAACTCAGATTTCCACCAGCTAATGAATAGGTAAATAAAATGTTGTATGCTCATAAATGGAAAATTATTCAGTCATGAAAAGACATGAAGTGCTGATACATGCTACAATATGGATGAACCTCGAAAACGTTATGCTAATAAGAGAAGCCAGTCATAAAAGACTCCAAATTGTATGAGTCCATTTATATGCAATGTTCAGAATAGGCAAATTCACAGAGACAGAAAGTAGATAGTAGTTACCCAGGACTGGGGGATTGAGGGAAAATGGAGGGTGCCTCTTAATGAATAGGTGCAGGTTTATTTTTGGCGTAAGAGCGATAAAAATTTTCTAAAATGGATTTTGGTGATGGCTGCACAACTCTAAATATACAAAAAATATTGAATGGTACATTTTAAATGGATAAATTTTATGGCATATTATTAAAGCTGTCATATCAAGAAATAACCAAGCAAACACAAAGAATTAATCAACCAGCCAGCATCAGTAGGAACATGAGATACTTCCAGATCCCAAGCGATAGTATAAATCCTCAAAGCACTAGGCTGTCCTCTGCCAATCCGGTATATGTCATTTTTCCATGAGCTTAAACTGCAGGGTTTGTTTCCATACAGTCCTCATTTTTCACATTCCTAAAATGACTTAGCAATGAACCTCCAGTTCCCTGTCTTTACGGACTCTTCATTCCTGGGGAACTGTTTTAGCCCAGAGGCTAGGGGAAGAGGTTGTCTTAGGCTATGGAGCCAGAGAGGTCCCTGTTAGAATCCCAGCTCTCTTACTTTGTTAGCTATGTGACCTTGGGGATGTAAGGTGAGCTTTACATCCAGATGGGTGTTCCCATCTGTAAAATGGGAACAATGACAACAGTTACTTCACAAAGCTGAGTTGCGAAACTAAGACGTAATGTATATGAAGGATAGTGCATGGTATTTAGCTTATAGTATATTACCTGCCACTGCTACCTATCTTTGATTGCAATGTTCCCATTCTCCCTTGCTATCCGCATGCTTCTGCTTAACTCATGCTCACAGTGGAAGCCGTGATTTTCTTCACCCTGGCATGCAGCTGGAAATCCCAAGCTTAGCAATGTACTCACAGACTCTGTCTAGTTTGTACCCACAATTTCTTGAATGAAGAATTTCTTTTACTGTTTCACTTAATCAAAAATATTCTAAGTATCTAACAAATAGACACAGAGAGAGCAAAATGGGAAGGTTATTCTTTTCCATAATGATGAGACCTGCAGGGTACCTCTGAATTATGCCCGATGATCTGGCTGCCCCATGACCCCTTCAGGAGAAAAGAGCTAAGTTAAGATGAAGCCAGGCAGGCTGGCCTAGAGTCAAATCTCTCCTCTCCCTCTCCATGGCAGTGTGGCCTCACCTTACTGAACCTCAGTTGCCTTGTCTATAAAAATGAGAAAAATAATTGTATGTATCTCAAAGGGTTATAGTTTGGGATTAAATGAGGTACCACATCTAAAGCTCTTGCTCGGTGTCTAGCAAACTGTAAGGGCCTAATGATTTTTTAAAGTAATTTATGAGCATTTTTGAGAATTACAAACAGAAAAAAAGAATACTTCAAATAGACTATAGAGGACTTTTTTAAAAAATAAACTAAACAAAGCAAGAAGCATGGATATGAACAGGTTGACCAAATTATCCCCAATTGTCCCAGGACTTTCCTGGTTTTAAAGCTGAAAGTTCTAAGTCCTGGGAACTCCTGTAGTCCCAACCAAACCAGGATGCTGTGCAGCCCTACATAGATACCAAATTTAAGATTTAGGGGCATTATTAACAATTAATATCTTCTATTAATTTAATGTTAACTATGGACCAGGCAATGTAACATATACATTAAAAGCCAAATTCCACTGAAATAATTAGAACAAATCTGTGCATTAGGTCCTATATTTAGATCCCTTTTAGATAGGAAGCAAAGGAAAGAAATGACAACTGAGTGGCCCAAATACCAGAAGGAGAATTTGGCTGTGATTCAAGCAAAGGTCCTTTTAAGTCTGGGCTGTACTGTACCACTGCTAGAACCTGCCTAGGAGTGACAGGAAAGGAAGGTTAGAAAATACATTGCCCCATAGAGTGAAAACATCAAGGGTTCAAAAAGAGCATTGGAAGCCTCACTGATTTAAAAAATAAGAATTGGGGATCATCAGGGTATATGTTTAATGCTTTGAGATGGATTTCCTGGCTCTCTGCAGAAGGTGGAATGCTGGCTGAACTGGAATGGTAAGGAAAGAACCTACCTCTTCACATACACCACGTATTTTGTATTTATGTAGGTGAGCTTCCCAGTATTCCAGGTACAGGTCATGTTGTCTGAATATTCATAAATGACACACGTTACATTGTCAGGAACATCTGGTGGATCTGCAACAAAATGTATCACTTAGATGTTGCCATCGAAATCATAAAATTCTTTACAAAGTATGTGCTTAGCTCTCAGAATACTGGCCCTAGAAATGAGCATATGATTGAAGATGAACCAATTCTCCAAGGGACTTTTCTTGGAGCCATTGGAAAAGGGACACTTTCTTCCCTCCTGAAACTGCCTTCTCTGAGGAATGTGAGTTGAGTCACTGGTGGCAATTTTGCTGTTCTAGTGAGACAGTCTGTTTAAGAAGGAAGGCAACAGAGAAGAAAACTAAACCCAAGAGAAGAGAAAAGATGATAGAGCCCTGGTGGCTTTGTTTGAGCCCTTGGGGACTAACGTGGATGAAATCCTAGCAGCTCTGGAGTTGCATCTGGAATTTTCAGTTATGCAATCCAATAATCAACAGCCAAGATCAAGGTTAGAAAATGAAAACTACTGGAATGCCCTGTGGTAGTTGCTTGGAAGATACTGCTAATGCCTTTCACAACCCACACCCACTATCCCTCCTTTCTGCCAAGCCTATAATTAGACTTAAGTCCCAACAGGCCCCAAAAGGTGAGGTACAAAGTGGGACCCATGAGAATGTGTGCTACATGCCAAAAGAACTGCATGAATTTTTACAATTTACATAGACAGAAATGGGTGAGATATGTGTGGGACTGGATTTAAAAGGTGGGGGATAATGGCGGAAGGAACATAAAGTTAGATCAGGCTGAATTTATTGATATGAGTCCACTCAGCAGACATTCTGGATTCAACGTTTTAGCTTGAGGGGTTAGAAAAGGCTCTCACAGCTTGTTAGTGTGCTTGGCTGAAGCACGGACCACAAGTGGCCTACACTGCCTGAAGTTGAAATGCCAGAACTTCCCTGGTATAATGTAGAAGAGGGGGTCCAAAGGCTTACAGAGATGGGAATTTTAGAGTGCCTTTATCATGGAAGACCTGTGCATCCACACTAGTAATGTCCGGAGGACACACCTTTTACCAAAACTGTGAAAAATAAATTTGTGAGAGCAGCAACTTCATCCCTGAAGAGCTTTTGGTCACTCTTTCTTGTAGGCCAGGCATTACTTTGGGGACTGCTGCCACTGCACTTGGACCCTTAAACAGCATGAGATCCTTAAACAACATGAGACCCTTAACAACAGGATCACATACTGGGTTGGTAGGTGCCAAGTGACAGCACTTAATCACCAAGGGCAGGGCAGGTGTGGCTACCATGATGGACAGCAGAGCCCAAGCAGTAATCAGAACAGTCTGACTCACAGAGACCTATGGCACTGGCTAGTAGATCATGGGATACCTAGAAGTGAAACAGATGAGCAGGTTACTGAATTCTTATGTGATCTGTATAAGCAGAAGAATTCTATGTCAAGAGAAAAAGAATCTAATTTGAATCACAAAAACAGAGAGTTACAGCCTCTCAATCAATTCCCTGACAGTTTACATACCCAGAACCCCTAGAATGGAGGGAAGGCCAGGTCCCCTTGAGGACAGAACCTGTTACACTGCCAAAAATATACAGTTAGTCTTCCTACCAACTTTCTCCAAAGGGACTTACGGCCTTTTACCAGCATGACTGTACATTTGGGAAAATGAAACCATAAGATATTTGGGGGATGTTACACACTGGTTTGGAACTGACATTAATTCTAGGAGACCCCAAACATCACTGTGGCCCACAGTCAGAGTAGGGACTTATGGAGGACAGGTGATCAATGGAATTTTAGGTCAGGTCCATCTCACAGTGGGTCCTGGACCCATTCTGTGGTCATTTCCCTGGTTCCAGTTGCATAATTGGAATAGACATGTTCAGCAACTGGCTGAATACCCACATTGATTATCTGACTTGTGAAATGAGGCCTATTATGGTAGGAAAGACTAAGTGGAAGTCATCAGAACTTCCTCCATCTAGCAAAATATTAAACCAAAAGCAATACTGCATTCCTGGAGGGGTTGCAGAGATTAGTGCCAACATCAAGGGCTTGAAGGATGCAGGGGTGGTGATTCCCATCACAACCTCATCAACACTCCTATTTGGCCAGAGTAGAAAATAGATGGATCTTGGAGGATGACAGTGGATTATTGTAAACTTAACTAGGTGGTGATCACATTGCTGCTGCTATTCCAGATATAGTATTAGTGCTTGAGCAAATCAACACATCCCTGATACCTGGTATATTGCTATTGACCTGGCAAGTGTGCTTTTCTCATTTCCTGTTAGTAAAGCCCACCAGAAATGGTTAGCTTTCAATTGGGAAGGCAATACTGAACAGCAATAAACCTTCACTGTCCACTGATGTACCTCAAGGTATATCAACTCTCTGGCCCTATGTCATAATCTAGTCCACAGGGACCTTGATCACCTTTCTTGTCCATTAGACATCACACTAGTCCATTACATTGACAACATTATGCTGATTAGACCTTGTGAGCAAGCAAGAAGTAGCAACTATTCTAGACTTATTGAGAGGGCATTTTCATGTCAAAGGATGGGAGGTAAATTCAACAAAAATTCAGGGGCCTTCCTCCTAGGTGAAATTTCTTGGTGTTCAGTGGTGTGAGGCAGGCCCAGATAATCCTTCTAAGGTGAAGGACAAGTTGTTGCATCTGGCTCCTCCCACAACCTAAAAAAGAGCTATGATGCCTAATTGTCTCTTTGGATTTTACAGGCAACATATTCCTCATGTGGGTATGCTACTCTGGCCCATTTACCAAACTTCCAGTTTTGAGTGATGACCAGAACAAGAGGAGGCTCTGTAACAGGTCCAGGCTGCTGTGTGAACTGTTTTGCCACTTGGGCCATACAATCCAAAAGATCCAATGGTGCTGTGAATTTCAATGGCAATGTGGATGCTATGTGGAGGCTTTAACAGGCACCTATTGAAGAATCATAGTGCACACCGTTAGAATTTTGAAGCAAAACCCTGCCATCCTCTGCAGATAATTACTCTCCTTTGGAGATACAGCTTTTGACCTACTGTTGGGCCTTAGTAGAGACCAAACGCTTAACCATAGGCCAACAAGATACCATCAGACCTGAATTGCTATGAGGAACTGATTATTGTCTGACTCACCAAGTCATAAAATTGGGTGTGTACAGCAGCACTCCATCATCAAATAGAAGTGGTATATATAAGATCAGGCTCAAGCAGGCCCTGAAGGCACAAGTAAGTTATATGAGAAAGTGGCCCAAATGCCCATGGACCCCATTCCCATCACATAACCTCCTCTTTTCCAGCCTGCCGCTATAGCCTCTTGGGGAGTTCCCTAAGATCAGTTGACCAAGGAAGAGAAAACTCAGGCCTCATTTAAAGATAGTTCTACATGACATGGAGGTATCCACATGAAAGTGGATAGCTGCAGCAGTACAGCCCCTTCCTGGCACATCCCTGAAGTACAATGGTGAAGAGAAATCCTCCCAGTTGGGAGAACTTTGTGCAATGGACCTGGTTATTCATTTTGCTTGGAAGGAGAGATGGTCAGAGGTGCATTTGCACACTGAATCATGGGCTGCAGCTAATGGTTTGGTTGGATGGTCAGGGACTTGGAGGAAACATGACTGGAAAACTGGTGACAAAGAGGTCTAGGGGAGAGATGTGTGGATATGGGTGAAAAACATGAAGATATTTGTGTCCCATGTGAATACTCACCAGAGTATGACTTCAGTCAAAGAAGTTTTAAAAATCAAGCAGACAAGATGACCAGTCAGCCTCTTTCTCCCATTCTTATCATTGCCCATTGGGTTCATGAACAGAATGGCTTGGTGGTAGAGATGGAAGTTATGCATGGGTTCAAACGTGAACTTCCACTCACCAGGTCAGCCTACAGGTCAGCCTACAGGTCAGCACCAGAGACTAACACTTGTTCCTGATGCAGCACCATTCCCCATGGTGACCAACCTGTTACCTAGTGGCAGGTTGATTACATTAGACCACTTCCATCATGGAAGGAGGAGCATTTTGTTCTTACTAGAATAGATACATACTCCGGGTATGGATTTGCCTTCCCTGCATGCAATATTTCCACCAAAACTACCACCCGTGGACTTACAGAATGCCTTATACACTGCCAAGATATTGAACACTGCATTGCTTCTGATCAAGGAACCCATCTCACAGCAAATGAAACATGGAAATAAACACATGCTCTTGAAATTCACTGGTCTTACTGTTTACTCATCATCCTAAAACAGCTGGATTGATAGAATGGTGGAATGACTTTTTGAGGACAATACAGTGCCAACAGGGTAGGCATACCTTCTAAGGCTGGGATAATGTTCTCCAGAAGGCTATATATTCTCTAAATATATAGAACACTCTATGGTTCTGTTTCTCCCATAGCCAAGATACCTGGGTCCTGGAATCAAGGAGAGAAAGGAGAGTGACACCACTCGCTATTACCCCTAGTTAACTACTAAAATTGTTTTGCTTCCTGTTCTCACACCTTATGCCCCACTGATCTATACGTCTTAACTCCAAAAAGAGGAATGCTTCCACCAGGAGACACAACAAAGATTCCATCGAACTGGATGTGAAGACCCAGCCTCTTTGAGTTTCTCATGCCTCTGAACCAACAGGCAAAGAAGGGAGTTACTTTACTTGCTGGAGTGATTGATCCTGATTGTCAAATGTTAATAGGACTGCTAATACACATGGCAGTAAAGAAGAGGATGTCTGGAATGCAAGAAATTTCTTAGGGCATATATTAGTACCACCATGACATCCGATTAAATCAATGGAAAACTGCAACAACTCATCCAGGCAGTTCTACTATTGACCCAAAACCTTCAGGAACTAAGGTGGTGCCACCCCAACAGGCAATGAACCATGGCCAACTGAGGTTCTTGATGGATGGGTAGTGGAAGAAGGTAGTTACAAATACAAGTTATGACCACATGGCCAGTTACAGAAATGAGGATGGTAATGGTTATGTGCATTTTTCCTTGTTTTATTGTGACTATGTTTGCATACACACAAAAAGCAAATGTCTTTGTTTTCTTCTCTATCTTATCCCCTTATTATATGACATATGTTATATTAACTTTATATCATAGCATTTAAGTTACAGGAAATAAATTAACAGTGAATATTACCCAAGACTTGCATCCTCTTCCATAGTAATAGTGCATCTCCAGTTGTATACAGGATAGTTGAACTATGTTAGGCAAGACTATGACTATTATTGTTTTTAGAGACTAAGTATGGTTTACGGAGATGTGTATGGATGTCAAATTGACAAGGTATGGACTGTGATGGTTAAGTTCATGTGGCTAGGTTATGATGACCAGTTGTTTGGCCAAGCAAGCACTGGCCTGACAGATGCAATGAGGATATTTTGTTGGCGTAAATCATTAATCAGTTGATCGCATCTATGGCTGATTATATCTACATTCAACAAAGGAGAGTGCCTTCAGAAATGAGAGAACTGATGATCTCAGTAGTCAGAAAGAAGAATTTCTATCTCTATTTCAGCCTGCCAGCTTCTCCTGGGGAATTCATTGAAAGTTTTATCAGAGTTCCCAACTTGTGCCTGCCCCATGGAGTTCAGACTTGCCAATCCCCATGATCACAGGAGCCAATTCCTATAATAAATCTCATAACAGTTACATATATATTTGTATAGGATATACATATATATCCTGTCAAATCTGTTTCCCTGGAGAATCCTGACTAATACAGTTAGGATATTTAACATTTTAAATAATTAAGTGGAAACATGACTGTGCATGGTGGTTTATTTAACTTTTGGTATTTAAAAATGAATAAATACATCTTATAGGGTTTTATCCCATGATTGGTGTACCCTGATAGAGCAAAGCTCCCATAATACGTGTAATTAATCACAGATAAAAATCTATGAAGTATTTAAGATTATGGCTAAAAACATAAAGTTTTAAAATATGCTTTGCTTTTCACAGATTACACCCAGGACATTTTAAATATATATTCAGGGAAAGCAATGACTCATTTATCTTCTCTCTGTCCTTCATGATTTGTCACCAGTGATAAAAAAAAAAACACATAAACATTTTGTTCAACACAATGATGGATTGACATCGTAAAGTTCACAGGACAAACAGCCTGCAACCGAAGTGATCCAGTGAAAGCAATGTGATTTCTAGAGTACCACAAGAAACCTCAAAACCCCTTTCCTGACCTACTTAAATAGGAAGTTTTGTTTGCTAAGAAAAAGCAGAGCCCAAGAACATAGTCAGCTTGAATCTGGGGGTTTGAGTAAATTCTCACCTGGCAGTTACTTTTTCACACTCATAACCAAAGGTCTGTGTGATGAGTTATAACTCACAAAGTAAATAAATGGAAAGAGTGATGTTCTTTCTAAGCAACCATCAGCAGAGAATGTAAGTATTTCTAGTATGTTGTTCTAGAAGAGGCAGAAAGCCCATTCCTGACCCTAAACTTTGTCTGGTGTTGGGTGTGGGGGCAGAGGCTGGGAGAGTGCCTGGGAATAACCAGTTACACAAACTGTAACTCAAGGAAGGAGGTGATACTTCTTTGCCTCCTTTCTTCTTGTGGCCTGAACTAAAAATAACCCTTCTCTATGCACTGCGGAAGTTTTCTCTGAAGAAATTGTATATTTATCTTTTCCCTCTTAAGCGTGAATAGTAAAGTATCTAAGCACTGAGGGTTGTTTATGTTTCCTGAGAATGTGGACAAGCTAAGGCTTCTTCATGTACCTGATAGGATGTTTGAATGGTTTCAATTCCCACAATTTAGGGCACGTTTAGCCTATTCTTCTTAGTTTAAGGCATGTATTTATCAACTATTTTCTTTCCTCAGCTCACCTGTACCACTTCCTATAGGTATCTCTTCAGGAAAGCATATAAGATCAGGTGCTCAGAGTCAAGTAGGACAATACTCTTGTTCTAGAATAAGGAAGCCTCCTGCATGTCCAGCTGGCAACTCCAGGGACCAAAGGTGGCCATGGAGTCCATGGTCTCACTCTTTTTGTCTAAGGTCTGGGGGTGAGGATAAAGCAAGGTGATATCAAAGCTCATGTTTGATTCTCAAAAACACTGAGGAAAGAAGCATGGCAAAGACCCAAAGTCTTCCATCTATCACTGAAAAAGGGGCCTTAGAAAACGAATCTCTGGGTTCAAACACTGCTGAACTCATGAATCTAAGCTTCAGGATAGGAGAACCAAGAATTAAACACATAATTCTACAAGTCAATACCTTTTGCTGTAGTAATGTAACTTCAGGATATTATGAAAGCAAATCAAAGTTAATATGTATTTTTAAGATTAATATTGCTGTTTTTTAATTAATTAATAGTTACAGTAATAAGCATAGTGATTTGCAGCGGGATTAGGAGCCAGGGGATTCATCAGACTCTCCCTGCAGTTTCTCAAAAGGATGCTTTTTTAAGGGCTTAGACACATTAGTGCTGTACTTTGAAATTTATAATGTACTTTCCAATAGATTACTAAAATTCAGTGCCTACCGAAGCCAATACAACTAGCCTCATTTTACAGACTGGTTGTTGAGGTTCAGATTGGTTAAGCAACTTGCCCAAGGTCACACTGCTAGTGGCAGGAATACAAAGCAAGGCCTGCAACTGTTTTTCTCCCTAAATCTTAGTGTCAACATTTATCAATGGGAGCATAAGTGAAAAACAGACGTAAACAACAGTTTGAAACAGAGGGTGCTGGCTCTTAGATATGCCATGGTTGGCCAGACTCCTGTTTAAAAATAAGTTTTTGGAATGCATCTACAACATTATAAAACTTGGAGATTTCACACTAAATTTCAGATTTCTTAACTTCTGAAGAATCAAAAGATCTAGTAATCCTGGGTCTTAATGAATGTTGGAGATGGCCAATAGATTCTGCACAGTTCCCACCATCCTCCTTAACTCATACATTACAAACCCCGCCCCCGAAGGCATTCTAGTTTGCCACCCCTGTATTAAACCAATGTAAGAAGTGAATAACAGCAATTTGACTCTATTTTTAGTAAGACTACTAATTACCCATTAATTGTTATACTTTCATTTGGATTTGAACATACCCCAATACTTACATCCAGAAAAGATGTCTTCTCCACATATCAGTGTCTCTTGAAAATGTCCAGAACATTCTGCAGTGCAGTATAGAGAAGCATGTGGTTCCAGAAAGTTGTTATACTGAAGCTGAGCTGTCGTTTTATTAATCCGTGTGGCTTGAAATCTTTCTTTGATGCCATCTTTATAAAAATAAAATCTCCTTGGTTGGCAGTTCTTAATCGCTGCCTGGCAGTATATAGAAATATTCATACCCATCTTTAAAATTGTGCCTGGTTCTATCCAGATGTGGCCAGAGCAGTTTATATTTGTAATTCCTATAATCAGATAAAATAATAAACTCTCTGTAAAAGATTAAAACAGAATATTCTGGAAGAATATGCTATTACATTTTAAATTTATTCTTTTCTAATATGTAAATGATTTCCATTAAAAGAAACAATTTGGGGACTAAATATATATTTTAAATTGATTAGTTGATTATAGTGTATTTTTGCTATGCTTTGGTTGATTTTCAGCAACATAACAAAGACTAGATTCAGCCTTTAAATTGTCTCAAGAACAAATATAGTTAGCTGTCTCAAAGTGAGAACTGAGGTATTTATTGGGCTACACCATTTTTCAAAAGTAAAACTAGAAATAACTTGGCACTATGGAATATGAACCCCATTTTCTAACTACTCCATTGATCTTTCATTCTGTTATAGATAAAGGCTATTTTTATCAAAAAATTATGATATAACTCCCCGTGGTAAAAATCTGTCGTATGCTAACCACTTAACATTCATCATTAATTTAATAATATGAGGAAATGTTAAGCTATATTGTTAAGTTAAAAAAAAACGAGTTGCAAAACAACATGTTTGATATAGACCCAATCTTATAAAGAAATCAATAGATGTATAGGTGGATTAAAGAGAAATATACTAAGATATTAGCAATGATAATCTCTTTTAGGGCATTTTTTCATTTTTAATTATATATATCTCTGTGTTTTAAAAATTAATGAATGTACTACTTTTATAATAAAAAACAATAATTTAGAGTACTTTTTATAAACTCAAATGACAATGAATTCATTTCCTGGACCATGCACCCCCAAAAATAAAATGTCAATGAAATATTAATGAAGTGAAATTCACATTAAAGAAAACATACTAAAGTTTCTGTCAAATTTATTACAGACTTTTCCTGGAAATACCTATATTAAAATATTTTAATGCCTCACTAAAGCCCAGCATTTATTTAAAAAGACCCTTCTCTTTGGAATACAAGGTTTAAGGAATTAGCTTGCTGTATGCTATAAATGCAGTTGAATATTTTCATTTAGGAAATTAAAATTTACATATAGACTTTTTAGAATGTTGAAGTAGTGATCAAAACAATTCCACAATCAATAGGGAATTAAGCTAAAGACAGAAAAGGAAATTTTAGAAAAGCATTTCAGTACTTTAAATAAGTTCAACAATTCAATTTTAGACAAACTACATCTCCAATACTTTAAGGAAATAAGTGGGTATTCCTGTATTGGAACCACTGTGAGTGATCCTTGACAATACATGAAAAATATCAGTCAGACTAGAATTGCAAAAATGTTGTCCAGGTTTTCAAGACATGGAAGAAAATGGAACCCCAGAAACTCTGGACCACTAAGCTGTACAATATTTAGAAATGGATAGTAGGTCAGTGATTTAAAAAAACCAGTGGTAAAAATCATAGAGAAAAATCAGTAATTTCAGTAGACGTCAGCATGAATTACATAAGAGGAAGTCATACCTAGGGTTTCCCATATGGGAGAGTTTAATAGTTGCATATATACATTTCCCCTTCAGCTCCTCAGGGGACTCCACCAGTACCTTTTAATCATCAGCCCTCCACAGTCTGAGATTATCCTAGCATTATTTAAGCTATAGTAATTACAAGGCCTTGTTCCCGTTCTGGACTCCAGGAGTTTGGGTTGTTTAAATGAGCTATCCAAAGAGTTTAAAAAAAAAAAAGTCATAACAAAATGTGCAAATTTCCCTTTTAAATAGAGTTGATCATTTACAGGAATGCTAAGCATAGTATTCTTTTAAATTTCAGCAAAGCTATTGAAAAGGGGTAACATAATATTGTAAAAAACTTGGAAAGACGTAGACTGGCTGATACAATGATTCATGGAAGGTTGGACAATAGAATAACTAGCTGGAAGTTCTCTAAAGCCATGTCACTGGTGCTTGTGCTATTCTCTATACTCCATACGAATCACTTAAATATATGAACAGAAGGCCTACTTACCTGCAGATTTCAAGAAGCTGGGAAAGGTAGCTGGGGTTTTATTTCCCCTGAGACTTCTTGGACAGTTGTTAGCCTGACTCAGCTAGTGTCCTAGATCACCCAGCTGGAGGGGTCCTGCTTCTGATAAAGGGGCTGTATCTAGAACATCACTGTGTCCTAACCTATAGAAGAGGGTTTTGCTTTTGTTTCCATTCTGAGTAGTTTGTGTGCTCTGCAAAAACTCCCTTCATGGTCAGGAATGCTGCTTTAGTGTTGCTTGTCTCCCAGGGATTAAATTCCTGCCTCCAACCCAGGACACTATTGCCCCCAATAGAGACTCTCCAATGCTAACTACTGCCCTGCTAAACTTCTGTGAGCCCCTTCCTGGATTTCTCAAACCCGCCAATACAGTGTGGACTATAAAGTGGAAATAATAATAGTGCATAATAGACTGCAGGACACTGCCGTGAGGAATAAAAGGCTTAGCACAATGCCTGGCACAGAGTAACCATCAACGAATGGTTTATTGAATTGAATTAAATTCAAACCTTTGATAGGTTACTATCAGAGTAGTCCAAAGACAGAACGTGCTAACTCAGAGTAATAAGCTCCTTTGTGGAATGTTCATATTTGGTGAGAGGGCTGTCTCCGGCAGCATTTTAGAAAGGAATTCTGCATTTGGAGGGAAGTTGGATCTCTCTGAGCTCGTTCCACGTAATTTTAATGTACATATAATTTTTTCCCAATCTAATAATTTTTATGTTGTTCAGAGATCCCAGCATAATGCCTTGAAAGTAATAAACACTCAATATTTTATTTGTTGAATAAAAGATAGAGAGAGAGACTTAAAATACTATACCTCCATAACACCAGTTGACAAGTATGTAAAGAGCTACTATCACGTCCCATTGAATTGTGCCCTGGTTCATGACTGAAAGCAGAAAAAAAGGCATGTATTCCCCCCTCTGGAAAAAAAAAAAAAAAGAAAATGTTAAAACTGCAATGTTTTAATGGAATGACAATAAAATAATAAAAATCATTCTATTTTTTTCTATCAGTCAGTATTCCCTTTGATGGGAAGCTTTTTTAGGAAGGAAGGGAGGGAGGAAGGGAGAGAGGGAGGAGGGGAAAGCGGGAAAGGACGAAGGGAGGGAGCAGAGCAAAGAGAAGTCACTGGTGTGTGGAGAAGGGTGATAAGAGGTGAAGGTAATGCAAGAGGATGGAATTTCATGTCCTTTACAATTAACTATGAATTATCTCAGGAGAATATTTTAGTACTTGATAAAATACTATTCTTCTTAAACTAGCCACTCTCATCAGAAATTCTGTTCTTCTGCCCAACTCTTGATGATTAATTCTTCTCTTGGCCAGACTTTTGTACCTATCATGCTCTAGCAATATCTGTATTTGATGAGCAAAACATGGAGAGAGCCCCACATTTCAGAGCTTCCCAAGAAAAAGGATTTGAAACGAAGAGAGACAAAAGCATATGTGCGATTACCCATTAAACTTACAGAAAATCATTTCACCTGTAGACCTATCAAAAGAAACACATGATAGAAATTCAAGCAATGTTGCCATTTGTTTACAACTCTAGTTTACAATAATACTTACATTATTCAGTTCACCAATTATATTATGAAATACTAGCTATTCAATACTCAACCTTCTTCAGTAATCTTTATGTTGAATAAAACCTAAGCCCGAGTTTTTCATATAAAACAACAACAAGTCAAAACTCAGGGCTCATGAAATAGCGCAAAATATCTGGTAACAGTTTAAAAACTGGAGTCCTCATGACTCATGGATAAAGGGGTCCCTTTCTGCAGTAACCACGGCACCAGAACTTATAAGAGACAGCAACTTGGCTCAATGTACTGCCAACAAGTCACGCAGTTGTCTTGAAGTACTTAGCTAACCATTGCCTCTTTACCTTTCCATCTGTCTGAAGCACATGCTTCCACTTCAGGGGCAGACTGCTGCTCTTGTTGGCTGCATCATGAGCTGCTTTCCCCACTGCCTGCCTGTCAGTGATCACCTCAGGTTTTCAGCTCTGGGGCAGATGGAAATGTCAGCAGAGCTCTGACCTACATATCCGATTCTTGAAGAGGAACTCAAACTGTCCAATTCAAAATGACTGGCTCTCATGTCACTATTTGGGAAAACCCAGATTAGCAAAAGCGAACTGCTTTGTCAGTACTTTTTTTTTCTCAGTTAAATCTTAAACTATATGTCTCATCCAGGAAGTAGAGCATGTGTGCATGCTTTATTTGCCCCACTTTTTAAGATATTAAAAACATCATACTTAGTTTAAATTTGCAGCCAACATTGTGAGTAACTTTGAATTTGTTTCTTAGACAAGAAAGTTTAAATGCTGCTGTTGACCATTCTTTCATTCTACAAGGATTTTCGAATGCTTATTATGTTCCAGACATTTTTTCTGGGCATTAAAGATGAAATGGTGATTAATTACAGGTCAACTTCTTTCTCTATTTGGTTTGCAGTGATTAATTACAGATCTTTACATTTTTTTGTGGTTTTAGCAGAATTCTGCAAGGAAAAAAATTACCAAATATTTAAATGGTTTATGGTACTTCCATAAACACACTTCCATGTGTCCCGAATCATATTTTTTCACTCCATATACTCACTTCTGCTGTAAATGACAATTAATTTACTTGTCTCCACTATGGGGAATTTCTTGAAGTCAGGAGCTCCATTCTGTCTTTTTTTTTTTTTTTTTTTTTTAAATCTTATGGCCTAGCTCATTAGAACAATATTGGGGGGAATATTTAAAACATTCCATTACTCAGATTAATTCCTGACAGTTGGATAAGAATCTCTGTAGGTGAGGCATGGACATTGATATGTTTTAAATGCACCCTAGGTGATTATAATGAGAACTCAGGGTTGAGAACTGCTAGAATATATGAATAAGAATGTCTTTGCAGACCTCACAGAAAAAAAAAAAAAGGCTGTCAATTGGATTTTAATGACTAGTAATAATTTTTCAAGCTGTGAAGGAGATGGTGTGGAAAAACAATTCAAGTACAGAGAACAGAATATGTAGGTAGCATGGATGTTTCAGGTCTGACAGTTTCTTTCTCCAAGTTGCGAGGTTTGAGCTGGAAAATTAAATTGATGCTAGAGTGTAATGGGCTCTGCATTTCTGCCAAGCAGTTCAATCTTTACCTTAAAGGTAATGAAGAGATAGCAAAGACTGTTAAGTACAGAAGTAACAATCAAATCCGGGTTTAGAAAAATAATTCTAATTATCGTGTGGCAAATTGATTGATGATAAAGAGCCCAACAGGAGGCTATTGAAAAATCAAGAGCTAAGAGGGCCCAAAGCAAAACACAGGCAGTAGGAACCCACAGGGGGAAACAGAAGTGAGGGTCACTGTAGAGGCAGAGCTGACAGGCCATTCTGACCAATGAAGGAACTGTATCCACAGAAGTTAAGGATCTAGGAGCTTGCAGAATGTTTCCAGGGGCTCTTTTTTGCTGGCCAGAGAGAGAATGACATTAACTGAGCAAATAAGGAGCAATAGTGATGAGTTTGGTTTGGGGCATAGAGTCGCAGGGGTTCACAGCATGGCCAGAGAGAACTGTCTAGGAGGCCATTGTAGACACTGGTAAATAACTTGAAAGGGAAGTTTAGGCCGACCATCTAAACTTGGGAGATTTCAGCATGTTGATAGTATTAAAACAATATCAGGATAAGAGAACTGAGAGAGCATCCAAGGTGCTAAGGGAATGGAGTTGCCAGAAAATGTTGACCTAAAGGACAAAAATAAAAAAAAGATTCAGAAAGGAATGTGGCCAATGTTAAATGATCAGAGATTAAATATAAGTACTAAAAAGAAGCTTTAGATTTGGCAATAGTTGGTCTTCCCTAGTAGAGTTTCAGTAGAGAAATGGAAGTGGGAAGGAGATTGCAGTGAGTGAGATGAGAAAATAAAGAAGACATCAGCCCATCTTATAGGAATTGGACAGTGGAGATTAATTTGATGGAGAGCCCAGTGAAAAATAGGAAATTTTTTTAATGGAGGGAGTTCTTAAGTATCTTTTCATGTGTTTATTGGCCATACATAGCTCTTCTTTAGTGAAATAACACAAAATATCTGGTAACAGTTTAAGAACTGGGGTCCTCACGACTCATAGATAAAGGGATCCTTTCAGCAGTTAGCCACGGTACTGGAACTTATAAGAGAGAGCAACTTGGCTCAATGTATTGCCAACAAGTCATGCAGTTGTCTTTAAGTACTTGGCTAACCCTTGCCCATTTTTACTGGGCTTTTGTTTTCTTATTATTGACTTTTGGATTTCTTTATATATTCTAGAAACCAGCACTTTATCAGAAATGAATATTCCAAATGTTTTTTCCCAGTTTGTGGCTTGTCTTTTCTTAACAGTACCTTTTGAGAGCAGAAGTTTTTAATTTTGATGAAGTCCAATTTCTTTCTTGTTCTTATGGTTCTTTTCTTTTTTGTCCTAAGAAATCTTTGCCTAACCCAAAGTCACAGAGATTTTTCCCCTATTTCCTTCTATACATTTTATAGGTTTTGTATTTAAACATTTAGATCTCTGATCCGTTTTGAATTTATTTTTATATATGATGTGAGGTAGAGATCAGATTGACTTCTTTGTATATGGGTGTGCAATTGTTACAGCACCATTTGTTGAAAAGGTTATCCTTTCTCCCTTGACTTATCACTATCACAAAATATCAATTAACCATATATATTTCTGTCTATTTCTGCACTCTGTATTCTATCCCATTTATCTACATGTTTTTTTTCTAAGATGCGAGGATGCCTGGAACTTTCCTAAACTCTGCCCTGTGTGCCTTTTCCCTTGGCTAATTTTAAGCTATATCCTTTATCTGTAATAAACTGCAATTGTATATATAACAGCTTTCATTGAGTCTGTGAGTCATTCTAGTGGATTTTCAAGACTAAAGGTTGCCTTAGGGACCCCCAAACTTGCAACTGGTATCAGAAGTGAGGGAGAGCTTGTGGAATCTACTCCAACTTTACAAATTTTATTTCCTTATGTTCAGAGAGCGTACTTTCTGTGATTTTGATTGCTTTAAATAATTAAAGTTTGTTTTATGTCCCAGAATATGTTCTACTTTTGTGAATGCTCTATATGCACTTGTAAAGAATATGGATTTCACTATTAATGCTAATTAGGACAAGTTGGTTGATGAAGTTGTTCATGTCTTTTATATCCTTATTGATTTTCTACTTTCTTGTACTGCCAATTACTGGGAAAAGAATTTTGAAGCCCCTAACCATTTTGTATATTTGTCTACTTCTTTCCATTGCATTGGCTTTTGCTTTGTGTATTTTGTAGCTTTGCTGAAGGTTTATAGATGTTTCATATTGTTATCTTATTGATGAAGTGACCCCTAATCACTATGTAGCATGTCCCTTTTTCTCTGATGATATTCCTTATCGTGATGTCCTGTTTCTAACATAGGCAACACACTTTTTTTTTTTTTAATTAAGGCTTACGTGGGATATTTTTTCATTATTTTACTTTTAGCCTATGAATAATTTTTACTTAAAGGGTATTTCTTGTTATAGAGTGCTATGTTTTGCTTTTATATCCAATATAAAAATCTCTGTCTTTTAGTTGGGATGTTTAGACTTACATTTAATATAATTATCGTTATGGTAATTACCATTATACTTAAATTTACCATATTCCTACTCGTTTTTTCATTTTTCTCCTCTACCCCCTTTTTCCTTTTTTCTCTTTTTCTGTTTCCTTTTGTTTAAATTTTGTATTTTTTATGGTTCCATTTTAATATGCACTGTTGGCTTTTTACTTAGTCTTCTTTAAAAAATGCTTTTCGTGATTGCTTTAGGGAAGCAGTTAGTGCACATTTTCTGATATGGCAGCTCCAGCATGTTTTAAAAAAGCATTTTATTGTGAAATAATTTCAAACATACAGGACAATTGCAAAAATAATACAAAACCAATACAGTATCCCTACCCAGATACTCTGTCTTTTAACATTTGTCACATTTGCTATATCATTCCATCTATCTATCTACCTACCTACCTTCTTATTTATCATCTGTTCATCTATCTACAGATTTCATTTTCATAAGTAAGTGGTCTGATTTCATTTGCTAATCATGAAGCATCAGACCCTTTGTCTGGGTTTTCTCTTCACAGTCAGGGTAGCCACGTGGGTTTGCCGAGGACTGTTCCAATTTAAGTGTCTGTCCCAGTGTAATTATAAATAATTTTCCCTTTCATTTTCAAAATTATCTAAGCTTGCACAGTATCTTATATGGTAAACCTCTTATAGGCCTGCCAGTAACAACTGTTATGTATTTCCTAAAAGTCACACAATTTCAAGTTTTTCTTTATTATTTCACAAAAGTTTGAAATGGTCATTGGCTGAGGGAAATGGAAAGAATGACTGAGTGTAAAATACATGATCTTGAAGCCATTTCACATTAAATTAATGAATATGTTTTGAGTTCTTACCACTGTAGTGTATATCACCAGGGAAAACACATTATAATGCAGCATTTTGATTTTTCTATTTAAGAAAGTAACAGAAAATATTATGCATTTCAGAAAACTTTAATTAAAAATATTGAATTTCTTCTTCTGACTTCATGGTCTTAGAGTTATAAGCTTTAATCATCTCAAGGATACTCTTACCTGAAAGAATTCATTCTTCAAATGTGCCAAGTAAATGAGGTGCCCCTTTATTTCATTAATCCTCTCAACCACTGAATTAATAACCCTATTATTCATACAGAGTTATGTAGACTCTTTGAGGAGAAATGAATACCATAAATCTTTTGGCTCACCCAAGGGATGGCACCTCCATGTAGCTGCTTGATTTTTCTCAGCATGAAGCACCTTATGACTAGTCCAGCTCTGTTGGAGGAAAGGGGGCTACAGGTTGAATCATCACCATTTCCTGTTGCTCCAAGTGAGGTGTGAATCAAAGGTTGACTTTGCCTTCCTGCCTAAGAGCTTACTAGAGATTTAAGAAAGCAAAGAAGTAAAGGTGAAATCAACACCTTCAGTGTACGGCACTAGGACTTAGAGATTGCATGCAGACTTCTAAGGTAGTCTATTTCTGGATTCTCAACTTCCATAGGTACCCTTTCCTAAATTTGACTTCTCTTACAATGAACCTGGATTCACTGTAGTCTTTCTCTTATTTCAAAAGAATGGCATCCTTCCTCCCCAACCCTCCCAACTCTTAATTTTGTGCATTACCCTGGGGGCCAAAAGCTCCGGGTAACAAATAAAGGGGTATACGGAAATACTGATTTCTGGGAGGTTTCTTTGGATAGTTAAGCAAGACACTTAAAACCTATAAAGCTTCTAGTCTTTCTCTACCTAGTATAATTTTTTTTTAGAAAAGTGAAGCTTACTAAAATTCTCAATTTCAGCCCATATTGGGATATTCTGAATTTTAGCCAGTTTGAGGATATTTGGGCCCATTTGTGGTTAGTCTGAATCCAGGGCATGAGAAGAAATATGGGAGACTTATAGTTATCCTTGTAAATGTAAATGAATTTTTGATGGGATATCGCATTTTTTCTAGGAATATTAAATACAACTCATGTAAAATTTTATTTCATTTCTTTCAGATTTGCTGTACCTTATTCAATAAGGTATTTAAAGGCTACTTTCTCAAAGTATATCAGGATATACATGTTCCCATTGTGCCTATCCTCACTTATTTCATCTTATGAGGTATTTAATACTTTCTATTGCCTTTTACAAAGGAAATGATTTATACTTATATTTAAATGTTAATGAAAAAATATGCAAAAGGGTACACAGCTTTCAAAACTTCTTTTAAGAGTAATCCAGCAAGATATTTGGGAGTCCACAGCACTAGAGCACTTCTACGCAAGCTAAACAAACAAACAAAAAAAACCCACCAAAATATTAATCGTGGTTCCCCTTGGGCCATGGAATTATGATTAATTTTATTCCTTTCACTTTTCAATAATTTCTTGATTTTTTGGATGAGTACATTATACTTGATAATTTAAAACATTTAAAATTACTAAGCACATTAAAGGATAAGGAAAACATTAAGGAAAAGGGCATAAATGGGAGGTTCCTTCTTAGTTGATTTGAGACAGCTGGAGGGGATGATTGATGCGTCTGCTTATGAACACCCTTCATTTATGCTAATTCAACTGTAAATTAATGGAGAGTTCTTATTCCACTAACTTTCCCTTTCCTCCTCTTATATCCCCTTCAAAATAGACCTTGAGCCTTCAGAGTTTCAAAGAAGAGATTATATCAGAAATGCAACAACAATAATAATCATGAATTACATTTTATATTGTTGATGTTGCTAATGACTTTGATGGAAAATTGGTATCATTTGTCACAAATAATTAAAGGTAATAGAAGGAAGAAAATTGTTCTTGACCTGCACACTACTGCTAATAAGTGGGGGTGGGGTGGGGTGGGGTGAAATATTTATGAACTCTTTCCCAATGTCCAAACTATTTTTAGGAAATTCTTCCAATAAAGAAAAGTCAAAATTGGCACGGTCAAGGCACACATCCGTAGTTCAGTTTTTGCAGACCCCATTCATTTGACCTACATATATAATTCTGATGCAAACTCACACTGCAAGGTGATTTTACATTGTTGAAATTAACAAAGAAGATATTTTCATTTGCAGGTCCAGTTCTACTCATGCAAATAGTTTCGAAGATTGAAGCTTTCCTCCAATCAACTCAAATAGAAGAGTGAGTACCCAACTGCTTGAAAGACAATCATCTTCAATGATGTTTATGGCCTCTGCTCAACTCTTCACAAAGTGAAGTAAAAATCTGAGAATTTAGGGTGGGCTGAGGTGGCTCAGTGGCAGAGTTCTTGCTTGCTATGCTGGAGACCCAGGTTTGCTTCCGGGTGCCTGCCCATGCAAAAAAAAAATCTGAGAATTTAGACAACTTTGGTTGATACGACTGACAATTTTAAAAGCATCCTTTAAGTACTCTTCATGCTTCATGTGCATGCTCAGGGATTTGCTGGTGCAAAGTCACAAAGGTGACAGGATGATGCTTTCAGGACACCCATTTTAATATTGCAATACTTAATAACTGTCAGTTTCTCAAAGAAGCATTTCAATATACTGCTGAAAAGAATACAGAAAAGAGCCTGAAAATTCAGTATGTGAGAAAGTAGACTAGTGAATAACATCGTCCATGTTACTCTTTCCTATGAACAGTTTCAGGAAAAGAGTCAGTCCCTGGATGTTTACAGCAATTACGAAGGAGCCTGAGTACTGCGCCTGTGAATCATGTGGGCTACAGCTCACCACAGCTCTACCTGCCCCAGATACATCCTAAGAAGTCACATCCAGAAAATTGGTGCTGTGATACACTAGTATTTTTAACTAATTTGCATTAAAGTAAGAGCATGACTTTTAAAATGAAAATGTACGTCTGTGAAACATCTTAAAAATGATCTCATTTACCACCAGACATACACATGCTACATTTGATATTTGGAAAACATGCTTACCTCAGCTGAGCTTAGCTGTCTACGCTTTGGACTTAGTTCCCGAAAGACATCAACCAGACCTTCTCAGTTCTGCTTACAGGAATAAGATAAGAGAATAGCATCAAGAACAACCCTGAAGCCCAGTGAATCAGTGACTTCCTCCTCAAAAGACAAAAGTTTGACATTCTTGGGGATAGGCTAAGAAAGAGTCATGAAGACCCTGCATGTAGGAGGTTGCACAATATCAAAATCTAGTCGCTGGAGCTGAAACAACAAGGCGTGCTTGAGACAATGCACGATTGAGAAATTGGTCCAGCCCACCTCACAAAAATCCAGGGCTGTCACGGACCTAACAAGAAGAAATCACATGGTCGTTACTTAAATTGTGATCCTTGCCCCTTTCCCTCTACCTATAAAAATCCTAACTCACATCCCCACGTTTAACTGGTTTTAGGAAGGTTACTCCAGTTCCTTCCAAATGCACTTGCAACAAATCACCGTCACACTGAGACATGTTTCTCCTTTGTGGTGCCAGGTCAGGCCAGCTTTTCTGTTGGAAAGAGCCATGCTTGCGGTATCACATTCAGAAAGCTTGTTTAGAGTATCCCTTGTAGCAAACTAAATTCTTAGAGAACCAAAGAAACATTTATTTTGCTTTACTTTGGCAACTTTCCCATATATATTTTTAATAGCTGAATGAGAGTGATTTTCATCAACAATGCAAAAAATAACGAGGAATCAATTTTTTCTTTCTGCATTGAGAAGAGTTATAACCCAGGTGGAGGGAGAAATATTCTTTATGATTTTTTCCTTTCTATATTTGTTCTGTTGTTGTATACTTACCTACTTTTAGAATACTCATTCTTTCAAGAATTATTTATTGAGTACTTATAATAGTCCAGTAATTATTCTGTTGTTGGAAATAAGGCAGTAAACAAAATAGACAAAAATTCTGTTTTCATGAAGCTTACATTCTAGCTTGAGGATCCAGGCAGTAAACTAAATAAGTAAAATATCACATTAAATGATGATTGTATTTGGAGAACAATCAAGAGGGAAAGGCCAATGGAGGCATCAGTGTGCTCAGAAAAGGCCGTGCTAGAAAATAACATTTGTACAAAGATCTGGTAGATGTGAGGGAATGGTAGAATGGAGTTGAAGTGGAGAAGAGTATTTCAGACAGGGGAAAGGAAAAGAGGCCCTGGGGTAGATCTGAAGGATCAGCAAGGAAAGGAGGCCAGTGTGGGAAATCAAGGTAAGCAACGGAAGAATAGTAAATGGGATCAGTAGTCAATCAGGTTAGAGAAGTAACTGTAGGGAGAGGTAGTCAGAAGCCGTGCAAAGGCCTTTGGCTCTTCTGGTGATTGAGATGAGAAACCACTGAAGGGTTTTAAGCAGAGGAGTGATAAGGATTTGACTGTAAGGATTCAGGCCAAAGCAACTAGAAATGTTGGGAAAAGTGGCCATTAATTGAGAAGGGGAATACTTTAAGAGGAGTATATTTCCCACAGGAATAGCAAAGGGAATTAGGAATCTGTTTTGGGACATGTTAATTTTGAGATGCCTATGACACATTCAGGAAATGTTGAGTAGTAAGTTGGAGATATGAGTCCATCTGGAGCTCAAGGAAAAGATACAGTCTGGGTATAGGTATTTCAGTGCCATCAGCATATATATGGAATTTAAAGTCACAAACCTGGATGAGATTACCAAGAAAGTAGATATTGACTAGAGATAGAAAAGAGAAAAAGCTCTAGGGCTGAGACCAGAATATTCCTACACCAGGGAAAATGAACCAAGGGAAAATTTCTACTAACTATTCTAAAGAAAGTCATGAGAAAATTCATTTATTTATGACAGAAAGAAGTTAATATATTTTTATATTTAAAAACTGTAGGGAAAAAAACAAAAAGAAAATTATAGAATTTTCAGGCTAAAAGAGATCTTACCCTAAAGGGTGATCAAATTCAACCTACTGGCTCTTTGGCAATAAATGTTTTGCCTCTGAAAAACTAGCTGGTTGAGTCATTCATCTCATTTCAATTTAGGAGATTTAATTTCAGTCAAATGGTGGTGAAAAAACCAACATCCAATATAAGGTAGGTAGCTTAGAGTAAATGTGGATTTGCTCAGACAAAAGGGGATCTAGTTTTTGAAACTAATTCAAATATTTATTGAGTTTCTGTTTATGTAACACTCTTGATTGGGTAATTTGGGAAATACAAAGATGAATGAGACACTGTCCTTTTCTTTAGAAAGATTACAACAGAAAAAAAAACAGGAAACAAGATAGTAAAATACAAGGCAAAATGTGATAAGAGCCATAGAGAGGCAGAGATGCATAGAGAAGTTCGAAGTAAAGAGACTCTCTTTTGGGAACACCTGGAAGATACCTGTAGAAGACTTGGTATTAAGATAATCTCTAAAATATTGATAAGATGGGATTTTGACAAGTGGCCAGTATAGTATAGCAAAGTCCCTGAGATAGGAAAGCCCAGGAGTGTGTTTTACTGGTGGGTATCGATGCCCTTTGTAACCCTGTTACTGTCATCCATAATCCTTTCAATATTTTCTCCCAAATTGGAGCTGCAGAGACTACAATAATCATTATTAGTTTGAAACAAACAGGAAAATAAGTGCATATCAATATTCAAACAATTGTTAAAGGACCAAACCCAATCACAATAGCTCAGCAGACCAAGCAAGAACCAGCATCCAGGAACAGAGCACTTTGCTCCTTCTTCAGAAAGAATGGAGACAAGAAATCTGATGTTTATGCCCAAGAAAAGCAGATTTTTATCCAGTACTTCTCCCAGATTCTCAAGGTGCTGACTGAGGGTGAGATGGGCACCCAGAGATGCTCCACTGCCGGGAGAAGCCCTATTACCTGAACCTGATCGAGCTGTTCCTGCAGGTTTTCTATCAGACTGGGATCGGGCAGACTCTGCACCTCATCACAGTCCCCTCGGGCAATGTGGACCTTGTCAGATTCACCGAAAAGAGGTACAAATCCATTGTCAAGTACAAGACAGTTTTCTACTCCTTCTAACTTCCTGCAGCTGCTGCCATGTGTATGGTGGGTACTGACAGGGAGAAGGAGCATGACAATGGCAAGAAGATTCTTCTGGAGATGGGAGAGTTCTTTCAGATTCAGGATGATTACCTTGACCTTTATGGAGACTCCAATGTGACTGGCAAGGTTGGCACTGACACCCAAGGCAGCAAGTGCAGCTGGTTGGTGGTTTAGTGTCTGCAACAGACCTCTCTGGAACAATGCCAGATCCTGCCGGAGATTTACGGGCAGGAGGAGGCTGGGAAGGTGGCCTGGGTGAAGGTACTGCATGAGCTGGAGCTGCCAGCTGTCTTTACACAGTACAAGGAAGAGAGTGACAGCTACCTGCTGGGTCTCATTGAGCAGCACTCTGAGCCCCTGCCCCTGACTACCTTCTTGGGGCTGGTGCACAAGATGTACAAGTGGAAAAAGTGACCCGGAAACTGCGAGGGCAGTAATCTAAAGTAGCTCAGACAAAGAAAAGGAGTATTTATTGGTTCATGGAATCTAAAAAAGGGGAAAGACACTGGGGCCTTAAGAGTTACTGGAACCAGGGGCTCTAAATACCCCCTGGGTGTTCTCTCCTCCTCATGACTCAGTTGCTGTCTGTCTATTCTTTCCCTTCTTTCTCACTGCAAAGCTGCATTCCCCACATGGTGGCAAATATGGATGATAACTTCCAAATTTTACACCTTAGACCTTCTGCCATAAGAATGTGCTCGACGTTCTAATTCCAAGGATGAATATTGAGAACGCTCAGTATTGGCCTTTGGACCAACTGAAGACTGGCAGGGGTATCTGATCAAGGACTGTGGGAACTGTAAACTGGGGGAGGGTGGAGGGAGGCGTATCAGTTAGCTATTACTGTTACCCACAAAGGCCGTGGATTCTTTTGCATGATGTGCTCAATAACCAATTCCTGAGACATTGGGGTTTCAAAGAGAGAAAGAATTTATTACTAGGCGTATAGAAGGACAGCAGATGGCCTAATGGCCCAAAATCTGTCTCCCTGAACTGCAGTAATTCTGACAGTTTTATTAGAGAAAAGATGGGCAGGGTTTAGATTAATGAGCCTCTACCTCAGATGATGTAGAGTTGATCTAATTATTGAGCATGCACAGACTGATTACAGGCTTAGTCTTAGAACCTATGTAAAAAAATGGCGGAACGAGGTGTAGATGACTGGTAGGTTAAAGTCTGAGCAACTGCGCATGTCAGGCGGGCCCACTTTGGTTAGATCCAGTCTCAGTTATCAAGATAACTTTGGACTGGGGCGGGGTGGGGGTAGTTCTGGGCTAACCCAAGACCCTTCATCAATAAACATTAGGGGCTGTCTTTAGTGATTACAAGACTCTTAAGTGGAAAAACTGGATAACTGGGTACAAATAAAGGTTAGTCACAAGGTTTTTACAATCACAGGGGCAGAAGATAAGGGCTATACAATCATTATCAGAGATCAGGGCAGCTGGATTATAATTTAGAGATTTCAGGAATTTCCCTCTGTACGCCAATATACCAGAAAACAAAAAGGAATATCTATATAATGATTCAGCAATCAAAATCATCCCTTAAACCCAGATCTCTCAGTTATATTACCACTATAATGATCTATAACACAGAACTCCGAAACTTAGTGGTTTATAACTATCATTCATTGTCATGGATCTGTGGATTGGCTGGGGCAGCTCTGTTACAGGCTGTGGTGACCAGGAGGCTGTGCCACACGCAATGGTCATTCTCCTCCAGTGACCAGTAAGCTAGCCGGGGGACATGGGCAGCCCCTGAAGGCTTGGGCTCAAAACTGACACACGGCCACATCCGCTTACAGGCCATTGGTCAAAGCAAGTCGCATGGCTAAACTCTAAGTTGAGGGGTAGAGAAACACTTTCTGCCCACCGAGAAGCTGTAGACAGAATGGAAGGCAGGGAATTGGGAAGGATTAGGGTCAATCATTTAATCTATCACAGTAGGTGATAGTGAAAAAGTTCCCAGAAGAAGGTAGGATGTTGGGAAACAGAATAACAGGTGTTCAGTATAGTGTTATTACATAGATATAAATACAGTAAAATGAAGTTATTAATAAATTTTATCAATCCCCAAATTTTAACACAGAGATAAGTTGGAAGAGAACTAGTCAGCCCTTATTGTCAGGCACTGTACTAGGCATTTTAGAAATAACATCTCCATATTATGAAGCTGAAGCAAAATGATTTTTCCCATAAACTCTCTTAGGCTAAGT
The DNA here is from genome assembly GCF_023851605.1 of Tamandua tetradactyla. Taxonomy (NCBI): domain Eukaryota; kingdom Metazoa; phylum Chordata; class Mammalia; order Pilosa; family Myrmecophagidae; genus Tamandua; species Tamandua tetradactyla. Next base: position 58,748,177 of record NC_135337.1, read on the forward strand.
TTCAAAGGAAGTATCCTTGACAATTCCAAGTTAATATCTCTTTTCCCCATTGCTGCTTTGTTTAAGTGTAGGTTATGTCTTAAACTTTCAATCTTTCTATCTTTATATTTGTGAAACAAAGGCAGCAGCATGGAACAATGAGAAAGAGAATATCTGGAGCTAGGAAAACCTGAGTTTAAATCTTAGTTTGGCCATTTACTAGTTGAGTACTTAGATAAGTTACCAATCCATTTCAGCATCAGTTTTCGTGTATGAAAATGTGAATAAACTCTATATAGGGTTCGGGGGAGTATTAAATGACACAGTGGCTATAGACTGCGCATTACAGTGTCTAGAAAATAAGTATTCAATAAATGTTGTTTCTTGTGTGTATGATTAACAACTGAAATAAGGCAAAATTCCTCTAGTGAGTTCAGTACTTTGCTCCTTTCTACACTAAAAATCTAACAGCATTATTGAATGGAAAAATTCTCAAATGAAATGGAGTTTACACAGAGGGAAAAAAGTAAAATATCAAAGTCGTTAGCTCTATGTTCAGACTAAAACTTAATTGAAAAAATTTAAAAAGCAGTTGTTTTGTCAAGTATTATCAGTGGAATCTTCTGGCAATCTAAGAGTGAGAGTTCCCATTCATGTCTCAGCAGAAATAGAGTTCAGTAGTTTAACCACTGAGGAGCTTAGCACATCTTTCACCATTCGCGATTTTCAAGCATGATTTGATTATTTTAACTCAGAAGTGATGCTAACTTTATAGTTAGCAGCTAACTGATTTTCTCTCAGAATATTGCTTCCATGTTCCTCGTTTTCTTCACATGATTGGGAAATCAGAGCTGACACTTGTAAATGAGTTGTGAAAAGGCTATTTATAATATTAATATAGACAAATATTTATAAGTATAGTATAAATTAAGTGGTCAGAATTTTTTCCTTTCTTGGGTGATGGATTTAATTCGCCTTTTTTTAGAACTCTGAATTTTACACATTTCCTAAGTGGTCCTTGCTATGACTTTATTTATAAAGACTTTTATATTTTGTTGAGATTTCCTTCTTCAGTTAATGCAAATCAGTTTTTAAATAAATTAATGATTCAGTATGTCTGAGTTAAAACTTTTTTTCTGTTTCACTCTAAAGCCAATAGGAAATTCACCAAATCCAGAGCACAAGATATTATTCAGTAGTAAAGAATTGTCAGTGTCGTAATTTCAGATTGTCTCATGCCATCTTTTATGGATGGCAAAATTATAGAAAATTTCATCTTAAAAGTCCAAAATTTCACATTGGAGTTGCAAAAGAAAACAACAAAGTTGCATCCATTTAAAAAAATTGTCAATTATGGTGGGTTGAATCCCCCAAAGCACATGTTCTCCTGCATTCCTGCGGGTGTGAACCCATGGCAAATAGGACTTTTGAAGATGTTATTTTTGGTTAAGATGTGACCAACTGAATTAGGATGAGTCTCAATCCTATAACTGGAGGCCTTAGAGAGAGAAACTTATGGGGAGGAGACAGACACCAGAGGGCAGCGGAACTCAGAACAGAAAGGAGAGGCATTGCCATGTGACGGGAAAGCCGAAGAGCTTAAAGATTGCCAATCAGCCAGAATGCTACCAACCCTGGGAGAAACCAAGCCTTTTAGCCTCTGAAACCATGAGCCAATCAATTCCAGTTGTTACGCCAATCCACTATACTGTTTTTGTCTTTGGAGCCTGGAACCTAACCCAACAAAGCCTACATTTTTCATTAACTTTTCCTATTGTTAAAAAAAACTCTGAAAATCCAATTTCTTTTCCTTGAATAATTTGTTAAGCTCATTAGATCATCGTCTCCACAAGTTATATATATAGTACATTGATTTCTTATTAGATAATTTGATGTACTGCAACTTCAGCTTTTTAATTTTGATTCATTTTTCTATTATGAATAGGCATTTTAGAAATACAAGCAACTTGCAGATAAGTTAAAAATAGAAAAAAGTTATCATTTTGGTGCTTATATTTCAATAGTCAGAAATGTTTTTTATAAGTGACAGAAAGCCAATGCAAAGTAGTTAAGTAAGAAAAAAAAATAAGGAGTTGATGGAAGAACAATAGGACTGGATGACTGCAGGTGTCTCAGGGAGAGAAACTTTACTCTCTTTCTTATCATCTGGCTCCCTCATCTGCTTAACTCTTCTAGGTTGTATTGTGGTTTCCACTCACAAAGGCATGGGATTGCAACCTTGTCATTCTAGCCTAAAGACAGAAGGAACACCTTCCTGAGACCACCACTTGAAAAAATCTCAGAGAAGGACTCCTAATCGCCTTGTCCTGGGGCCTGTACTCACTCTTTAGAACCCCATTCTTTCTCTAGAAAGATGAGATACCATGACTGACCAGAAGAGACTCATGTGTCCCTATGAGCAGGGGGTGCTGTACTGTAATTGACAGTCCAACCCAAATAAATGGAAAGGGGAAGGGGCAATTTCCCCAAGGAAAGGGATAGCTGGTACCAGATGAACAGGTCAGGGGGTGGAGGGGCTGCTATTCTGGACTGATAAAAACAATACATGTCTCTAGTCATCAATTCACTAGTTTTGAGACATGCTAACATCTTGGTTTCAGTTTTGTCTGGACATGTCTGAAGGTCTGAAGGAGGTAGTGTTCTACGGTCCACTAACAGAAAGGAACTTGAAGCCTTGGAAACACTTTGATCCAAGGGAAGGAAAAGTCAGAGAGCAGAAGTGTGAGTTAAGGACAATGCCAGGAGAAAGAGAGAGACTTGAATAGCTAAAGGTAACGCTATTTCTGTTTGTTGGTCTATCACTCAGATCATTTATTATTCCAGCTCCCATGGACTCATGCCTGGATCCCAGGATGAAGAGGAAGCAATACAAGTGTGAGTAAATCTGAAAGGTTGTTTCACAACGACCTCCACGGAACACTGAGATGCAAGAGGCCAGCACCCTCCATGAGGGTAGCTTCTGCAGTGACGTGCACCACACTCTCAGTGTAGATGTCTGCACTCCTGACGTCAGAAAGCAGCAGCATTAGACAGACATAGACAGGCACTGGGTGCAGTGGTAAAGACTTGGAAGTTAACAAAACTGTCACTTTTGACCTCGAAGGTATAGGAGATGTGATTACATTAGGCCAGAGTAGGAGAGAAGGAGTTAACTGGGTTCAGATGAGAGATTCTTCTGTCCCATGTGATGCTAACTGGGGCTGCTGTCATCTACCTAGAATATTCAGTTGGTTCCCCCATATACCTGGCTGATAACTGGAAAATCAGCTGGGGCTACAGACTAGAGTGCCTCAGTTTTTCCCAATCTGTCTTCTCTGTGGCTTGGGTAATCACAGTGTATAGGCTGGTTTGCAAAAAAGAGCATCCCACACAGGGAAAGTGAAAGCTGCAGATGTCTTGAGTTTGACATTAAAAATTACACAATGTCACTTCTGCCACTAATCATGAAACTCACCACAAGGACAGCCCAGAGTCAATGTGGGAATGAGTGACACAAGGGTCTGAACCCCAGGAGGTGTGCTTCATTGGGGGCCATCTTGGCAGGCTGCCTGTCACAATCAGAGAAGGCGTGATCCTTTTTTCTTCCCAGGCTATCTAGGAGGTACATTATAGCTAAAAATGTTCACACATCCATGTATTCATAAATTACTTCCACAAATATTTATTATCTAGTGTGTGCTGGTCACTGTGTAAGGCAGTGAAGCTATAACCAAGAATAGGACACCATCAGTGAGACGGTCACAGACGTGGGAGCAAACTACAGCACAATGATCCAAGGACTGGAAGAGAAGTGGGCAGGGGCCGTAGGGGCAGAGGAACAGAGGAGGGAATACGGTGTCAGGGAAGACTTTCCTGGAAAGCTGACAACCAAGCTGAGTTCAAAAGATGCAGACATATGTTTGCCAAGCAGGCGAGGTAAGGGCAGGCATTCTCAGAAGGAGCGGCATGTCAGAAAGCAGAATAAGGCTCATTTAGGGACTTGAATGGGATAAATAGGGAAATAGGGGGAGAAGCCAGTGTGGTATGAGTTATCAAGCTTGCCAAGGACCTTGTAGACCATACTGAGGAGTTTGTATGTAGTGTGGTGGCCAATGAGAAACCATTTAACATTTTTAAGTAAAAATATAACACGAAGAATATAGCATTATTTTAGAAGGGTCACTGTAACAGCACTGTGCAGTATGGGTTGGAGAGGGTTGAGGATGGAGGCCAGAAGAGCAGTTATTTAGAAGACTTTATTAGTGTCTCAACTAGAGAAGAGATGAAGGTTTGGAGTATGGCACTCTGGGTGTACCAGAGAGGAAGAGGAGCTAAGAAGAATGAGAGGACTTAGGAATTGGCTGGATGTTGATGGTGAAGTAGAGGGATGAATTTTTGAGCATATTGTTTGTATTAGTCAGGATAGAATAGGTTACACCATGACAACAACAAACCCAGAAACCAGGAGCTTGACACAATGGTTTTTTCTTACTCGTGCAGAGCTGACCACCATCTTGTAGCTATGCCTTCTCGAACTCATGGCCTACAAGGTTGCCATGATGAAGGAAACAAAGAGATTGAGAGGAATGCAAGTTTTAGGTGCCTTGGTCAGGAAGAAACATACATTACTTCCATTTCCATTTCATTGGCCAGAGCTCGATGCATGGTCCCCACAGAATTGCAAAGAAAGTGAGAAAATTTTGGTGCATACTAATAGTCCCACCTACGGTAATTAACAATATGTTAATAGTGGTGCCTGAGTTCAAATTTCAGTTCCTCTATTTACTAGCCAAGTAGCTGTGGGTAAGTCTCTGTTTCCTCCTTAGTAAAATGCTATTAATAATAGTACTTATCTTGTAGGGTTGTTTGAGCATTAAGTAAGATAGTGCACATAAAACACTTAGTACCTTGGATATGATAGGCATCCAATTAATATTATTATTATTCATACTGAATGTCTCCAAGACTTCATTCTCAGTGACTAGGTGAAAAGGGAATGGAGGTGGGGATGGAGCAGGTTTGAGAAGGAACATAAGTTAATTCATAGACATTTTGAGGTTGTGGTGCCTGTGGGACCTCCATTGAGATGTCCAGTAGAGAACTACAACACGAAATGACTTCAGAGAGATCTGGGTGGGAAATATAAATCCTAGAGTCATCAGTAAGTAGGTGGTGACTGAAACCACGGGCATGGACAAGATTGCTAGGGGAAATGAACAGGTTGAAGAAAAATAGAAATTTGAAGATGAAACCTGGAGATTACCAACATTAAAGAAGTGAGAGGAGAAAGAAGGGCCCATATGGGAGCAGCCAGAGCAGCAGGAGGCAGCCAAAAGGGAGTAGAAGGGGAGTTCGAGAGAGTATCATTCCTTTTAGAATCAATCAGAATTCATTGATATTTAATTTTGCATTTAGTTTAGTGGAAATTGTATTTGTTAGGAACTTTTAGTGAATTTAATCAATAGGGTTTTAAAATAAATCACTATAAGTAACTTAAAAGAAATGTGATACAGAGGAATGGTTAACGTTATCAGAATCTATAATTCATCATTTTTTGCCAGTATTTGGGCTAGGAAAACATCTTCTCTTTTAACAAAAAGAACAAGCTTCCTGTTTCTAGAAGGAATGCCAATGTAGAGAAGTAAATCCGGCAAAAAAAGTAAAGAGCAGGAAAAAAAAAGAGATATACATAAAGTAGGAAAGTGATTTAAGTATTAATTCAATGGTTTCACTGCTCTGTAATGGTAATTTCACAAATCTACAATAGGTGTGAAAATGGGCAATTGTTGGGGAAGAAAGGAAGCGCTGAAGAAAGAACCTTTCTAAAAACTACAAAATGGTATCAGAAGCCTAACCTCCACTGTCAGAGAGGCTGAAGGGGTACATTTTGGATAAGTTGTTTTTGCAGTTATTATTTTGAGATATTTGGTGGTATTTCAAGTTATTATTTTTGCAGATTCAACCATCTAAACTTTGGTATACTGCCACCAAGTGGTAGGAGGATATAGAGAGTTAAAAGAATATATTTTCTCTGCATTTTATTCTTCTGAGACTTCTACTAAAGAGCTACACACACATGAGATTATTTATTATTGATCCTGGTGGCAGGTTCTGTTTGTGTCTTGCCTGTATCCACCCTCAGTTCATTCCTGAGGTCACCTGCAGCTTCATGAAAAATTCCCTTAGCTGCCAATGGCATCTTACCTGAAGCACCTGTGTGTCTCTGCCTGGGAATTTCTGCCGTCTCAGGAATGTGCTCAGTCCATCAGTGAGGCAGGCTGGAAGTTCCAAAGAGGTAATGATTCAGGAATAACCATTGACGGGTGGGGGAGGGGAGTTAGCAGAAACTAAATACCTCAGCTTCCTCACCCCTGGAAGGGATAATTCAGTTGTGCCACATCAAGTCCGTAAACTATCAGACACTCCCCAAAGGAATTGAGCCCCAGAGTAGTTCAGTCATTAATGTATTGTGTTTTCTTTTTTTCTGGCTTCGCCACTTCATCACACTTTGTGTAACAAAGCATTTGGCAGTCCTTTGTCCTCAGTGACCAGACCGTAACCTCCAAACCCTTGGAACCTCCCGAGTGACTGAAGTGTGTAAATGATGGTCCATTCACACCACACTGCACAGTCTAGTTAACAAGGTGACTCATGGTGAACCCCTGGCTGGTTTATGCTAACAATCTAAGGGTGAAGACTGGTACCCCAAAGACACTCATGTGATTAGAGGGTTGAGGTTTGGAACCCCCACAATTCAGCCTGATCTCTGGGGATACAGGGGGCTGAGATTGAGTTCAACCATTCGATCAATCACGCTTATGTAATGAAGGATCCGTGAAATCTCTGGACACCAAAGCTCAGGTGAGCAACTCTGGTTGGCAATATTCTTTGAGTAATGTCATGTATCGATGTGCCGGAGGATAATGCAGCTCCAACGGTGATGGAACGTCTCAGACATCACCCTATGCATGTTTTCATTTGGCTATTTCTGATTTGTGGCCTTCTGCTCTAATAAAATTGTGATCCTAAGAACAGCACTTTCCTGAGTTCTGTGAGTCATACGGGCAAATTGCAGAATCTAAGGGAGTCTGTGGATAGCCTCAAATTGTAGGCAGCTGATCAAAAATGCGGGTGGTCCTAGGGTTCCCCAAATTTGTGACTGGTGTCTGAAGTGAGAACAATTTTCTGGAGGCCTGTGCCCTCTAACTGTGCAGTTTTGCAAACTCAATGCACACTTCTTGGGATCACCTCCCAAATAAAACTTCCTGTTCCAAAATTGTATTTTCAGGATCTGCTTTTCAGAGAATCCAGATAAGACAGTGCCCTTAATGATCATCTTTAGGTTTTCATTATATCAGTTCACCTTGAATTTACTTTTTGAAGCAAAAATTCTTTTCAGCATTGTTTTTTTTTTTTGCATGGCAGGCACTGGAAATTGAACCCAGGTCTCCAGCACGGCAGGCAAGAACTCTGCCTGCTGAGCCACCGTGGCCTACCTCCAGCATTGTATCTTTTTTTTTTTTTTAACTTTTTTTTTTCATTAATTAAAAAAAGAATTAACAAAACAATTAGAAATCATTCCAATCTACATGTACAATCAGTGATTCTTAATAACATCACATAGTTGCATATTCATCATTCCTTAGTACATTTGCATCGATTTAGAAAAAGAAATAAAAAGACAACAGAATAAGAATTAAAACAATAATAGAAAGAAAAAAAAAAACAAAAACAAAAAACCTATACCTCACATGCAGCTTCATTCAGTGTTTTAACATAATTGCATTACAATTGGGTAGTATTGTTCTGTCCATTTCTGAGTTTTTATATCCAGTCCCGTTGTACAGTCTGTATCCCTTCAGCTCCAATTATCCCTTCTCTTTTTTTTTTTTTTAATTAACGGAAAAAAAGAAATTAACCCAACATTTAGAGATCATACCATTCTACATATGCAATCATTAATTCTTAACATCATCACATAGATGCATGATCATCATTTCTTAGTACATATGCATTGGTTTAGAAGAACTAGCAACATAACCGAAAAAGATATAGAATGTTAATATAGAGACAAAAATAAAAGTAATAATAGTAAAGTCAAAACAAAACAAAACAAAACAAAACAAAAACCTACAGCTCAGATGCAGCTTCATTCAGTGTTTTAACATGATTACTTTACAATTAGGTATTATTGTGTTGTCCATTTTTGAGTTTTTGTATCTAGTCCTGTTACACCGTCTGTATCCCTTCAACTCCAATTGGCCATTATCTTACCCTGTTTCTACCTCCTGCTGGACTCTGTTATCAAGGACATATTCCAAATTTATTCTCGAATGTCTGTTCACATCAGTGGGACCATACAGTATTTGTCCTTTAGTTTTTGGCTAGACTCACTCAGCATAATGTTCTCTAGGTCCATCCATGTTATTACATGCTTCATAAGTTTATCCTGTCTTAAAGCTGCATAGTATTCCATCGTATGTATATACCACAGTTTGTTTAGCCACTCTTCTGTTGATGGAGATTTCGGCTGTTTCCATCTCTTTGCAATTGTAAATAACGCTGCTATAAAAATTGGTGTGCAAATATCCGTTTGTGTCTTTGCCCTTAAGTCCTCTGAGTATATTCCCAGCAATGGTATTGCTGGGTCGTATGGCAATTCTATATTCAGCTTTTTGAGGAACCGCCAAACTGCCTTCCACAGTGGTTGCACCATTTGACATTCCCACCAACAGTGGATAAGTGTGCCTCTTTCTCCGCATCCTCTCCAGCACTTGTCATTTTCTGTTTTGTTGATAATGGCCATTCTGGTGGGTGTGAGATGATATCTCATTGTGGTTTTGATTTGCATTTCTCTAATGGCCAGGGATATTGAGCATCTCTTCATGTGCCTTTTGGCCATTTGTATTTCCTCTTCTGAGAGGTGTCTGTTCAAGTCTTTTTCCCATTTTGTAATTGGGTTGGCTGTCTTTTTGTTGTTGTTGAGTTGAACAATCTCTTTATAAATTCTGGATACTAGACCTTTATCTGATATGTCATTTCCAAATATTGTCTCCCATTGTGAAGGCTGTCTTTCTACTTTCTTGATGAAGTTCTTTGATGCACAAAAGTGTTTAATTTTGAGGAGTTCCCATTTATTTATTTCCTTCTTCAGTGCTCTTGCTTTAGGTGTAAGGTCCATAAAACCGCCTCCAGTTGTAAGATCCATAAGATATCTCCCTACATTTTCCTCTAACTGTTTTATGGTCTTAGACCTAATGTTTAGATCTTTGATCCATTTTGAGTTAACTTTTGTATAGGGTGTGAGAGATGGGTCTTCTTTCATTCTTTTGCATATGGATATCCAGTTCTCTAGGCACCATTTATTGAAGAGACTGCTCTGTCCCAGGTGAGTTGGCTTGACTGCCTTATCAAAGATCAAATATCCATAGATGAGAGGGTCTATATCTGAGCACTCGATTCAATTCCATTGGTCGATATATCTATCTTTATGCCAATACCATGCTGTTTTGACCACTGTGGCTTCATAATATGCCTTAAAGTCAGGCAGCGCGAGACCTCCAGCTTTGTTTTTTTTCCTCAAGATGTTTTTAGCAATTCGGGGCACCCTGCCCTTCCAGATAAATTTGCTTATTGGTTTTTCTATTTCTGAAAAATAAGTTGTTGGGATTTTGATTGGTATTGCATTGAATCTGTAGATCAATTTAGGTAGGATTGACATCTTAACTATATTTAGTTTTCCAATCCATGAACACGGTATGCCCTTCCATCTATTTAGGTCTTCTGTGATTTCTTTTAGCAGTTTTTTGTAGTTTTCTTTATATAGGTTTTTTGTCTCTTTAGTTAAATTTATTCCTAGGTATTTTATTCTTTTAGTTGCAATTGTAAATGGGATTCGTTTCTTGATTTCCCCCTCAGCTTGTTCATTACTAGTGTATAGAAATGCTACAGATTTTTGAATGTTGATCTTGTAACCTGCTACTTTGCTGTACTCATTTATTAGCTCTAGTAGTTTTGTTGTGGATTTTTCCGGGTTTTCGACGTATAGTATCATATCGTCTGCAAACAGTGATAGTTTTACTTCTTCCTTTCCAATTTTGATGCCTTGTATTTCTTTTTCTTGTCTAATTGCTCTGGCTAGAACCTCCAACACAATGTTGAATAATAGTGGTGATAGTGGACATCCTTGTCTTGTTCCTGATCTTAGGGGGAAAGTTTTCAATTTTTCCCCATTGAGGATGATATTAGCTGTGGGTTTTTCATATATTCCCTCTATCATTTTAAGGAAGTTCCCTTGTATTCCTATTTTTTGAAGTGTTTTCAACAGGAAAGGATGTTGAATCTTGTCGAATGCCTTCTCTGCATCAATTGAGATGATCATGTGATTTTTCTGCTTTGATTTGTTGATATGGTGTATTACATTAATTGATTTTCTTATGTTGAACCATCCTTGCATACCTGGGATGAATCCTACTTGGTCATGATGTATAATTCTTTTAATGTGTTGTTGGATACGATTTGCTAGAATTTTATTGAGGATTTTTGCATCTGTATTCATTAGAGAGATTGGTCTGTAGTTTTCTTTTTTTGTAATATCTTTGCCTGGTTTTGGTATGAGGGTGATGTTGGCTTCATAGAATGAATTAGGCAGTTTTCCCTCCACTTCGATTTTTTTGAAGAGTTTGAGGAGAATTGGTACTAATTCTTTCTGGAACGTTTGGTAGAATTCACATGTGAAGCCATCTGGTCCTGGACTTTTCTTTTTAGGAAGCTTTTGAATGACTAATTCAATTTCTTTACTTGTGATTTGTTTGTTGAGGTCATCTATGTCTTCTTGAGTCAAAGTTGGTTGTTCATGTCTTTCCAGGAACCCGTCCATTTCATCTAAATTGTTGTATTTATTAGCGTAAAGTTGTTCCTAGTATCCTGTTATTACCTCCTTTATTTCTGTGAGGTCAGTAGTTATGTCTCCTCTTCCATTTCTGATCTTATTTATTTGCATCCTCTCTTCTTCTTTTTGTCAATCTTGATAGGGGCCCATGAATCTTATTGATTTTCTCATAGAACCAACTTCTGGTCTTATTGATTTTCTCTACTGTTTTCATATTTTCAATTTCATTTATTTCTGCTCTGATCTTTGTTATTTCTTTCCTTTTGCTTGCTTTGGGATTAGTTTGCTGTTCTTTCTCCAGTTCTTCCAATTGAACAGTTAATTCCTGCATTTTTGCCTTTTCTTCTTTTCTGATATAGGCATTTAGGGCAATAAATTTCCCTCTTAGCACTGCCTTTGCTGCATCCCATAAGTTTTGATATGTTGTGTTTTCATTTTCATTTGCCTCGAGGTATTTACTAATTTCTCTTGCAATTTCTTCTTTGACCCACTCGTTGTTTAAGAGTGTGTTGTTGAGCCTCCAGGTATTTGTGAATTTTCTGGCATTCCACCCATTATTGATTTCCAACTTCATTCCTTTATGATCCGAGAAAGTGTTGTGTATGATTTCAATCTTTTTAAATTTGTTAAGACTTGCTTTGTGACCCAGCATATGGTCTATCTTTGAGAATGATCCATGAGCACTTGAGAAAAAGGTGTATCCTGCTGTTGTGGGATGTAATGTCCTATAAATGTCTGTTAAGTCTAGCTCCTTTATAGTAATATTCAGATTCTCTATTTCTTTATTGATCCTCTGTCTAGATGTTCTGTCCATTGATGAGAGTGGGGAATTGAAGTCTCCAACTATTATGGTATTTGTGTCTATTTCCCTTTTCAGTGTTTGCAGTGTATTCCTCACGTATTTTGGGGCATTCTGGTTCGGTGCATAAATATTTATGATTGTTATGTCTTCTTGTTTAATTGTTCCTTTTATTAGTAGATAGTGTCCTTCTTTGTCTCTTTTAACTGTTTTACATTTGAAGTCTAACTTGTTGGATATTAGTATAGCCACTCCTGCTCTTTTCTGGTTGTTATTTGCATGAAATATCTTTTCCCAACCTTTCACTTTCAACCTATGTTTATCTTTGGGTCTAAGATGTGTTTCCTGTAGACAGCATATAGAAGGATCCTGTTTTTTAATCCATTCTGCCAATCTATGTCTTTTGATTGGGGAATTCAGTCCATTAACATTTAGTGTTATTACTGTTTGGATAATATTTTCCTCTGCCATTTTGCCTTTTGTATTATATATATCATATCTGACTTTCCTTCTTTCTACACTCTTCTCCATACCTCTCTCTTCTGTCTTTTCGGTTCTGACTCTAGTGCTCCCTTTAGTATTTCTTGCAGAGCTGGTCTCTTGGTCACAAATTCTCTCAGTGACTTTTTGTCTGAGAATGTTTTAATTTTTCCCTCATTTTTGAAGGACAATTTTGCTGGATATAGGAGTCTTGGTTGGCAGTTTTTCTCTTTTAGTAATTTAAATATATCATCCCACCGTCTTCTAGCCTCCATGGTTTCTGCTGAGAAATCTACACATAGTCTTATTGGGTTTCCCTTGTATGTGATGGATTGTTTTTCTCTTGCTGCTTTCAAGATCCTCTCTTTCTCTTTGACCTCTGACATTCTAACTAGTAAGTGTCTTGGAGAACGCCTATTTGGGTCTAATCTCTTTGGGGTGCGCTGCACTTCTTGGATCTGTAATTTTAGGTCTTTCATAAGAGTTGGGAAATTTTCAGTGAAAATTTCTTCCATTAGTTTTTCTCCTCCTTTTCCCTTCTCTTCTCCTTCTGGGACACCCACAACACGTATATTTGTGCGGTTCATATTGTCCTTGAGTTCCCTGATACCCTGTTCAAATTTTTCCATTCTTTTCCCGATAGTTTCTGTTTGTTTTTGGAATTCAGATGTTCCATCCTCCAAATCACTAATTCTATCTTCTGTCTCTTTGAATCTATCATTGTAGGTATCCATTGTTTTTTCTATCTTTTCTACTTTGTCCTTCACTTCCATAAGTTCTGTGATTTGTTTTTTCAGTTTTTCTATTTCTTCTTTATGTTCAGCCCATGTCTTCTTCATGTCCTCCCTCAATTTATCGATTTCGTTTTTGAAGAGGTTTTCCATTTCTGTTCGTATATTTAGCATTAGTTGTCTCAGCTCCTGTATCTCATTTGGACTATTGGTTTGTTCCTTTGACTGGGCCATATTTTCAATTATTTGAGCGTGATCCGTTATCTTCTGTTGGCGTCTGTGCATTTAGACAGATTTCCCTGGGTATTGGATCCAAAAGTTTGGAAGATTTTTCTGTGAAATCTCTGGGTTCTGTTTTTCTTATCCTGCCCAGTAGGTGGCGCTCGTGGCACACGTTTGTCTGCGGATCCCACCAGTAAAAGGTGCTGTGGGACCTTAAACTTTGGAAAACTCTCGCCGTCCTGGGGGTTCGCTAGCCGAAGCGGCTTGAGCCGGCCCGGGGTCCGAATACAGGGAGGGTTACTGGTCGCTGCAGCCCGGGAAAGAGCCCGTCCGAATTTCCTAGTCGGCCCTGGGCGACAAGCGTGTTGGGAGGGCGCCAGCGGCAGCGGCCCGCCCGGGAGAGTGCACGTTCCCTGGGAGTCACGGGTTTGGAAGGGCCCTCCCCCACCCGTCACCGTTCTCCGTGGCCTGGGGATTTCCAATCCAATTCTCTCAGTTGGTCCGGGGGGCTGCACGTGGTGTGGGCGCCAGCCGCCTTGGTTTCAGGGGACCGCCTCTCCAATTCTCCCAGCCGGCCCAGGAAGGGGGAAGGGAGTAACTCCGGCCTCTTGCCACCCCGCCCGGTGAGGCCCGCGCGCCTCGGCGATCTCACCCGAGCTGCTTCTCTCAGCCAGCCAGCCGTTCCAGGATGGGGTACGCTGTCTTTTTTATCTCTGTTGTGGCTTTGGGCGCTTTCTGTATCGTTTCTACTCCCCTAGTAGCTGTCCTGGAGAAGAAACTAAGATCCGTGCGTCTTACTAAGCCGCCATCTTCCAGGAAGTCCTCCAGCATTGTATTTAACAGTCATTTTATTTTCAGAGGATCTTTAGATTCTTTATCTCTTAGCATTCTGTAAAATCTGTCTTGAATCATGGGATATCTGCTTTTTCTAAGTTTCGCCCATGAAACACTCTCAGAATCTTTGATTTTATTATGTTATGAGAGGGAGTAGAAAGAGCCTGCACTTGCAAATGAAAAAGACTTAACCTCTCACATCTTAAGTAACTTTGTCCAGTTATTTAACTTCTCTAAGGTTCAGTTTTCTTACCTATAAAATTAGAATAATTATATCTACCTCTTAAGCCTGTGAGGAGGATTAAATGATTACACAGGGTCTGATTCCAAGCGGTTCATTCTTAAATGAAATCAGGTAGAAAAAACACTGAGTGTTGCTCATCATACATATTATGGGAATTTTGCACTGTGAGGGTACACCAATCATGGGATAAAACCCTATAAGTTGCACTTATCTATTTAAAAATACCAAAAGTTAAATAAACCATTGTGCATGGTCATCTTTCCACTTAATTATTTAAAATGTTAAAAGTCTTTGGCTACATCTTAGCCATCTGTGTTAGTCAGGATTCTCCAGGGAAACAGATTTGACAGGATATATATGTATATCCTATACAAATATATATGTAACTATTATAAGATTTATTATAAGAATTGGCTCCTGTGATCATGGGGATTGGCAAGTCTGGATTTCATGGGGCAGGCCACAAATTGGGAATTCAGATGAAACTTTCAATGAATTCCCCAGGAGAAGCTGGCAGGCTGAAATGGAGATAGAAATTCTTCTTTCTGACAACTAAAATCATCAGTTCTCCCTTTAAGGCCTTCAAACATTTAATATAAATTCTTGGAGGTAGAGTTGCTGGGTGAAAGTTACTTATATCTTGTATATTTTTGCTTTATTAAAGAAGTTGTGGGTTTACAGAACAATCATGCATCAAATATAGGATTCGCGCATACCACCTTATTATTAACACTTTGCATTGGTGTAGAACATTTGTTACAATTGATAATAGCACATTTTTATAATTGTGCTATTAACTATAGTCCGTAATTCACTGCTTGTGTAGTGTAGTTCCATGAAATTTTTAAACATTTTATTCTGTTACCATGTATATAATCTATCATTTCACCTTTAATCACATTCAGATCTATATTTCAGTGCTGTTAATTACATTCACAGTGTTATGCTACCATCAACACCAACTATTACCAAACATTTCTGTTACTCTACATAAGAGCCTTGTACATTTTAAGCTTTAACTTACTATTCCTTGTCCACACCCCATTCCCTGGTAACCTATATTCTAGACTCTGACTCTATGAGGTTTTTTATTATAATTATGTCAAATCAGTGAAATCATGCATTATTAGTCCTGTTGTGTCTGATTTATTTCACTCAGTATAATGTCTTCAAGTTTCATCAATACTGTCACATGTAACAGTGCTTCATTCATTTTTTACAGCTGAATAATATTCCATTGTGTGCATATACCACATTTTATTTATCCATTCATTTGTTGAAGGGCACTTAGTTTCTTCCATCTTTTGGCAATTGTGAATAATGACACAATGAATATCAGTGTGGAAATATCTGTTTGAGTCCCTGATTCCAATTCTTTAGGATATATACCTAGCAGTGGGATTGCCAGGATGCATGGTGGTTCTATGCTTAGAGTATGTGAGTAACTTTATGAGTAATTGCCAAACTGTCATCCACAGTGGCTGCACCATTATTCATTGCTTCCAGCAATGAAAGAGTGTTTTTATTTCTCCATATCCTCTCCAACACTTGTTATTTCCCATTTTCTAAATAGCAGCCATTCTAATGGTAGTAAAATAGTATCTCATTTTGAGTTTGATTTGCAGTTCCCTGATGGCTCATGATGTTGAGCATCTTTTCATGTGCTTTCTGGTACAAGGGAAAGTGACCCCTGCTAGCCTAGTCTACCATGCAAAATTGCATCCAGAAAAGTCACTGCCTCATTGCTGAGGCATGCCCAGCAGGGAGCCTGCTCTGTGAAGTCCTTGGGGCCCTCATGGAGCTGATCTTCTTTCTCTAACACTATCTGACCTTCCAGTTCTCCTTTGAGAACCTCCATAATGCAAATATCAGTACATTTGGTGGTGTCCCAGAGGTGTCCTAGGCTATTTCTGCTTTTTGTAATTCATCTGCCACCACGCAGAAAGTGAAACTCACTGTTCTTTACTGTAATTTATCAGCCTCTTCCTTTCATGTTTTCCCGGATGCTGTACAATGTTCTTCAGATTTCTGGACTTTCAAAATAGTTGTTGTAGTTGTTTTGGTGGAAGACTCTACTTTGCCATCTTCTTTTTCTACATTACATTTGCCACCTTATATTTACATTACTTCTCAAGCCAGCATCTTTCTCACTGGCCTTAGATATGTTTTTAGAGGTTTTATATAAATTATAAGTTGCCATGCTAAAAAACAGACTGGACTTGAAACCTTTGTCAAAACAAACAAACAAACAGAAAAAAACCTTTGTCACGTCCCCTTGGGTCTGGACTCTTCACCCTCAGATGAACCTGAGGTCGGTTGGGACCCCTTCCCAAAGTGGGCAACTCTTCACTCTCATTCTTGGCTCCTCCAGGATATTGTAGGAAGTGCTCAGTAAATGTGGCACACTCAGGGAGACTGGGGTTTGGGAGCCTAGGAAAGGTCCTTGCTGAAGGGGTCTCTTGGATCCCACAAGTTGGATGAGAAAAGCAGCTTGCTATGTACAAGGGAGTACCTATTAGACTGAGTGCTGATTTCTCATCAGAAACCATGGAGGCAAGAAAGCATTGGGTTGAAGTACTTGAAGCATTGAAAGAAAATAACTGCCATTCAAGAATTTTATATGTGGCAAGACTTTCTTTAAAAAATAAGGGAGAGATGAAGATATTCCCAAATGATCAAAATAAAAGAAGAACTGTAAACTTGCAATTTAATAAATTTCTCCTTCTAAAAGTCATTCCATTTCTGGTATATCACGTCCAAGCAGCTTGCAGGCTAGAACACCTAGGATCTAGGGCGGACCATGGTCTGTGCAGTGTGGAACAGAGAGGAGGAAACACACACAATGTGGGTATGAAAAAGCACCAAAAGTCACTGTTCTACCTCAGCAAGGCCCAAAGTTTTTCATCTGGGTTCCTCCACGAAGACCTGGTCTCTTAGAGCCCTTCTCTCCTCTCCTAGACTTGTCATCTCTGCATTCTGCCCTTCTCAGCGAGGAAGAAGATCAACCAAGTCCCAGGGCCTTCCCTGTCTAATCCAGAACTGTGCCATGGCAGCGATGGGAGGAGATGGTATCAGGGAATACCTCTGGGTTCTCAGATCTGAGTGACTCAGAGTTCCTGGAGCGGGACCATACCCAAGAATCAACTGCTTCGGTTGGCAAGCCTGGCACTTCTTCTGAATTCCCAGGGAAGGATGGCAAGCTTACAGAAGTGGAAAAGATTGGATGTCTCTTCATCCATGGAGCGATTCCATCTTAAATATGTGTTTGTCACTGACTTGTCAACTCAGGACTAGTGTGAACAGCATATGGTATACAGGAAGGAGTTTCCTGGCTTCTTGATACCTGCAAAGGCAGCTATTTTGGAAACTGGTGCTAGTATCCACATAGCTAGAGAACTAGACATTCATGATCTTGGGACTATCCCCATCACCACTAAAGAAGATACCTGGACAACTAAGTTTCTGGACATTCTATCACTGATTCCTACCTTGCAGTAAGAGGGATGCATCAGAGTGTCCAGGGTTTGGTGAAGTGGAGGGGTGTTTCTTGTTGGGGGTGATTGATAAGCTGTACTATACAGCCAAGAGGGAACTGTAACTGGCAGAACTAAAGACATTCCAGCATCTTTTGCTCTCTCTGGAAGTTCAGAAAAAGACTGTTTTCAAATAAGCCTATACTTACATATAAGATATACAAATATATCTTTAATATTACGGTACAAGGAAAAGTGACCCCTGCTAGCCTAATCTACCATGTAAAATTGCATCTAGAAAAGCTACTGGGGCCCTCGGTACTGAGGCATGCCCAGCAGAGAGGCTTCTCTAGGAAGTTCTTGGGGACCTCACAGAGCTGGTCTTCTTGTCTTTAACACTATCTGACCTTCCAGTGATTGATATCCTGAAAATTGAGTATATCCACCAAGAGACTGCTTCTGTGCTGGGTACAGAGATTGTGGCCTTTGAAAAGAAGGAAGTGAGAAGTAAGGAACAGCATTATAGATTGGCCACAGAGGGCCACGAGGGGTTGCATGGAGGAGGTGTGGAAGTGCCACCCGTGGGACTATGCAGCCATCCGTGTGTGGAGGAAGAAAGGGAGAGCGCTCAGGTCCATGCTGGAGCCCGGAGCCCAAACAACCAAGTGAGTAAAAGTATGTCTTCCAGAATTTTGATTCTTCCTGCGCCTAATGGATTCAACTGAGCAAAAGAGGACCGGTCTCTGAGCTTGACTTTCAAGGAGTGTTCTTATTTTGGCCCTTTTCCTATTTCCTCACCCTATCACCACCTCAAATCCAGGACCAAGACTCACGGGTGAGTGGGGGAGGTCTGGGGTTATGCTGTCCCTGGAGCTTTGCTGTGGATTGTCAAGAAAACAGACCCTCATCTTGGCTTAAGCAAAAGTCTCCCCCAGTAAACATTACTTTCCTAAGAAAATTCTTCAGTTTCAGATTAGTCCCTTTCCTATTTTAACGCAATCATTTTACATAATAAAATACAATACTATTCACCCCCCCCCCAAAAATTAATAGGTGAGTCTTTGGGGCTCCGCAGTGCAGGCCAGGCTGTGCAGAGGCCCCGTGGCCAGCGCGGGGGCGGCCTCGGGCGCCTTTGGGGGGCTGGGGGGGAGGTTTCCAGCCGGCGAGGCCAGGGGCCGCGGAGGATGGAGGAGCGGAAGGAGAAGGGCGAGGCCGCGACCCCGGAGCCTGGACTCCCGTGCTGGTTCTGCAGGCGGGAGAGGCGGCGGTGCCTGGCCGAGGTGGCTCAGGACGAGCCGCAGCTCCCGGGGCCGCAGGAGGAGGCGGCGGGGAGGTCGCGCAGCCGGAGCACGGCCAGCACAGGCTGTGGCACCTTCTCCAGAAATCAGCCCCCGCCCCGTTACCCAGCTCTACAAAGACCCAGGGTGTCAGCAGCCAGGTGTTTCCCTTTGAGTCGCCTTCCAAGTGCAGCCACCGCCGTCACCGGTCTCTGCAAAGAAAACGTGGATACCCATCAGCGAATTCAGATCGGCTGTGAGCGACCGCGATAAGGATGTGTTTGTTGGCTTGGGTTCCAAAACGCAGAACTGTAGGACGTGAAGCTTTGATCAGCTCCCAGTGTGGAAAAGTTCCTCCCCCATAGAGCTCCTCCAAGCCTGAGTGTCGTGTCCCCACGGCAACCAGCCCATCTGTAGAGGCTTCCCGGAAGTCATTGTCAGAGGTGCATCAATGGACAGGCCCATTACCTGTCCATGGTAGAGCCATTTAAACATATTTCTTTGGAAAAAAGAGTTACAAGTGGTGCCTGTGGACCCATTTTCACATTTAGACATAGGTGCAGATATATTGTCTGTCGTTTATCCATCATAGTGAACACTTGCTCTAGAAATGTTTAAATAGTATATAAGCTAAACACTTAAATGGGCAATTTTTGGACTGTCAGCTAGCCCACCCTAAATATTATGTTTAAAGAAAGTTAGTTTGAGCTTATAGGTGTTACATTTAACAATTCTTCTGCAACACTGACTAGAATGTATTGCTTTGTGTTTATATATTGTACATGTTTTCTTACTCATCTGAGTTAAAGAGGACATTCTTGTGTCTTAAGAATTCTGTTACATTTATAATTGTTTGGAGAACCAGGATGGTGTCCAGGCAAGTAAGAATGGGGTTCCTTCACAGGGGAACCCTTTGAGGCCCTTAGTGATCTGACATGCCTGTCGAGGGTGAGCATAGATGACCTTAGAAGGTGTGCATGGAGGTGAGAAGAATCTTTATGCCTACTGCTTTATGCCCATTGTCCCTTAGGTCCTTCTTGCATTTGTGGTCAAGACTGTCAGAGGTACATCAGTGGACAGGCGGATCACCACCTTCCCAGGCCAGAGCTGTCATCAATGGGCCTTCGGGGCTTGGGGGCTTCAGTGTGAACTGGAGAAGCCTGGAGAATGGGGTCAGTGGTAAGTCTGTTGTTGCTTGCTGTGCTCCACTACAGACTTCCAAAGAGGATTGGAAGCATTGCCTTCTTTATGACAACTTTCAAACCCATGGAATCACAGTAAAACAACAGAGAAATGACTTGATTGAAAACATGGGTAGAATAAGTGATTAAATAGATAGAAGCAAGCAGTGAGTTAGGTCTGTATCCTGTTAAACATTGACCTTAGTTGGGCATAGTATAGGTTTTCTAAAACAAAATAACCTGCTTATCAAAGTAGTGCTATATATACACAGGGCTTCCAGATCTTTGAAGCTCCATGGCTTGCCAAGTTTCTTACTCTCTTTGGCAGACCTTGATTCCTAAAACACCAATCAGAACATAGGGTTGGAAAAAGTGATTTTTTTTTCTGATTTGTAACAAATGAAAACAAACAGAACCCCCTCTATTATTACAAGAAAGTCCACGATGTATGGATGTAGTATTCAAGATTGCAGTTTCTAATAGTATGGAATAATTATGCTTTCACAATTTTTGAAACTCCTGCAAAGAAGAGGTTGATCTGTTGCTATTGGATTAGAGTTTCCTAATATCTTTCTCCCATTAGCTTGGAAAAGCTATTATTGAAAGTGTATATAGTTGTCAGATTAATCTTTTCATGGCAGAATTTGATGTAGTTGTCTCTCCTTGAGCTTCTGATTTCCTCCTTTATCAAGTGGATTTATGATTCATTCCATACTTAATGTAGAATTTTATGTCTTATGCTTTAGAAGATAGTTTTAAGAAATAAAAAAATCATGCATGTTATAAAATCTTAATACGGTAGTATAGATAGTAAAAAGAGTAAGCCATTCCCCAAACCATTACCCTGGCCCTCAAACCCTATTTCATTTTCTTAAATTGAATGTGTTCAATTTGTAATTTATTATTTTCCTGAATTTTCAGTGTTTTAATGATTCTGTTTTAGGGAAGGGACTATGTAATTTTGACTTATGTTTAAATTTTGAAGGTTTTAAAAGTTTAAATATAAAGCTTTCTGTAGAAAAACAATCTTTCCCTTTGATAAAACTTTTAATATAGTATTGATCCAGAAAAAAAAAATCAATTGGCTATAGATGTGAGGGTTTATTTCAGAACTCTCAATTCAATTCCATTGATCTGTATGTCTGTCCTTGTGGCAATATCACACTGTTTTTTTATTTATTTTTGAGCCTTTATATTTGAGTTTATTCTTCATTTAACTTTTAAAACACTATTACAGTTGACTATTTAAACAACAATAATAGCAAGCAGTGAGCCTATTATGATTACAGTCCCTCACATATTCACTACTGTATATAAAATGCCAGTTGTGAGTTACTCACTGCCCTCCAACTAAGCGGTTTGACACTGAGCACACCTCTGGGTTAATGTTCATCAATCTCATATGCTTCTTTGTTGTAGTGGTGCCATCTTTCCTGATTGGGATCAAAGTCTACTTGTTTAACCTGATCCATTTCATCAGTTTCTTCTACTTCTTTCCTCTCAGGTAGGAGTTTGTCCTGCAGACAGTTTATCAGGAGAGAGAAAACCATTCTCAGGAAAGTTTGCCTTAAATCTGATGATTAGGCGACCCCTTTCATATGACCTATGATAAACTGGCATACCTTCATTTAACACACACTTGATTTCTCCGTGCTTGACAGTCTGACCTGGATGAAAGGTGGTGACTAGTTTGGGTGTTATGAGTGGATATTGGCCTTTGGCCACACAGTGCTTCATCCAGTATATGTCCATACACATGAAAAGGTCATCTCCTTGTCGAGTAAAAACAGCATGATCCTTCTGATCTAAAACAATGATAGGATCTCTTGGCTCCAGTTCTGGCTCTTGGTCTCTGACACTACTGAATGTTATTTTTAGCCATCTTTCATGCCTCTATTATATAAACTAATAGAATCTTCGTCTCTTGAACTATCTTCCTTCCATTGCAGCTTTTACATCTATCTTTAGGACTGATTCATCCCCCATAGCCCTGCCAGTCCACGCCCACAGAATGAATTTTCTGAGCCATTCCAGGTCCTGTCTGATGATTTCTTATTTGCATTCCAATACCTCGGTAATTGGGACAGCACTCTATTGCTCCTTTCTTACCACCTCGGTCTTCGGATTTTTTGCAAATCATATTCTTTTGCACAGCCAGTTTTCTTGGTGCACCGTTATATAAATCTTCTAAGGTTACTGAGAGCTGTTGTACTACATTTTTACCTCTCCTTTATCTCTGTATCCTTCCATCACCTCTAAAAAACATATCAAAGATATCCATGGAGGAGCCAAAAGCCCCTCCTGCTTCACTCTCCTTGATGGCCTGTTCACGTTCTTTGTCATATAATTCCCTTTTCTTGGTATCAAAGAGCACTTCATAAGCTTGAGAAATCTGTTTAAACTTCATTTGGATACTTATCAGAGTGGTATTTCAAAGCTAGTTTCCTGTAAGCCTTTTTCAACTCTTCCTGGGTGACACTGGTTTTGACCCCCAAAGCATCATGGTGAGTGGTTTCTTTTACCATTTTTTTCTAGCCAGTGAGTGGCTGAGGCCATGAGAGGGAGCAGGAAGGAACGCATCACTGTCCACACTCTTTTGATAACTGTAGATTTGTAATAAGTGCCAAAATTGGGAAGATGAGCCCTCCAACTTTATTTCTTTTTCAAGATGGTTTTGGCTACTTGGTACCCCTTGTCCTTCATATGAATTTGATGATTATTTTTTTCATTTCTGTAAAGAAGGCTGTTGGAATTTTGATGGAGATGGCATTGAATATGTGATTCACTTTGAATAATATAGACATCTTGATAATATTTAGTCATTCAATCCCTGATTGACTGTTTATGGTATCCAGAGGTCCTTAGGGTTTGTCTTTCAAAATTTTTTTCAACACCCTTTGTAGTTTTACATGTATAAATCCTTTACAGCCTTGATTAAATGTATTCCTATATTTAATTCTTTTAGATGCTATTGTAAATAGAATTGTTTTCTTGACTTCCTTTTCAAATTGTTCACTGCTGGTACATGGATTTTGCATGTTGCTATTTTACCCCCTATTTTGCTCAATTCATTTATTAACTCTAGTAGCTTTTTTGTAGATTCTTTGGGATTTTCTTTATATGGGATCATGTCATCTACTAATAGGGAAAGTTTTATTCCCTTTCCAATTTGGATGCCTTTTATTTCTTTATCTTATCTAATTGCTCTGGCTGGAGCAATTCCAGTACAACACTGTACATTCCAGTACAATGTTGAATAACAGTGGTGACAGAGAGCTTCCTTGTCTGTTCCAGATCTTTGAGCAAAATCTTTCAGTCTGTAATTGTTGAATATCATGTTAGCTGGGAGTGTGTGTGTGGGAGGGAGGTGGGAGGTCATCTATGCTCCATATTGTATTGAGGCAATTTCCTTCTACTCCTAGTTTTCTGAATGTTTTTATCAAGAAGGGATGTTGGATTTTGTTAAATTTCTTTCTTTATCATTTGAGATTGTTCTAGTTTGCTAGCTGCCGGAATGCAATATACCAGAAACAGAATGGCTTTTAAAAAGGGGAATTTAATAAGTTGCTAGTTTATAGTTCTAAGGCTGAGAAAATGTCCCAATTAAAACAAGTCTATAGAAATGTCCAATCTAAGGCATCCAGGGAAAGATACCTTGATTCAAGAAGGCTTACGAAGTTCAGAGTTTCTCACTCATCTGAAAAGGCACATGGTGAACACGGTCAGGGTTCCTCTCTCACCTGGAAGGGCACATGGTAAACACGGCATCATCTGCTAGCTTCTTCTCCTGGTTTCCTATTTCGTGAAGCTCCCCAGGAGGCATTTTCCTTCTTCATCTCCAAAGGTCGCTGGCTGGTGGACTCTGCTTCTCGTGGCTATGTCATTCTGCTCTGCTCTCTCTGAATCTCCTTCATTCTCCAAAATGTTTCCTCTTTTATAGGACTTCAGAAATGTATCAAGACCCACCCAAATGGGTGGAGACATATCATCACCTAATCCAGTTTAACAACCACTCTTGATAAAGTTACATCTCCAGGGAGATGATCTAATTACAGATTCAAGCATACAATATTGAATAGGGATTATTCTGCCTTTACAAAATGGGATTTTGATTAAAACATGACTTTTGTAGGGGACATACATCCTTCCAAACCTGCACAGAGATATTCATGCAGGTTCCTTCTCTCTTCTTCATAACAAAAGGGGACAAATAAATATATGGTATGGATCAAATGACATGGGCTAAGGTTTAATGGTTAAATATTTTAATGAGTTTTAAAATTAGTTTTAACAATTTGCAGGCCATTTGTATTAGTCAGGGTTCTCTAGAGAAACAGAATAAACAGGAAACACTTGCAAATATAAAATTTATAAAAGAGTCTCACGTAACCATGAGAACGCAGAGTCCAAAATCCACAGGGCAGGTTGTGAAGCTGACGATTCCGATGGAGGGTCTGGACGAACTCCACAGGAGAGGCTTGCCGACCGAAGCAGGAAGAGAGCCTGTCTGTTCTGAATCTTTCTTAAGAGGCTTCCAGTGATTAGATTAAGCATCACTCATTGCAGAAGACATGCCCCTTGGCCAAAGGCTCCAAACAGCATCTGTATTTGCCACTGACACTTTCAGCACCATTGGATCTGCTGGATCATATGGCCCAAGTGGCAGAGCAGCTTGTACAGCAGCCTGGACCTGTCACAGAGCCTCCTCTTGTTCAGGTCCCCACTCAATATTAGCAGCTTTTCTGGTCATTAGATAAATGGGCCAGAATAGCACACCCAAATGAGGAATATGTTGTTGCCAAAATCCAGAGACCAACTAGGCATTGTGCCTCTTTTTCGGTTGTAGGAGGGGCCAGATGCAGCAACTCATCCTTCACCTTAGAAGGAATATCTCAACATGCCCCACACCACTGGACACCTAGAAATTTCACTGAGGTGGAAGGCCCCTGTATTTTTGTTGGATTTATCTCCTAGCCTCTGACACACAAATGCCTTGCCAGTAAGTCTAGACTAGTTGCTACTTCTTGCTCACTAGGTCCAATCAACATGATATCATTAATATAATGGACCAGTGTGATGTCTTGTGGGAGGAAGAAATGATCAAGGTCCCTGCAGACAAAGTTATGACATAGGAATGGAGAGTTGATATACCCCTGAGGTAGGACAGTGAAAGTATATTGCTAACCTTACCAGCTGGAAATAACTATTTCTGGTGGTCCTTACTAATAGGTACTGAGAGAAAAGCATTTGCCAGATCTATAGCTGCATACCAGGTACCAGGGGATGTATTGATTTGCTCAAGCAATAATACCACATCTGGAACAACAGCTGCAATTGGAGTTACCACCTGATTGAGCTTACAATAATCCACTGTCATCCTCCAAGACCCATCTGTTTTCTGCACAGGCCAAATAGGAGAGTTGAATGGGGATGTGGTGGGAATCACCACCCCTGCATCCTTCAAGTCCTTAAGAGTGGCAATAATCTCTGACTTCCTCCAGGAATCCGGTATTGCTATTTTGCTTCATAAGGGCAGTTCTAGTGGCTTCCACTTGGCCTTTCCCACCATAATAGCCCTCACTGCACAAATTAGAGAGCCAATGTGGGGATTCTGCAAGTTGCTCAGTATGTCTATTCCAACTATACATTCTGGGACTGCGGAAATAACTACAGAATGGGTCCAGGGGCCCACTGGACCCACTGTGAGACAGACCTGAGCTAAAAGTCCATTGATCACCTGACCTCCATAAGCCCCCACTGTGATTGGTGGACCAGAGTGATGTTTTAGGTACCCTGGAATTAATGTCATTTCTGAGCCAGGGTCTAATAATCCCCAAAATATCTGATCATTTCCTTTTCCCCACTGCACAGTTGCCCTGGTAAAAGGCCACTGATCTCCTTGGGGAAGGCTTGGAGGAAGATTAACAGTATAAATTTGTGGCAGTGTAACAGGGTTCTCCCCCAAAGGGACCTGGCATCCCCTTTATTCAAGGGGCTCTGGGTCTGTAAACTGTCTCAAGTCTGGAAATTGATTAAGGGGCCGTGACTCTGTGTTTTTGTAATTCAGGTTAGACTTCTGTTCACTTGACCTAGAACTCTTTTGTTTATACAGTTTGAACAAAAATTTAGTAGACTGCCCTTCTATTGTATTTCTAGGTACTCCATGATTTACTAGCCAATGCCACAAATCTCTGCAAGTCATATAATTTTGACTCTTGCTTTGAGTTTGCTGTCTATTATAATAGCCACATCCACCCTGTCTGTGGCGATTATGTGCTGCCACCTGGCTTCTGCCAACTTGGGATTCAGTCATCCCCATTGTGTTTAAGGATTCCAGCTCAGTGACAGCAGTTCCTACAGTAATATCTGACCTACAGAGAAGTGCAACTACAGAGCTCTTCAGGGATGATGGCGCTAGTCTCACAAATTTATTTCTCACTGTTCTGGTAAAAGGTGCATCCTCCAGACATTCCTGGGGTATAAGAGCAGGCTTTGCATGATAAATCCACTCTAACATTCCAATCTCTCTAAGCCTCTGGATCCCCTCATCTACATTATACCAAAGAAGTTATGGCATTTCAACCTCAGGTAACGTCAGCCACCTTTTGATCCATGTTTCAACCAACTATCCAAACAAACTGTTAATACCTTTTCTAACCCCTCAAGCTATAACATTGAATGCAGAATCTATGCTTAGTAGGACCCATATCAATAAATTCAGCCTGTTCCAGCCTTATATTCCTCCCACGATTATCCCACACCCTTAAAATCCATTGCCACACATATTCCCCTGATTTCTGTCTATATAAATTGGAAAACTCATGCAGTTATTTTGGAGTATAACGTACCTCCTCATGTGTGATACTTAGTACCTCACCTTTAGGGGCCTGTTGGGACTTTAGTCTAGTTATAGGTCTGGAAAAAATGAGGGGTGGTGGGAGTGAGTCATGAAAAGAATTAGAAATATCTTCCAAGCCATTTGCTTCAGGGCATTCATTTGCAGTTTCATCTGGTGAAACAGGACTAATCACTCTAGGGCTAATCCCTTCAGGAGGATGTTGGGTGGCCAACTCCTCAAGGTAGGATGGAGGTGGGGTGGTTATGTCCTCAAGGCAAACTATTACAGGATTATCTAAGAAGATTCAGCATGACCTAGGGTTTCAACCTCACCCCCCAAATCATTATCAATCCATATGTCACCATCCCATTTTTCAGGGTCCCACTCCTTTCCAATCAATGCCCTCACTTGAATGGCAGACACCATGCAACATTGAGATTTCAGTTTATGTTGTAAAGTTGCTACTCTAACAATAAGATTCTGAGTCTGATTTTCAGAGATCTCAAGTCTGTGGCTTCAGGAAATAAGATTTTCCTTCAGAATACTCATAGAAACTTCTACACCTGTCAGATGGTGCTTAAGCTTCTCATTTGAAGCCTTAAGCCCATCTCTTTCACTCCTTAATGTAGCCAGTGTATCTAACAACAACCAGCCAACATCTCTATACCTCTTATTTCCACAAAAACTCTGTAAAGGTGTCAGAAACATTATCCCCCAGAGCCCGACTTCGTACAAGCGAAGCATTAAGAGAATAGAATGATGATATTTTGACTATCTCTTTTAACAATTCACTCCATGGACTGGGAGTAACATTCTGATTATGGGAATCAGAGTCCTTAGTCCCTCTGAGTTCAGTCAGAGTAGAAAACCACTCATAAAAATCCATTTTTAAGATTCTGTTTCTTAAGAACCACTCCTGGCACCAAGTTGTATTAGTTAGGGCTCTCTAGAGAAACAGAATCAACAGGAAACATTCACAAATATAAAATTTATAGAAGTGTCTCATGTGACCATGGGAACACAGAGTCCAAAATCCATAGGGCAGGCTGTGAAGCCAATGATTCCGATGGAGGGTCTGGACGAACTCCACAGGAGAGGCTTGCCGGCTGAAGCAGGAAGAGAGCCTGTTTTTCTGAATCCTCCTTAAGAGGCTTCCAGTGATTAAATTAAGCATCACTCATTGCAGAAGACATGCTCCTTGGCTGATTACAAGTGGAATAAGCTGTGGATGCAGCTGAGCGCTCATGATTTAATTCTCTGAAATAGTCTCATGGCAACAAACAGGCCAGCACTTGCCCAACCAGACAAACAGGTACCACCTCTTGGCCAAGTTTACACATGAACCTAACCATGACACCATTTATCACCATTTTAGATTAAACAAAGATCCCCTTTTGTCTATACATGTAATGTAAGGAGGAGAAATTAAGCTACTTCTCTCACTATTGCGTAAAAAGCAATCATTTAACAGCCAAAGCAGTGCTTACTATGTGCTCAATACAGTGTGTACTAGAATATGAGATAGAAGTGTAAGACACGGCCCTTGCCTTCAGGGAGTTGATAATGGAAACATTTGAATCGATATAACCAGATAAAAGAAACCAATTTTAATTTCAGCCACCACTTTTTTTAAGTAATTGGTCAGTCCTACCCTTTAATTCTAAACTAAAGAAGCCTTTTTCAGTTCTTCCCTTTTCTAGGAGACATTTAAAACTTGCTGAAGATGCCCTCTCAGTAAAGTCTAGTATTTTGGCAGCACTGAGGGTTTTGGTTTGTTCTATGTTTTTTTTTTTTCCCAGTCTCAAAGGTACTAAGCATCAAAATGAAATAGTGCTCTTAAAGTTAACTTTTTAGTTAGTTATTACTAATGACTCAGCTTTGAATGTGCTTAGATGTTGGTGCTGCCACCCCCAAATTATTCTTTGATATAGCCTCAGAATATATTGCACTGAGGACTGTGGATCGTTTACAACAAGAATTACTGGGAATTTCATTGTGCTCTAATTGGCAACTTCTTTATCTCATTGCATTCTTTAAAAAAAAAAAAGTAAAACTACTGTCGTTTCAGAACTTATGAGCTAGTAATTAAGAACATAAATCCAAGTTTCCTTTGAAAATAATTGTACTGAATTTAGATTAGGCGATAGCCACATTTTATAATAATTCACTCAACTTCTTGTTTTCATCCCACAATAATCATCATGAATTAACATCAACCATAAGAGACAAATTGGGTTACCCTCTATAAAATATTAGAGGGTAGGCCACCGTGGCTCAGTGGCAGAGTTCTCGCCTGCCATGATAGAGACCTGGGTTCAATTCCTGGTGCCTGCCCATGTAAATAATAATAATAGTTAAAAAAAAAAGAGAGAGAGAGAATGTTACAGAGACATCCCCAACTTAGATGGTAAGTTTTAGACGCCTGTTAGAAATGTTTCATCTGGTACTGAGCTTTAGAGGATAAGTCAATTCTTGCCTTAAATAGCTTTCAGTATGAAAACGAAGAAACATTTATGAGAGCAAATCTTTGTAGCACAATGCAGTATGTGCTCAGTGCTGTAATGAAGGACAAAGTGCAATAGAAACACATAGGAAAAAGAAACTGTTCCAGGACAAAGGATGGGAAAATACATAGGAAAATTTCATTTAAAAGGTGGCCTTTAAACTGTGCTTTGATAGACTTTGACTGGAAGGTCTGAGGGAAGGGTGTTCCAAGAGAAAGGAAGAGGCTGAGTAAAGGACATCCTTGGGAAAAGAGCACATGTGCCCAGGAGAAAGGAGTGGTAGAGTTTGGCAGGGGAGGAAAAAATACGTAGGAGTTAAAATCGAGAGGTGGACTGAGCCATATCCTGGATGGTCTTTTCTTGAATGCTTTGTATGTCAGCTGAAGAGTTTGGGTGCTATTCCATAGGTAATGGGGAGCAAGCCAAGCTGTATGGACAGAAGCTGGGCTCATTCAGATTCCTTTGTAAGGAGACAGGTCTGATGGCATTTCACAGGGTTAGTATTTAGGGATGAGGAGGAAGGTTAGGGACAGGTGAATTAGGGGAGAGTATAATGCAGGAACCTGAAGTTCTAAAATAGGGCAATGACAGTGGCAAGAAAAGTAAGGATCAGAAAGGTCTTGTCAACTCTTTGTGTTGATGTAGCTGCACTGTTCGCAGAATTATGTAAGAGACTATTGATCTGTTCTGACCCCAGGATTCTAAGTCAGGAGTTCTATGACCACATAAGGAACCTACATTCCAGATGAGAGCATTTCCCCCAACTGTGAGTATATATATAAGAATGCTTTAGATACATTCACATATACTTACGAAGTCAGATAATCTCTCCCATTGCCAGACAATATATCCATTGAAAGGGGGATGGTCAGACCTATCTATTTGAGCACAGCCCTAATTTTGTTTCTTGATGAGATTTAATATAGAGAAATAGTAATGCTTATCAGAGCAGTCTTCTTAATGACCAGATCTGGTTTGGAGAAAAGTTGCATCACAATAGATTTTAAAAATAGATTCCTGGTCTTCACCTCCATAAATTCTGGTTTAGTGGGTTTGTGGTGGCAACTGGGAGTTACTTGGAAGTTTTTGAGTTTATTCTACAGTGTTTCTAGGATTGAGAATCATCACAACTCCTAAGCTTATGGGCTTGAAGCCTAGGCGATACAAATGTGATAACAAAGGTTGGAAGAAATTTTTGGTTTGTGGGGAAGAAGGGTAGGAATAAGTTTACTCTTATATTCAGACGTGGGATACTGATGGGAAATCCTGGTTGAACTAGAGTATAGATTTATATATAGTATAAATCCATGGGTGGTTTGGGAAGTCATCCTGGAAGACAATATGAATTAAAGAGAAAGATGACTGAACTCTTAGAAGCACTAGTATTAGGGAGTGAGCTAAGAAGAGCAAATGAAAGACACTGACAAGGAAGCTTCAAAGAAGGCAGGACAATGTGACCGTTGCCATAGACACCAAGAGAGGAGAGTTTCTATGGAAACTCTTCTCTCGATGGTCAACATTAGCCACAGTTGTAAAAATTTGCCCTTGGCGAAATGATGAAAACAAGCAAGTTAGTCTATAGTTTCCTCCTCTCCACTTTCTCTTAGAGACATTCATTCATTAGGCATACTGGCACACTGCTGAGGGCCTATGAAAGGATTTACAAACTGAAAAGTAAAAAGTGTATTGGCCCCAAAATATGAAAATAAAGCTGCAAAACTAAAACTAATAATATTCAGTAAATTTCACTAACTGTCAAATTTGGTAATAATAAACCTGTCATTAACTCTTGAAAGTAATCTGTTGGTTAGTTTTTCTCCCTTCAAAAAAATTCATGAGTATGTACAGTGATTTTCGAGAGTCATAGCAAAATAAATTACTTGTAGCAAAATAATTTTAAGCCAGAAGCATAAAAATTACTTTAAATGATATCTATGTACACATATAATGACGTGAGTGTTTAAATGTTTGATATTGAAGATGGGAGGTGTGGGACAGCTTCGAAAGAATAATTTGCTTTCTGTTCCCTCTTTCAAGCAGAAAAGAAAGGATCTGCTTTCTGTTCTCTCTCTCAAGCAAGTAGCATCTCTATTTTTTTTTAATTTTTTTATTAATTTAAATTTTTTTTTAAAATACAAAAATCACCAGATGCAAACATTCATAACTTTTGATCATTCCGTTCTACATATATAACCAGTAATTCACAATATCATCACATAGTGGCACATTCATCATCATGATCACCCCTTGGAACATTTGCATCTATTCAGAAAAAGAAATAAAAAGACAACAGAAAAAAATTCATACATACCATACCCTCCCCCCTGCCCCCTCACCAACCACCAGCACTTCACTCTAAATTTATTTTAACATTTGTTCCCCCCATTATTCATCTTTATTCCATACGTTTTACTCGTCTGTTGACAAGGTAGATAAAAGGAGCATCTCTATTGATACTCTTGTAATTTATATCTTCACCAAAGTGGGAGATCCACTTACTTCAATATGCTGATCTTCCAGTTGTTTACATTTCTATCTCTTGTTGAGTGATAAAATTCTTTGTTCCCAATAAGATAAATTTTGACGAGGAATATGGCACCCTTGTCTATCCCTTGAAGTCAAATTGTCCTTAAGAGCAGTACAGAAACTAAAATTCCTTTAATTGCTTAATTTAGGATATGAAAGAGGATTGGTTTCTGGGTCTTAAAAGACAATAAGCTGTGTCCAGTTAATCTCTATTCTCTTCCAAAATCTGTTCCCTACTCTCCTGTATTCAAAGACCCAGAGAGTCTGAAGCATTTGTATCATGCCAATCCCTTGCCAACCTGCAACTAAAGTTATGTGGTTCCTGACAAGACACATTATCTGCATGCATCCTTATGGCCCAGAATTTCCTCTGCATTTGATACTTTGGGGTCCATCATGGTATGAAGATGGAATATTTGGATGCAGCAACATGGCAGAGGACTTGCTGGCATGAGAAGGCACTGTGAGAGCACCGATAACTCACACTCAGGGGAATGCATGGTGAAGGAAAGAGTAAAAAAGAGAGTTGAAGGAAACCAAGTACCAAATAATGTGAGCTTTTGGCACAGGATTCTGAAATCTTGGCTTTGTGTGCATTGTCATCTCTATGTAATATTGATCAAATAGTACATGATATGGGAGAAAAATAGTTTCATATTAGAAAGGACTTTATTGTTGACACTAATATTCATTAAAAATATTGACTAATTCAGTACTTTCTGTGAACCATTAAGTCTGAATAGCTATTCAGACTAATATGGACCACCTGACCCTAGATGAGATTTTCAGCATTTTTAAGAAGAAAATATAAACTATTATGACAATAGGACCTACCCAGCTTAGTTGCTGCTCCTTCTGTATGACGGATTGCTTGCTAAAAAGTGTATTAACAAGTCTTGTATCATTGACCGATTTAATTTGAATGCAATTTATAAATATGAGCTCAAGATTACTTTTATTAAAATTATATCATGACAGAAAGAAAACAGACATAAATCAAGCCAAATAGCCTTGCTTCAAGTGTGAGCAATACCCAGTTTATATATGGTAATTTTGAACTTTCTCCAACTCACCCTTATCATAAATTTAAAATTTTCTGGAGCTAACACAAATGTGAGAATTCTTATGATATCATCCTCTATTGAGAAAAATTGGATGCCTGTATAATTTCTTCCTGTTAAAAAATTCTATGGTTTACCTAAAGAAGTAGAGATAGTTCTTTTCTTAACTTATGCCTAAATAATCAGTTATATGTTTAAATTTGAATTCATATGGAGATTTCTTCTTCCTCCTCTTTTTTAAAACTTTTTTTTAATTGTATAATATAACATATATACAAAGCAAAGAAAGGAAAAAACAATAGTTTACAAAGCAGTCTTCAACAAGTAGTTACAGGACAGATTCCAGAGTTTCTCATGGGCTACCATATGATCCTCTCAGATTTTTCCTTCTAGCTGCTCCAGGACATTGGAAGCTAGAAGAAATAAAAATTTTTTTATCCTCACAATCAACTTTTTTTTCTTTCTTTGTGAAAAATAACATATATACAAAAAAAGCAATTTCAAAGTACAGCACCACAATTAGTTGTAGAACAGATTTCAGAGTTTGGCATGGGTTACAATTCCACAATTTTAGGTTTTACTTCCATCTGCTCTAAGATACTCAAGACTAAAAGAGATATCAATTTAATGATTCAGCAATCATATTCATTTGTTAAATCCTATCTTCCCTTTATAACTCTACCATTACCTTTAATCTTTCTATCCCAAATACCTCTGTAGGGTATTTGGGCTATGGTCATTCTAACTTGTTCATGTTGGAAGGGGCTTTCAATAATATGGGTAGGGAGATGGAACTAGCTAATGTTCTGGAGAGGTTGCACCCTCTATGTATCTGGTCCAGGGACCCATCTGAAGGTTGTAGGTTTCTGGAAACTTACTCTAATGCATGGAAACTTCGTAAAATTTTATATATTGCCCTAGGTGTTCTTTAGGATTGGCTGAAATGGTTTTGGTTGGGGTTTGGCAAATTATGGTAAGTAGCAATATCTAACTGAAGCTTGCATAAGAGCAACCTCCAGAGTAGCCTCTCGACTCTATTTGAACTCTCTCTCTGTCACTGACACTTTATTAATTACACTTCTTTTCCCCCTTTCGTTCAGGATGAAATTGTTGATTTCATGGTGCCAGGGCTGGACTAATCCCTGGGAGTCATCTCCCACGCCGCCAGGGAGACTTTCGCTCCTGGATGTCATGTCCCATGTAGGGGGGGAGGGCAATTCTTTCACTTGCAGAGTTGGGCTTAGAGAGAGTGAGGCCACATCTGAGCAACAAAAGAGGTCCTCCAGAAGTAACTCTTAAGTATGCCTATAGGTACTCTAAGCTTCTCTGCTACCTACATAAGCTTCACAAGAGTAAGCTTCAAGATCAAGGTCTTGGCCTATTGATTTAGGTGTCTCTAAAGTTAGACACAGTATCAGGGGATTCCCTGATGGTAAAGTTTAATAATTCCATATTTTTTCTCCCATCCCTCAATGGACTTTGCCAATACTTTTTGATTATCTGCTTAATATATACTATGTTGTATCCAGGCACTACATTAAGCTATATAGGATTAAAGGCCCTCTTTCCTATCCTGGGCTCCCTGTGTTTCCATTGTTCAAATGAGCTATATAGTTAGGTTCAGTTAGATTATGTGCTACAGGAAATTTAGGTTCCAGACAAAACAAACCTTTCTTCTTTGGTCTCAGAGAGTATGTGTGGTTCTAAAATATAGACCTGTCTTCCTTACCCCTGTGTTCTGAATTACTTTAGCCCTGACCTGATTGGCTTTGCCTCCTCTGTTTTAAGCAGGAATTCACTGACTGACCATGGCAGAAAAAGTCTTAGAGAAGTTAGATATCCTGGATCAAAAAGAAAAGATACTCTTGGCCATAAGATCAAAGGTGCGTAAAGTACAAGCGAAAATTCTATGTAATTATTTAAAAAACAGCATTTCAAATATGAGTATTTATTTTTACTTTCTTAGTTAATGATGCATTGATATGAAGATATAAGCTAATATGTAAAAAAGCAAATAAATATATTAGTTGAAAGAGTCATATACCTATTGGATATTATGAAGAATTAATAAAATATACAAGATAACTTCTATATAGCTGTCACGTTTGGTTATGATCTGTACCAAACCCGCTTAAGATAAAAAAATCCTAAACAGCCAAATATTAAATGTGGCTACTCTTATAGTTCTAACTCATATGTTAAACATATAAAAAGTTATTAGTTGGTGATGAAAAGGAAGAAAACATTTGGTATAGTGACCAAATTAATAATAATTAAAACTCACAGAAATTAATTAAATTATAAAAGGCAAGACTTATGAAAGTCAATATAAAATATTATTAAAGGAACATAGTTCTTAAACTAGATTGTTTGCATATATAAGCAATTTAAATTTTGGTTATGTTTCCGTTTGGTAAGCTTCCAGAATGCAGTATACCAGAGATTGATGGGCTTTTACAAAGGGGGTTTATTAAGTTACAAGTTATAATTCTAAGACCATGAAAAATGTCCAAACTAATACACCAACAAGAGGATACCTTCACTCCAAAAAGGCTGATCAAGTTTGGGGTTTCTCTTTCATGTGGGAAGGCACATGGTGATGTCTGCTGTCCTTCTCTCCAGGCTTCTAGTTTCAAACAGCTCTTTCAGCATTTCCAAGCATCTGTGTCTGAACTTTCTCCAAATGTTCTCCACTCAAATGACTCTAGTAAGCTAATTAAGACCCAACTTAAATGGTGTGTCTTATCTCCATGGAAGGGTCATGTCTCCATGGAAAATATCTAATCAGAAGTTTCCACTTATAATAAATCTGCATCCACAAGATTGGATTAAAAGAGCATGGCTTGTCTGGCGTACACAACAGTTTCACACCAGCACAGGTTACATAAAGACTTGCAAAATAACATAACAATATGAATGAATGAGGCATATATAAGGACCCTCACAGAGAGAAACTCTGAAGGGAATGAACATTTTTGTGAAACTGAAAATTAAAATGTTGATGTTTGAATAATAAATTGATTTGATTTTCTCTCATTTTCTTTCATTCAAAACATAAACCAGAGGAATGTTGGAAGATGGAATAAGGTCATTCTGTTATTGTTATAAAATTTTTGAAATAGCAAATCAGGGGCCACTTACGAAAGCAAATACATTTGACTTAGGTACCCCATAGTTCATTCCTTTTTATTTTTATTTTTTTTTTGCTTAAAATGAAATACAAATGGCATAGTATATGGAAAAAATATAATGAACGTAACATTTTAATAGTCTTTCATTAATTGTAACAAAGAAAATATACCAAAGATAAATGTCAATAAGAAGGAAAAGAAGAAGGGGTATGGGATTTTTGTTGTTTATCCTTTTTTTTTCCCTCTTCTTCTTTCTTTTCAGAAGAAATGGAAATGTTCTCATATAGGTTATGGTAGTGAATTCATAACTATGTGATTATACCAGGAGCCATTGATTATATACTTAGAATGGATTATATGGTATGTGAATAAAACTGTTTAAAAAATAAACAAAAAGATACAAGTGCTGGAGAAGAAGTAGAGAGAGAGAGATATGTAATTATTCATTATTGGTAGGAATGGTGCAGCCCTCTGGAGAGCAATGTGATGGTTCCACAGGTACTAAGTATAGTTTACCATAGGATTCTACAACCCCATTATTAGGTATGTATTTGGAATAACTGAAAGTAGGGACATGACTAGACATTTGCACACTGCTGTTTATGGTAGCATTATTCACGATTGCTAATGGATGGAGGTGGCATAATTGTGCATCTACTGAATGGAGGGGCAAACTGTTGTGTATACATATTATGGAATATTGTTCAGCAGCAGAAAGGAATGAAATTGTGAAGCATGCAACTAGGTGAATGAACCTTGAGGACATCATGTTGAGTGAAAGAAGCTAGAAATGGAAGGACAAATATTGTATGGCCTCACTGAAATAAACTAACCATAATGTGCAAATTCTGAGAATTGAATTTGAGAGCATAGGTGTGCTGGTTTGAAAGGAAGTATGCCCCCTAAGAAAAGCCATGTTTTGATATAAATCCCATTTCTTAAGGGTAGAATAATCCCTGTTCAATGCGGTGTGTTTGAAACTGTAATGAGATCATCTCCCTGGGTGATGTGATTTAGTTAAGAATGGTTGTTAAACTGGATTAGGGGATGACATGTCTCCACCCATTTGAGTGGGTCTTGATTAGTTTCTGAAGTCCTATAAAAGAGGAAACATTTTGGAGAAAGTGATTCAGAGAGAGTGACACTACGAAGCAGGGAGTCCACCAGCCAGCGACCTTTGGAGATAAAGAAGAAAGACACCTCCCAGGGAGCTTCGTGAAACAGGAAGCCAGGAGAAGACACTAGCAGATGATGCTGTGTTCGCCATGTGCCCTTCCAGCTGAAAGAGAAGCCCTGACTGTATTCGCCATGGGCCTTCTCACTTGAGAGAGAAACCCTGAACTTCATCGGCCTTCTTGAACCAAGGTATCTTTCCCTGGATGCCTTTGATTGGCCATCTCTATAGATTTGTTGTAATTGGGACATTTTCTCAGCCTTAGAACTGTTAACTAGCAACTCATTAAATTCCCCATTTTAAAAGCCATTCCGTTTCTGGTATATTGCATTCCGGCAGCTAGCAAACTAGAACAATAGGTTATCAGGGGATGGAAGGTGGGCAGAGAGATTGGGCAATCAATGATTAAGGAGTACAGAATGTTCAATAAGTCTCATTATAAAGGTTCCTAGATTGTAAGCTCTTACATCAGTCACATTTATTTGGTCTTTGTGTATAACCTTGTAGTTTCCTGAAACTTTAGGTATCTGTGTCACCTGAGACTCAGAGTTAAAGTTTTGTATCTCTGAAAGTCAGCATTACTCCATACAGCAACTGTTAACGAAGCTTAAAAAGAGATCAGACTTCAATTAAAGAGATGAAATGGACCTGGTTAGGAATAAGGTAAATCAGAATACAAAGGGATGACATTATCTGTATTTTAAAACGTCAGCTTCCTTTGGTGTGACATGAAGAGAAGAGATGTTTATTTTGTCCAAAATTTAAATTTAAATTCAGTGACTAAGAGATCTCACAGAGAGCTGAGAGGTCATTTTGGAGGTTACTCTTATACAAGCTTCAGCCAGATATTGCAAATTGCTACAGTGTGCCAATCCCTAACCAACAGTATTACTGAAAACCCTAAAGAGATGCTATAAAAGTTTTACTATATTTTCAGATTGTTCCTATGCCAGATAAGCTCTGAAACTCAGAGTTACCAGTCTCTCCAAGAACATCAACCAGTTTCATCCCTCTCCCCCATAAGGTCGACACCCCTTTCCAGCACAAAGAAATTTAAATGGCTGTTGCCCAGGTATCCCTGAAGACTGAGAGAATCATCAAATGAGAAGGAGAAGCTGTAACTGAGAAATAAGGATTTAATAAATTATTATGATTACTGACTCATTATATAAATAATTCTGCTTAGTTTCTATTTTATTAGACTAGCCAGAAGGAAATACCTGAAACTGTTGAATTGTAAGGCAGTACAATGACTGTATAACTATATAGCTTTTATTTTGTGACTGTGTGATTGTGAAAACCTTATGACTGATACTCCCTTTATCCAGAGTATGGGTAGATGAGTAATAAAATAAAGACTTACATGAAAAAGCAAAAAAGGAAAAAAATGAAGAGTAATATACTTTAGAAAATAAAAAGAGATATAAACATATTTAATATGTCATGAAACTTTTTTATTAGTAGTAATAGCAATGCTTACTTTCTACTGAGTGCTTCCTTTTTGTAAAGCATTTTTCATGCATTTTCTAATTTTGTGTTACTAGGCATAGTTTATGTATGCACATAATATTCTCTTGAAATTCTTTTAAAAGTATATATAATCATCTATTAAACCTTTTATATTTTAAATTATAAAATTAAAACATGCCTTTGGAAATGATTCAAGCAATATATACAGCTGTATAAAAAAACTAATTAATAATCTTTGACCTCTTTCTTACACCCTTCCCTTGAGTCAAACACATGTTAGCAGTTGGGGATGATCCATCTACATATTTTTGTGTTCTTACACAGATATACAGATATGTATCTATACAGAGAGACATTTATCTTTACATATACATATTCATAATATAAATATATACACAACCACATATATATACAGTTATATATGTGTAGGTAGATTTTCTTTATTTCCTTTTTTAATGACCAAAAATGAGATAACATATAAATCACTCTACTATTTTCTTTTTTTAAAAACTTTTTAATTTGAAGTAATTATAATCTCACAGAAATTTGAAAAAATATTACAGAGTCCCATGGACCCTTCATCCATCTTCCTCCAATGGTGAGTTGTAGTATATCAAAAAAGGAAATTTGACATTGGCATATTACTGTTAACTAAAGCTCTTATTTAATTGTTACCATTTTTTAACCTGCATTAATTTGCATGTGCATGTGTGTGTGTAGAGTTCTGTGCAATTTTATCTTATCTATAGATTTGGGTAACTACCACCACAGTCAAAATGCAGCACCATTCTGTCATCACCCTCATGCTATTTCCTTGTATTCACACCCACTTGTATACCCCACTCCTCTGTGTCTACCTGCTGGCAATCACCAATCTGTTCTCCAGCTCCATAAGTTTGTCATTTCAAGAAAATGGAATAATTTAGCATATAATTAAAAAAAATATCTTTTGAGATATCTTCACACAACATACAGTCCATCCAAAGTATACATTCACTGGCTCACAGTATCATCATGTAGTTGTGTATTCATCCTCATGATCGGTTCTAGAACATAGGCATCACTCTAGAAAAAGAAATTACCCCTCCCTCTCATTGACCACTAGTATTTCAATCTACCCCCTTTTTTTTAGCCCCTTACTGTATTTATTTTTTGTCCTTATTTTTTTACTCAATTGTCCATACCCTGGATAAAGGGAGACGCAAGGTTTTCACAATCACAGTTCACATTGTAAAAGCTATATAGTTATACAATCATCTTCAAGAATCAAGGCTACTGGCATACAGTTCAACAGTTTCAGGTACTTCCCTCCAGCTACTCCAATACACCATAAACTAAAAATGGATATCTATATAATGCATAAAAATAATCTCCGGGATAACCTCTCAACTCTGTTTGAAATCTCTCAGCCACTGAAACTTTGTCTCATTTCTCTCTTTCCCCTTTTGGTCAAGAAGGCTTTCTCAATCCCATGATGCTGGGGTCCCAGTGAATCCCAGGAGTTCTGACCCACGTTGCCAGGGAGATTTTTATCCCTAGGAGTCATATCTCACGTAGGTGAGGAGGGCAGTGAGTTCACCTGCTGAGTTGGCTTAGAGAGTTAAGTCACATCTGAGTAACAAAAGAGGTTCTCTGGGGGTGACTCTTAGGCATAATTATAAGTAGGCTTAGCTGCTTCTTTGCAGGAATAAGTTTCTGTCCCAAGATCAAGGGTTCAGCCTATTGAGTTGGTTGTCCCCACTGCAAGAATACCAGTAATTCCCCCAGATGGGCAAACTTAATATTTCCTCCTTTCTCCCCAATCCCCCAAAGGGACTTTGGAAATATTTTTTATTCTCTGCCCAAATTACTGTGGAACGTATTGGGGCATCACACTTACCTGTACACACCAACAAGATCTCATGCTCTATTCAAGATTTCATCAACAAATAAACTTTTAAGGTTAACTTTTTCAGTGGGCATGATATGCTGGAGATCCATCCAGTTTTTGTATGAATCAATCCCTTTTATTTCTGAATAGTATGCCTTTATATGGATGTACAGAGTTTCAACTATTTACCCCTTAAAGGACGTTTAGTTTTCAGTTTTTGCTATTAAAAAATAAAGCTGCTATAAACATTTATGTACAAGTTTCTGTGTGAACGTACATTTTCAGTTCTCTGGAGTAATTGCCAGAGAGTGTGATTACTAGTTCAATATTTGCCTCAAACTCAGCAAAGCCAAGATTCCGAGGTTTACTTGGGTTTCCCATTGCTGTAACTCAACCTGAAATCTGCGAGCAGGCAGGTAGTTGGGTTATCCTAGGGTAAAAATAATTTGTTTCCTTTCCTTCTGGGATTACGGTCCTGCTCTGCCTGTTTTCTAGTGTTAAAACACAATTGTCTCCTATACCTCGTCTGGTTTTCTAATTCTTTCCAGCAGGAGGGCAATTCCCATAGCACTTAATCCTTCACTAACAGAAGCCAAAGTTCCTATTGCTTTTGACTTGCCATGTTTTTTTTCATCTCTTCATCTGTGCTGTGCTCTGAGATAATTTTTTAGAGCAAACTTTCCATCCCCTAATTCTTTTTTTACTCCTCAGTCCATCTGTGTACAGTATTTTAACAAAGTCCTCATTTGATTGCTTTCTTAGCTCTATGTCTGGCTCATGGTGCTGGACAGACCCTGGAATGATTCACCATGTGAGTAGACTAAGGAAAATGAGCAGATCAGAGAGACATGCCTGCTCTGGTCCCAAAAACTGTATACATCAGTATTGTCTTTACTTAACATGCAGTTCTTTCCTTACATTCTGAGTCTGTGTTAGGAGGGAGCCTTAAAGGTCATCTAGTCCAACCTTCTCATCTCAGAGATGGGAAATGAGGGGCTCAGGTCACACAGCAATGGCATAAAAAAGGTTTGGTATTCAGGGCCCCAATTTTCAGTCTATCATATTTTGGCTTTATAGCTTGTCATTTAAATTCCTTGTGTTTACGTGTGCGTGCATATGTGTGTGGGTGTACTGAGATTAATTTTTGTCCTTTCCTCACAAGATTTTCCCAAGACTAATGCACTCTTTTTTTTTTTCTTTCTTCATAATGTTATACTTCTGCTTGGTTGCAGAAAAACAGGCTTCAGAATGGAGGAAGGAAAAAGACTTTGGTTACTCCACTGACATTTGATTTTCCATTAGAATTTGAACCTGACATTGCCATATCCACATCTAAGACAGAAGATAAACCATATGGCATAAAACAACAAAAAAGGTAACCTCACACATTCACATTCAATTTGGAATTTTAAAGCTCTTGATTTTTGTTTTAGATCTTGCAATCTATATTAAATATAAGCTTTGTCAAAAGCTTATATTTAATATAAGCTATGGGTATATTTAATAATGGTTATCAGTTAAAATATACTATTGAATTCTAAATATTCCTGATTTATAAAATATTTGTTATAACATTTCATTAGGGCAGATGGGGTAACTACAATTCTGATTTTTTTTTTTTATTAATACTTTTCTTCAGCTCTACTAGCTAGCCCCAAGTTAATGTCAGGATTTATTTCAAACTTCAGCTTATAATATAAGAAAAAAGCCTGCCTAGAAAACTTAGTAAGGCAGTTTCTCTGTGTACTTACAAGGGATAGCCTGAATATGTTCCACCTGTTCTTTAACTGGTATTATGTACATATGCAATGCTGCCTAATTTCTTCAGGTATCAGAAATGTGGGGGGCACATTTCTGTGCAGTCGGCCAGAGTTACATTTGACTCGAAAGAAACATTTTCAACTGTCAATAGCTTATACTGTTATTAGCACAGATTTACTTACAGATGAAAACCCCACACCTTGGTGATAACATACCTAAGTTCTCACAGCTAACAAGTGGCAGAAGCTGGATTTAACTCTAGCAGCCGGATTCCAGAGCCTGTGCCCGTTACCACTACCTCATGCAGTAGATGACTGCAGACTTCCCAGTTTGGGTGGTAGGTGCTTTGTTCGTAGGTAGAGAACATAAGAGGGAAAGCTTATGGGGGAGGGTGTGACGATTAGAGTGAGAAGAGCTGAATGTAGTATTGGCTATGTTGGGTTTAAGATGCCTTGAGATGTTTAGGTGGTGGTATCTGGCAGACAGGTGACAGACAAGACTAGAGCCGAAGTAAAAGAAGATCATTTGGACTATTGAAGCTACTACCCATCATTTTGCTTATAAGCATTTTGATTATAACGCAAAATAACAGCTTGCTAAGATTTTACTATTTATGGTTTACTGGGGATATTAGAACATGGCTCCACTGTGGCACTTTAAGAAAAAGTAGTTTGTTTCTCAGACAAATAAAAAAATTAAAAATAAATAAATAAATATTAGTGTTTTATATAAGTCACTTTGTCACAAACTTCTTACATATATGCTTTGTTTTATTTACATAGCTATAGCCAATAACTTTATTTCAAAATCACCTACAGAACTATCCATATTAAAATGAAATACTTTAATAATACCCAGAAACAAAAAGGGGAAGTTGGGGACATGGGGAAGGGAAACATAATACATACCCACTCCATTATGTGACAGTATAATATGTGACTGATGACCCTTATTGCAACATGCTGTATGCTTTATGACAGTATTTTCCAGATTGATACTGTTTTCACCCCACTGTTGTTTGAAAAGAGTATTTCCTAAGTAGTTCACAAAGGAATCAGTAAATCTGTGCTAATGACACTATAAGCTATTGACAGTTGAAAATGTTTCTTTCGAGTCAAGCGTAACTTTGGCCGACTGTGAAGTCTGAGGCCAGAGACAAAGCCCAAGTCTAAATTGTAAAGCCAAAGAGGTGCATATTTCCAAAATTCAAAGACCAATTAAATTTGGTTTGTTCCATCCTGGGGGCCCAAACCAAGAAAAAGCACAGGATAATTTTGAGAATTTAAACAAGAATCAGGGTATAACCCAGGCAAAAGGAAAACAAAATTGTGGTTGAAGAAATTAGGAAGAGAATCTAGTCCATGTTGATATATTCAAGCATCAGCATATCTAGGCTATGAGCTTTGCATCTAAGACTACCCCTGTCTGTCTTCTGCTCACCTTCAGTCACCTTTCTCATGTAGCACTTTTATACTGCTCCTCAAAGTAAAGCTAAGTTCTTTAGATACTGGTGATTTCTATTAAAAGATAAGGCTCTTGGTAACACTCATAGTTTTAACATACCTTGTCTAATTTTTCTATAAAATAGAACTTCTACTAATAGCAGAACATGTATTAAAATTTACTGCTGTACTTTAAATTCATGCAAATATAAAGGAATAAAATGTGTCCTGAATTACTGTTTAATTCTCTGAACATATCTTGCATAGCTATTTTACC
Source organism: Tamandua tetradactyla (assembly GCF_023851605.1). Classification (NCBI taxonomy): domain Eukaryota; kingdom Metazoa; phylum Chordata; class Mammalia; order Pilosa; family Myrmecophagidae; genus Tamandua; species Tamandua tetradactyla. The sequence goes on from NC_135337.1 coordinate 58,792,342, forward strand.
TTCTGTGGGTCTGTTTCTATTGTCTGTTGGCTTCCATAGGTTGGCACATCATATTTCCTCACCTTCCTTGCTTTTTTTATTTATTTGGTATGCTGTTTGGCGGAGTCACATTTCATTCTTTTTCCATGTGAGTATCTCCTTATTGCAGCACCATTTGCTGAGTTTTGTTTGTTTGTTTTTCCATTTGTTTGAATGTTTGCGTGCTTGGAAGTACATAGGCCAATAATCGAACTCAGGACTCCTTCACGGCAGGTGGGAATTCTACCATTGAACTACCCTTGCATACACACACACACACACACACACTGCTTGCTATTTTTTATTGAGAACTGGATATAGCATTTGAAAAAATGTAGATATGATTTGGAGCACTAGATGATTTTCTTTTCTTCACGGGATTTCTACTGGCTTTTGGTGGGTTTCTAGACTAGGGGTATCAGCAATCCTGGATCAGGGTAGAGCTGATTCAAAATTGGAAATTCAGTTGTTTTGAGGGCTTTATCTATTTATATACCCCTACTTCCAGATTTTGTTAGGGATTCCAATCAAAGACATGACAGGTTTACTAGGATCTTTCCTCATCGGGGTTCCTGAACCCCAGCTTTGTTCTGTCAAAAGTGCCACACAGTTTTTTGGATTCTCTGCTGATGATTTTGGAACTGACAAAATGCAGCCCCCAATTTAATACTTACCTCACTGAGCTTCTCTCCTCAATGGCTCCCTTAATTCCTTACTGCATTGGGAGCTCTCAGAGGTCTTCAAGCAGAGATTTTTAATATTTTGTCCAGCTATTTTAGTTGTCCTCAGGGGAATAGTTAGTACAAACCACCCCCCATTTCCACAGTTGGGACCTAAATTATTGTGTAACGTAGAAGATTTCACCCCTCCTGGAATAATTCATTCTGAAACAGTGTTTTATTGATTCATACAAGTATGAATAAAAAAATACTTGCAGATAACTTCAGTTTAACTTTGTTAACAATAGCTCTACTAGCATGTACTACTATAATTTTTACTTATTTATTTTCTACAAATATTTATTAAGCACCTACTTTATTCTGGGCATAAAACTGAAACACTGAAATATATTCCTGCTGTTAAAGTTCAAAGCGGAACTAAGACAAGAGGGTAGGTATACACCATTTGCCATGGAGAGCATCAGAGAGGTATTCCTAGCATGGGGTCATGGAGATCAGCAAGTGTGTCCAAGAGAAAGCACGGCTTTGGGTGAGATCCACATTGTTAGTGAAGAGATGGGAAGTTAAGATTTGAAAGAGGAAAAGGAGTTCTAGGCAGTACAATAAGATATACAAAGAGTCAACCAGAGGCAAAAGAAAACCTGGGCTCATTTAAGAAACCCAAAGTAGTTCAGTGTTGGTAGACTTCAAAGGGGAATGGAAAAGTGAATTGTAAAAAATGAGGTCAGAGAGGTAAGTAAAAACCAGATAACAAAGGGCTTTATAAACCAGGTAAAGAACTTTGGACAGTCTGTCAAAGCAATGAGGAGCTCCTGAAGGGTATAAATAGGCTAGTGCATACTCAGATTTGCATTTTAGAAATCATTAAGTAGCAAAGGAGGCAGTTATAAATTATGAGGGCTTCCCTGAGAACCTGACCTTTTTACAGTTCCTGCAAGGGGCAGGAAGCATCTGCACTCGTGTCAACAATGATGTGCGGGTTATATTAGTTAAATTGTATAGATTCAGTCCCACCAAATCTTGAGATGCACCTTCCAATCTGTTCTAGTTTGCTAGCTGCCGAATGCAATATACCAGAAATGGAATGGCTTTTAAAAAGGGGAATTTAATAAGTTGCTAGTTTACAGTTCTAAGGCTGATAAAATGTCCCAATTATAACAGGTCTATAGAAATGTCCAATCAAAACCATCCAGGGAAAGATACCTTGGTTCAAGAAGGCTGATGAAGTTCAAGTTTTCTCTCCCATCTGGAAAGGCACAAGGTGAACACAATCAGGGTTCCTCTCTCATCTGGAAGGGCACATGGTGAACACAGCATCAGCTGCTGGCTTCCTCTCCTAGCTTCCTATTTCATGAAGCTCCCCGGGAGGCATTTTCCTTCTTCATCTCCAAAGGTCACTGTCCGGGGGACTCTGCTTCTCATAGCTGTGTCCTTCTGCTCTGCTCTCTCTGAATCTCTTATTCTCCCAAATGTTTCCTCTTTTATAGGACTCCAGTAAACCAATCAAGACCCACCCAAAAGGGTGGAGATATGTCGTCACCTAATCCAGTTTAACAGCCACTCTTGATCAAATCATGTCATACAGGGAGATGACCTGATTTCAGTTTCAAACATACAGTATTGAATAGGGATTATTCTACCTTTATGAAATGGGATTTTGATTAAAACATGGATTTTTCTAGGGGGCATACTTCCTTTCAAACCAAGAAACAGTCTTATAAATTATTCTACTTAAAATTTAGTCATGATACCAGACCATAGCAATGCCAGTCAAACCTTATTCCTACGCTAAGCTGAGATGCAGATCTCATTCACACAGCTTTCAGTTTAGCCTAAACTTTGCAGCATAATTGCTACCACCTGAACCATAGACCTCCTGGTAACTGCAGGTTTCTTTCATTTTGACCTCTAGCCACTTGCTATTTCAAGAGCGGGCTTGCATCCAGCAGAATTGGTATCACCTGGGTGCATGTCTGCAATGCAGAATCTCTTAACCCATCCCAGAACTTTGAGTCATAAGATGCATTTAACAAATCCCCAGGTGATTCATATAACTTGAGGGTGCATCAGAATCACCCAGAGGATTTGTTAAAGCTCATATTGCTGGGCCCCACCCACGGAGTTTCTGATTTAGTAGGTTTGGGCTAGGGCCTAAGAATTTGCATTTCTAACAAGTTTCCAGGGATTGCTAACACTGCTGGTCTGGAACCGCCCTGTGAGAGTAACAGCTGTGGTTTACCTCCCAATCTAATTATCCTGTCCAATGCCAACATCTGTTCCAATGTTTGCCTTAGCTTACTGAATACCATAGCAACTCTCACCCTCATGCTGTGATCACCTAATAGATGAAATTTACCCAGGCTTATTTGTAGCTGAGATTTGCTTTTAATTATAGAAGTTTTCCACCCAGCTACACATTAAATATCACCTAGAAAGCTTTCAAATAACTAGATTTTTATTTAATTAGTTTGGAGTGGGGCATAGGCATCAGTATTTTTAAATGATTCCCCAGATGATTCTTACATAAAGCTAGGACTGAGAACCTCTGAATTAGAGTTAAAAGTCTTGAGTTTCTTCTTGGCTACTCTGAGAGACATCTTTTTCCATATTACTGTGAGTTCAGGATTTCTTCATTTTCCTTAGACAAATAGGAACCGGTAAAAGGTGATGGCCACAAATATCTATAATTTTCTGGAAGGATTTTCCTAGGATTACTTTTCTTATTAGCAGAGAGTTTTACAACTATTCAATATTTCTTGGTCTTCTGATTTCTCAAAGAGATCTTTTCCCTGTGACTGTTCATAATTGGACCTTTTCAAAAAGTGCGATTTTAACCAAAGTCCCTGGAACATAAATAATTTTAGAGAGACAATATGATTTTTCTATTACATAAGCATTCAGTATTAGATTATCATTGATTTTTAAAGAATTACAAAATTGTGTCATTTAGGAAAAAAGGTAAGGAAAAGTAGACAAATTAGGAAAATGTTTTCCTTTAGGTTAACAGTTGTTTCTTATCAGGACTAATTTTTTAAAAAGTCTACACTGAGACCTGTTGAATGAAATATTTTTATAACAGAAGGATAAACTAACATACATAAAAGATCACTAAATATGCATGGAGAATACAGTCACAGAATATAATGGAATTTAATTGGCCAAATCCCTCCTTCCTTTAAATAGGCAGGTTGTCATTAAAATCCATTAAGACCATTCATGTATTCAACAAAGATTTATTACACATGTGCTACGTGTACTGTGCTCTAGGTGCTAGTACAACAGTGAGCAAGACAGAGACCCTTCTCTTGTAGGCTATATTCTAGGATAAGTGGGAGACAGATAATAAAAGAAATTAGCAAATTAATATGCAATATAAATCCAATAATGATCAAATGCTTTGAAGGAAAATGTAGTAAATTCAGATGATAAGATTGATAGAAATTACAATTTTAGATAAGGGGAGACCAGAAAAAGCCTTTCTGAAGGGGTAAAAACTTGAGCAGAGTCTTGATAAGTGAAATAAGGGAGTAAACCACGTCGATACCTCAGGGAAGAGTGTTACAGGCAGAGGAGAAAGCAGGTGCCAAGACCTTAATTGTGCATTTAAATTCCTTTCCATAAGTTCAACAGCCGGAAAATTCCCTCTTCACCCAAGTAGAGGTAAGAGGGACAGAGGGCGACAGGCAGACAGAGGCCGGAATGGGTGTTCAGTGGAAGTTCCTTTGCTTAGAAACATGAGAATTGGAGGCAAATTTTCTGCCCATCATTTAGAATTTTACATTTTATTCCAAGTCTGATGGAAAAATGCTTGAAAGGAGATGACAGTGACATTTATATTTTACAAATGTCACCACGGCTGCATTGAGGATAGACTATTGGGGGCAAGAGTGATAGTAGAGAAACAGGCAGAAAAAGGCTGGAGAAGAATAGAAGTAGTTCTGCGGAGAGACAAAGGGGTCTTGGACTGGGGTGGAAGCAAGGAAGAAAGAAGTGGACCCACTTGGGATATATTAAAAAAAAAAAAAAGACTCAGTGATATTTGCTGATGAATTGGAAGTGGAGAATGAGAGAAAGAGGAATCAAGGTAAAGTTTTTGTCCCAGGTCTCTGGTTTGAAAGATTGTGAAGCTTAGATGAGGAACATATTGGTAAAGGGGTGGGATAAAAAATTTGGTTTTAAATATGTTTTTTGGGATATCTATAATACATCCACAGGCAGAAGCCATGTAGGCAGTTGGATGCAGAAACCTGGAACTGAGAGAAGGGGCTCGGATCTGAATTCTGGGTAACATCAGCCTTTAGATAGTATTTAAAGTATTTAACAATATGACATCAATTAACTGGATGACATCTATTAAGGCTGAGTATCTGAGGACTGAGTCACAGGTCGCTCCAGCATTTAAGAGTAAGAAATATCATTAATTATGTTATACCATTAACATTCTTACACTCCATCAAGAATGAGATAAAGAATTTAGTGGGGGGAAATTCCTGCTTGCAATAAATGCTGTGATTCTATCAGGCATTCTCTTCTGGTGTCTGGATTGTCCCTAATTCCCTGTCTTACCTCTTTTATTCATGCCTGGCAAAGTCTCCAATACTCATTTAACTAAGTTCCAGCAAATTTTTCTGAAAGCTTAATCAGCTTGTGAAAAATGGTCTCCTGGAGTTCCCTCAATACAGCACAATAGCAGACTGCCCCTTCCTATTCAAATGATTATCACTAATATTTTCAGCTTCTGCTCAATCAGTTCCGTTATTTTACACTTCGTACTGTAACAGTCCTGATACAACATCCAAATCTATGTAATGGGACTTCACTGTATTTCTCCAAATTTACTTTTAGGATTAGGTTTGTCAATTATCAGATTGTTTTAATTTAGATAATTTTTTATTTCTTCCAGGTATGTTTCTTTCCAACATGACCCTGAACCTAGAAAGCATCATTTTGAAAAGTCAAATTTAGGATCACCCTTTGTTCCAACAAATAGAAAAAATCAAGAAAATAAGTCAACAGATAATGGTTTGTGTGACATAATATTTATTTCGCCTTAGAGAGGGATTTATTAGTGGTATTTTATTATTTATTTTATTATTTATTAATGTGTATCTTAAAAGTTCTCAATAGTTTGACATCTCTGTGGAAGGCTTTTGATTGGAAGTTTATGGGTTATAACTATAATGAGAAAGATTTCAGTGAACTGTAAAGAAGAATTTCCTCATAGGAAGAGATGTTAATGCCAGAATGGAGAGTTGAAAGAATGCACAGAAAAAAATTTTTATTATGATAGGATTCTTGCATTTTTCTATAAAGAAAATCATTTGAGTTCTCAACCCTGTGAGTTTCCTGGTTATTGTTAAAAAAAAAATCAAGTGTGGACGCCTTGTTTAATAGAAATTTACTTTATAGGATTAGAAGTCTTAGGGTTCTGTAGAACCAGGAACCTTAGTGAAAGAGTGTTTTGTGTTGCCTTTGCTTTTTTCTTTCTGGTATCATCAGACACCCTCAGATGCTCATTCTCATTGGCCTCCTGGACTGAGACTTCTTCACTCCCCATTGCCCACATAATGCCTCATTTCTCTGTTAAAATACTGTGTTTGCTGAAAGCTCAGTCCTGAGCGTGCTTCTATTCCTACATTCTCCCTAGGTGATCTTATCTAATCTCTCAACAATTAGGCTGATTTACCAATGGGAAGATGGAAGCCAGAAGATAGTGGAAGAATATTTCCAACGTGCTGGGAAAAAAAAGCTGCTAACCTAGATATATATATATATGTGTATGTGTGTGTGTGTGTACATGTGTGTGTGTATACATATATGTATGTATATGTATATATCAACTATTCTTGCACAATGAAGGTGGGTTTAAAATACCACGGCGATGTTATATCTCCAACCTAAATGTCTGATGTCTGTATTGAATTACTATTTGATTTCTCCACTAACTTTTTCATAGACATCTTAAACTTAATGTCCAGAATTGAACTCATGATTCCTAATCTACCTTTCTTTCCCACCTCACCCCAGCATCCTCATCTCAGTACGTGGATGATTTTGCATCAAGTGGTTCAAGCCTGAAACCTCGAAGCCATCCTTAACCCCCTCTTTTCTTTCACCCCCAAGTTCTGATCCATTAGCAAGTCCTTTCCATTCTAACTCATCTTAAATAAATCTATTTTTCACCATCTCTGCTAGCATAATCTTAATCCAAATTATCCTTTTCTTTTGTCGATACAACTGTAGTAGCTTGCCAACTGGTATTTCTTTTTTCATTTTTATCCCCTTTCTAATCTCTTTCTTTCTTTTTTTTTGTTATGCCTTTTAAAAGTGTGAAATAACATGCATGCCAAAAAGTACATAAAACATAAAAATGTGCAATATGATAACCAGTTACAAAGTAAACACCTATATAACCAAAATGCAGGTCAAATAATAGAATCCACTACTTCACTTTTCTCAAATCACTTCTCCCTTCCCTGCTCCTAGAGTAAACACTTTCTTAACCCCTGTGGTCACTTCCTGGCTTTTCTTTATATTTTTACCACTTATGTATGCATCCCTGAAGAATATGACTTAGTTTGCCTGTTTTATAAAAGCTCTAAATAAATAAATGTCATCATGCTGTTTGTGTTCATTTGTTTTGCTTTTTTAAAACATTGTATTTGTGGGATTGTCTCATGTCGTATGGCAGTGTGGTTCTTCCATTTTCATTGCTATGGTATATTTTACTGCACAAATACATCACAATATATTATCCATTCTACTGTTGAAATTTTAGGTTCCCAGTTTTTGGATATTACATTGCTGAAATGAACATTCTGCTTCATGAGTTGTGCTGCACATGTGGGAAAGTTTCTTGAGAGGATATACCCAGGATTTATATTTTTGGGTCATAGGGTATGCTTATCATCAACTATAATAGATAATACCAAACTTTCCAAAGTGTTTATGTCAGTGTACTCTCCCATTGGCTCTGTGAGAATTCTTTTCTTTCTGCTTTCTTGTTAAAATTTCCAGTTCTTAATTTAAATGGCAGCTACATGATATGTAGTTTAGCATTTCTTTGATTACTAGTGAGGTTGAGAACTTTTTCATAAGACTATTAGCTGAATGAAATTACACTTTTGGAAAGAGCCCAAGTTTCAGCTTATTTTAAAATTAAGTTGTTTGCCCTTTTGTCATTTATTTTTTAATGTATTCTGATTATTCTTTGTTGACTGCTTGCATTGTGTCTATTGTCTCTTTTTCAATGGGTCATTTTTTCAACTGTCTTCATGGTGTCATTTTGATGAACAGACATTTTTTCACTTTAATGAAGTCAAATATAACAAAGCTTTCCATATGATTTATGTTTAAGAAATGTTTTTCTACCAAGTGGTCATGAGATTCTCTTATTAATCTTCTGTTCTAGTCTGCTAGCTGCCAGAATGCAATATACCAGAAACAGAATGGCTTTTAAAAACGGGAATTTAATAAGTTGCTAGTTTACAGTTCTAAGGCCGAGAAAATGTCCCAATTACAATAAGTCTATAGAAATGTCCAATCAAAGGCCTCCAGGGAAAGATACCTTGGTTCAAGAAGGCCAATGAAGTTCATGGTTTCTTTCTCATCTGGAAGGGCACATGGCGAACACAGTGTCATCTGCTAGCTTTCTCTCCTGGCTTCTGGTTTCATGAAGCTCCCTGGGAGGTGTTTTCCTTCTTCATCTCCAAAAGTCACTGGCTTGTGGACTCTGCTTTGTGGTGCTGCTCTCTCTGAATCTCCTATTCTCCAAAACATCTCCTCTTTTATAGGACTTCAATAAACCAATCAAGACCCACCCAAATGGGTGGAGACACGTCGTCACCCAATCCAGCTTAACAACCACTCTTGACTAAATCACATCATCCAGGGAGATGATCTGATTACAGTTTCAAACATACTGTATTGAATAGGGATTACTTTACCTTTATGAAATGGGATTTTGAATAAAACATGGCTTTTCTAGGGGTATACTTCCTTTGAAACCAGCACATCTTCTAATAGATTTTAGTTCTTCCTTTTACTTTTAGGTTGAAAATCTACCTGAAATTAAATCTTGACTGTGTTAGGAATATAATTTAATTTTTCTTGTGGACACCAGTTGTTTCAGCATTTTATTAAAAAGGATATTGTTTCACAATGTTTGGGCTTCTTATTCTATAAATAAGACTATTTATCTGTCTTTGCCCTGAAACTACAAAATCATTTCAACAGCTTAAAATAAACCTTGATATGCAGTAGAGTAAATCTTTCCACTTTATTCTTCAAGAGTGTCATGGCTATTTTTAAATCAATTTTATTTCCATTTCCATTTTAGAAGCAAAAGCAATACAAAACAAAACAAAAAAACTTTTGAGATTGCATTGAATGTACAGATTAATTTGGGGAGAATTAACATCTCTACAGTATTGAATCTTCCGATTATGGACATGTTGTATCTCTTCATTATTTAGATATTCTTTAATGACAGTCAATAAAGTTTTATAATTTTCTCTATTGAAGTCTTGCACATCTCTTCTTAATTTATTCTTGGGGACTTTATCTGTATTATATACATATTTCTAAGTATTTCCAGCCGGTATATAGAAACATAATGCATTTTTCTAAATTGATTGTATATCCAGCAGCCTTGCTAAACTTGCTTATTAATTCTATTCATTTATCTGCAGATTCTTTAAAAATTTCCACATGGAAGAATGTCAGTGAGAATAATGATTGTTTTGTCTCTTCTTTCCTAGTCCTTATGCATGTTTGTTGTTTTTTTCCCCCAACCTTTATTAGTATGCAGACTAAGACCTGTCCAGTAGAAGTACATTGTTGAACAAGAGTAGTGATAGTGGGTATTTCTTTCATATTCCTGTTATCAAAGCGAAACTTTCAACATTTCACCATTAAATCTAATGCTCTAGATACTTTATAGATTCTCTTTATCAGGATAAAGGAGTTCTCTTTTATTCCTAGTTTGCTAAAAATATTTTGTTATCAAGAATGTATATTGAACTTTATCAAATGTTGTTTCTGAACCTATTGAGATCTTTATATGATTTTCCTCTTTGAATCTGTTAATGTGGTCTATTAGACTGATTAATTATCAAATCTTAAGACAATTTTTCATTTTCCAACCCAATTTGGTTACGATATATTAACCTTTTCATGAATTTCTGGGTTCAGTTTGCTTGTATTTTATTTGGAATCATTAAAGCTAAGTTCATAAGTGAGATTGGCTTACAAAATTTCTTTCTTATCCTGTCCATTACATACTTTGGATTCAAGATTAGAATAACTTCATTTAATAATTTGGAAAATATGCCCTCTTTTCTATTATTTGGAAGAGTTGTGTCAGATTGGAGTTATTTTTTCCTTGATCGTTACATGGAATTTGCTGGTTAAGCTACTAAGTCCTTGTATTACTACTGTTATTAATTCAGTTTCTTTAATGGTTATTACGTCTTCAGGTTTTCTAATTCTCCTTCAGGTAATTTTTATAAATTATATTTATCTAAGAATTTTAAAATTCCATATAAATTATCAAATTTATTGGCATAAATTTATTCATATATCCTCTTATTTTAATTTTTTTAGCATCTTTAGTGAGACTCCCTTTTCTCAGTTTTAGTTTTATTTATTTATTTTCTTTCTCTTTTCACCTCCTCTTCCACACTCCTGTTATTGTTTAGATTCCCTGGAACTTTATCAGTTTTGTTGATCATTTTAAGAATCAAATTTTGTCTTTTATGATCTCTCTATTGTTTATTTTCTATTTCAGATATTTCAGATTGATTTTTATTATTTCCATTCTTCTACTTTCTTTGGGTTCATTTTGCTGTTTTCTTACTTAACTCATGAATTTTCTGTCTTTCTTCTTTTCTGATATATGCATTTAAGTAAAGTTCTCCTCCAAATTCTTTTGATAAATTTCACAGATTTTAAATAATGTATTTTCATTAATTTTACTTCAAAATGTTTTCCATTGGTTATTAAGAAGTATATATCTTAATTCAAAATATGTGGAACTTTTTAATAATCTTTTTATGCTTTCAAAAGCACAATTGCATTGTGGTTAGAGGACATATTCCATATGATTTCAGTCCTTTGTAATTACTTACACTTGCGTTATCACCCAATACATGGTCAGTTTTTGCAAATGTTTTGTAAGTGCTGGAAAATGATGTATGGTCCACAACTGTTGAGTACAGTGTTTTATATGTCTTTTAGGTCAAATTTGTTGTCTGTATTGTGTTTTTCCATTCTTCTGTAAGCCTTACTGATTTACTTGTTTGTTCTAATAATTATTAAGAAATTTCAGACATAGATATATTTTCTTTTAGTGTTGCCAACTTTTCCTTTACAGATTTTAATATAGGTTATGCCATATTATTATTTGTGTACAAATTTTAAATATATGTTCCTTTTACATTATGAGGTGACTTTCTTATTCACTGTTACTATAATTACCTCAGCTTTCTTTTGGTAAATATTTGCATGGTAGATTTTTATCTTTCATTTTATTACTATCTTTCTATAACATTATGATGTAGATTTATCTCTTTAAACACTGTATGGTTATATTTTTAATTCAATCTTATAATATTAGCCTTTGAATTGGAGTGTTTGGTCCATTTACACTTAATGTAATAACTGATTTGTTTGGATTTAAATCTTCTATCTTATTTTATTTCTCTTTGTTCTGTTTGTTCTATGCTTCTTTTTCTTTCCTCTCTTGCTTTCTTTAGAATTGATTTTTTTTTTAAATCTTACTTTCCCCTGTATAGTTTGGGAATTATTTACAGTTTCTTTTCTTTAAATAATAGCCTAGAAATTACAATTTGCATTCTTTCAAAATCTAATATTACCCTCTGTGCTGGTTTGAAAGGATGTATGTCCCCTAGAAAAGCCATGTTTTAATCTAAATCCCGTTTCATAAAAGCATAATAATCCTTATTCAATACTGTATGTTTGAAACTGTAATCAGATCATCTCCCCAGAGACGTGATTTAATCAAGAGTGGTTGTTAAGTTGGATTAGGTGATGACGTGTCCCCCCATTTGGGTGGGTCTTGATAAGTTTCTGGAATCCTATAAAAGAGGAAACATTTTGGAGACTGAAGGAGATTCGAGAGAGCAGAGAATGCTGCAGCACCATAAAGCAGAGAGTCCATGAGCCAGTGACCTTTGGAGATGAAGAAGGAAAATGCATCCCGGGGAGCTTCATGAAAAGTAAGCCAGGAGAGGAAGCTAGCAGATGACACTGTGTTCGCCATGTGCCCTTCCAGATGAGAGAGAATCCCTGACTGTGTTCACCATGTGCCTTCTCACTTGAGAGAGAAACGCTAAACTTCATCGGTCTTCTTGAACCAAGGTATCTTTCCCTGGATGGATGCCTTTGATTGGACATTTCTATAGACTTGTCTTAATTGGACATTTCTTCAGCCTTAGAACTGTAAACTAGCAACTTATTGAATTCCCCTTTTTAAAAGCCATCCTGGTTCTGATATATTGTATTCCGGCAGCTAGCAAACTAAAACACCCTCCTCCTGGACAATAAAAATACCTTTAAATTATTTTACTCCCCTTCTGAATTTTATGAGATTACTATTGTGTATTTTAATGTTATATATTTTATATATTATAATAATGTCTTATGTGTTTAAAATATATACCATTATTTTCATTTAGAGCTTTATTTCTTTTTCTTTACATCTGGCTTAATTTTCTTTTTGCCTTCAGTAACTCCTCTAAAATTTCCTTTAGTGCGTTTCTTCTCATGATGAGCTCTTTCAACTTTTGTTTGTCCCAAAAGTCTTTCACCTTCATTCTGGGAGTATAATTTGATTATAATAGCCTTTTGACTTTATGGCATATTGAAAATATCCTTCCATTATCTTCTGGCATCCAGTGTTGCCATTGATAAGTCAGCCTAATTGCTACTTCTTTTAGTTCAGTTCAATCCTGACAGCTTTTAAAATTTTCTCTTTTCTTGAATTTCTACATTTTCACTGTGATACCTATAGTAATATACTTATTTGTATTTATCCTGCTTAGGATTTATTGAGCTTCTTAAATCTGTGGATTGGTTCTAGAAAATTCTTAACTGTATCTTCTCACAAATTGCCTCTATCTTTCCCCTCCTTCTGATGAAATATATATTTCTGATCTTACTGGTCTGACCTCTCTTGAGTTTTCCCTCTTTTCCTCTTTTTCTGATACATTCCTAATTCTTTCTTCTGACATATATCCTAGACTTCTCTAATTAGGAATGCATCTTTTAAAATCTTGTTTGTCACTTTTATAGTTTTTTAATTTCCTTCAGATATTTTCAAGCTTGTCACATTTCAATAAACATAGGAGACACACTTATCTTTTATTCTGACTGACAATTGCAATATTGAAAGTCTGACTGACAATTGCAATATAAAAAAGAAAAAAGAAATTACTGTATTAGTTTTCTAATATATAACTAATATTAGTTTTATGTATTTTTTTCAGTGAATGGCACATTGCAATCCTCAAACATGTGATTGTCTTTGTTGTATTGACATAATCAGTGACTTGTAAATTCAGCAGTAGCATTTGAGCAAGGTTTATAAGCAAGCAGTATTTCCAGTTAGTAAATACGGTTTTAGAAAATCATGTAAGAATAGATTTAAACTTGCTGAATATAAAGATTGAACTTCAAGTCACTATAGCTTTAGTAATTGCTAATTGTATTAGTTTAGATGCTAGCACTGCAAGTGCTGTGCATATTCTGAGTTTATTAAAATTAAAAGGTCAACTGCACGGTAAAAAAAAAAATCCATTTGGATTGTATTAGCTATTATTTCTAGAGCATCTCTTTAAAAATGCCATATTTTCTAACGTGCCTTATTACCTTCAAATGTATTCTGGACACTATTTGAAAAATTATTTATAGGTCAATTTGAGGATTAGGATGATGGTACTTTATCTCAGAGAAGAGGTTTTTGTTTTTTTTTAACTTGTTTCTATGAGGTTTCTGGGGGCAGTGCTTGTCAAAATATACCCTAACCCAAATGCAGAGTTTTAGTTTTCCTGGACACTCATGCCGCCTAAGCACTGGCTTCAAGTTGGCATGTCAGCTGATAAACTTCTGGTTTACTCCTACCCTGAGGCTGTAACCCTTTCCTAAGTCTAAATAACTCACAAATAATGAAAACTATCTAAATCTGAAGTCTGTGCACTTACCCACTATGCTTTCTCCAAGGAAATCTGATTAGATGACAATGCCGATTTATAAGACATATAATTGGAGTTAAGGAGAATTCAGAGGGCGAGGGATGTTTCTCTTTGCAAAGAAATTAGCCAAAGGTATTCCTTTGAATATCAAATTTGATTCTATTTTATTTAGAAATCCATTTTTTTCTAAAAATGTACAGTTTTCTTATATAATAGTACGTAACTAAAAATTATATTCTGCTAATAGAAATTTATTTTTAAAGCTAATTATTCTAGAATATATTTAGCTTAAGCAAAACAAAAGCCATGCCTATATAAGCAAATAAGATTAACATCAAACTACATTTCTAAGCAGTTTAGTACAGAGAAAATGGTTTATTGGGTTGAATTGGAAGTAGTTTTATAATTGGATTTATTTCTTTAGAGGGACTACAGCCTATGGAAGAAAATCTAAAATCAAGATCTGTTAGGCCTCTTCTTTATCTGAAGGACACAACTGAGGTAGGTTTAATTTGTAATTATTATAAATAATTAATAGAAATAAAATCAGTTCCCAGAATTTTATATGTTTCTACAATTTCAAAATGCTAGTGGATTTAAGGATGCAAAGAGCATAAACATTTTAAGTGATTTCATCCCAGGTACTGTTATAAAAAAACTTTATGTGTGGGAAAAACAGAGAAAAATATATTCTTTGTTGGAAATATTTCATTGTAGTAGAGGTTATATTATTGAACACGATAAGGACTCACAGTAACAGTTCATAAAGTCAGTTCTGACAGGCATAAAAAGTAGACATGTATGGCTTATTGTGACTATTAATGGTTACTCTGGCTTTCTTATGCTTCTGTTTGTATAGGATATATTTTTACATTAACTTTAAACTTGTATTTAAAGTGCATTTTTTATACATAGCATATAATTGGGACTTGCTTTTTCTCTATGCTAAGAATCTCAGGTCTTTATTAGAATGTTCAAGATATCCATAGTTAAAGTAATTATTTTAAGGGTGGATTTACACCTGTCATTTTATTTTTATTTGCTTACTCCATTTTTTTTCTATTTCTCCATTCCCACCTTCTATTCAATTATTTGAATATTTATTAACATTTTAATTTATCTATTGGCTTGTAGCTATACTTCTTCCTGTATTTTTTCAGTGGTTTCTCTATAAATTGAAATATAGGTCATCAACTTCTCACAGTCTACTTAGAGTAAAATTTTACTATTTCATATAAAGATGTAGAAGCTTTTCAATTGTGTAGATTATTTGCTCCTGCCCTCTTTCTTACTATAGTTTTCATATGTATAGCTAACCCTCACAGGACAATAATATAACTTTTGCTTCCAACAGTCGTGTGTATTTTAAAGAGAATAAGAGGGTAAGAAATAAACAAATATTTACCACATCTGATGCCCTTCAGTCTTGCTTGAAGATCTAAGTTCCATCTGATGTAAATTTCTTTCAGTTTGAAGATCTTCCTTTAATATATCTTATAATGGACTGCTGGCAACAAATTCTCCTAGTTTTCTTACCCAAAAATGTCTAAGAACATCTTGAAGGAAATTTTTGCTCACTATAAAATTCTGACAGTTAAGTTTTGCAATTTTTTTCTTTCAGCATAGTAAGAATGTTGTCTACTGGCTTCCATGATTTTTGATGATTAGATAGTTGTATTTAAAATCTTTATTCCCCTCTATGTAACTTGTTCTTTTTCTCTGGCTGCGTTCAAGATATTCTCCTGCTCCTTCGTTTTTAGTAGTTTGACTACATGTCTATGCATTATTTTCTTCATATTTATCCTGCTTGGGGTTCAATAAACTAGAATTTTTAGACTAGCAAATGTCTTTCAACAAATTAGGGCAATTTCCAACCATTATTTTTTCAAGCATTTATTTTATCATTATTTTTTAACACATTTTATCTCTCCGCTCTTTCTGGGACTCTCATTATACATATGTCAGACCTTTCATTATTGTCCCACAGGTTCCTTAACCTCTGTTTTAAAAGACTTTTTTCTTTTTTCTTTTTTCAGATTGGATAATTGATATTGATTTTTATCTTCAAGTTCCATGACTCTTTCCTCTGACATCTCCTTTTTATTTTAAGTTCAACCAGGGACTCCATTATTTTAGGTATTATATATTTTTATTTTGAGAATTTCTATTTTCTAATAGTTCTTGTTTCTCTGATAAGATCCCCTATTTTTTAATTTATTGTGAGTATATTTTACTTTTTCATTTAGTATATTTCTTAAGTATATCTGGGTCATCTCAAGATTGGCCTTAACTGATTGTCTTTATTGTTAAAACTAAGTTTCATTTTCCTGTTCTTTATATGGCAAGTGATTTTGGATTTATCCTGTACTTTGTGATTTATATTATGGAGACTTTGGAGTCTGTTATATTCATAAAATTAATGATGTGTTTGGCTTAGCAGTCAATGCTTGGTTATTCTTACTTATACATGTGTACATGTTGGGTATATAGAGATTTGTCTTTAAATTAAAATATATAAAGCCAAGCTGAGACACTTAGAAAAAGCTGAAGCATTTTATTTAGTTACTCCCCCTTTACTATGTTATATTTACTCTACATTAGAGAATATTTCTATTTAAGCTGACATGGTTATTTTCTTCAGTATTTGAACTTTAGACTTTCCCTACTTCAGAAAAATAAGTTTTATAGGAATATAAAGGTTACGTTTTAGAGACAAAGGAAATAAAAGTAAAAAACTTGAGCACAGGCAACTCTTTTAACTCCTATGTGTTTGTTTCTTCATTTATAAAATTCTAATGATAGTAACCCATTCATTGGGTTTTGTTTTTTGACGCCTAAATAAAACATTATATTAGAAGGTATTTAAAGAACCAGACAGTTGTTATCATAATTAGACAGGCCAAATATAATCAAGCATTAACTAAGTCTCAATAGGCACATGGAAAGAAAGAAGTTCTAAGGCAGTTTTTCACTTTCCTAATGTTTAGGTGGAAAATGCAGAGCCTTTGCATAATCTGTATTCACAGAATGGTCAAGCATGTAGAAGATCATTGGGTTCTCCTGTGCTCAGCACTCAATCTTATGCTTACAAAAAGGAAAGAGACTCTACTTTATTTACAGGTATATAAATTCCATGTTCACTGAAAGTGAACTGAAAGTTCACTGCATCTAAATTTTGGACATAAGCATTAAGAAAACTTTTAACTAAGGAATCTCAGTATCTGATTATATTACCATATTATTTCACGACCTAGTAAATCTGAAGACTCTATTACTAAAAAGGGTGAAGTCCAGGTTCCTTATGACAGCATATAAACTCTTCCCAGCCTTCTAGTCTATGCCTTTACCCCATCCATACTGCTTTTAGTCATACCAAACAGGCTAGTCCAACTGGTGTGTCATTTGATCCATTCTGGTCTCTATTTTCAAAACCCCTGATAGATCCCTTTTGATCTTTAACGGTTGGGAGCTTTAAGTTGCAATTAACAAAATATCCAAGTACATGTGGTATAAACAATAAGGCTATTTATTATCTCAAATGACAAGAAATCCATCAGTAAAGCAGTTCCAGGGTTGGTTAATTCCGAGCTTAATGATGCCATAAATATCCAGTTCCTCCATCTTTCCCCGAGTGTCCTTAGCAAGCAGCTTGTCCTTATAGCCTTTCTGTCCCATATGCTGACTACTAGTGCAGGTAACTTTATGGGCAACAACATTCAGTGAAAAATAGAAAAACCCTTTTATCTCGTTAAAAGAATGAGAAAATGTTCCCCCAAGACCTCATGTCCCCAAAGTTTCACATCTCTATACCTAAACCAGTAAGTCAGAAGATTCAGCCACATGGATCCCTAGTTTTCTCTCCCTATCTCTGTTAATTGAACTTGGTCACAGTATTTGTGACTGGTAGAGTTACTCTTAAGTGCCCATGTTATGCACTCTGATATTTTCTATTTTACTGCACTCTTTTCTCTTCTATTTCATTTTTAAAATGTCGATTAGAAAACACTAAATTGATCTCACAAAACGTGAATGGTTTGTAACACACAGTATGAAAAACACAGGCTTAGCTTATTCAAGACACACTCTCTTGAGCACAGAAGGGACCCGGATTCCCATGAAGGACACAGTTGCTTGGAAGAAGATGAATAGGATCAGAATTCTGTTAGCAAAGAAGGGGCGAAAATGACTATTAAGTGGGCAAACCCTATTTATCACATTATCCTTCACAGCTGCACTCAGATGTCCCGTCTTCTCTGAGGTACTGCTGGAAAGCAGGGGCAGGCTGTTCTACTTTTTCAGCAAAGCAAATTCCTTTAAAACTATTGTTGAGTTTCTTTTCTAAAGAAGCACTGTGGTTCTTTTGTGAAAGTCCCAAATTAAGAATTTTGGGAGAGTTGTCAGTATAAATGTAGGTTTATCCTAGCCAAAATGAATAATTAGAAGAAGCAAAACAAAGAAGAAAAATTCATTAAATTGATACTAGGCAATTTTATTCCAAATTCGTAGAAAACCTGCCATGTATATATAAGATGGAGCAGTTTGAAAGAAGATTTCAGAAGTCGTGCCCAATTTCTTGAGAGAATGAAACAGTATTGAAAGAGCCGAAGGAAGATATGCTGAAAATAACCCTATTAACTACCCTTCCTCACATACACAACATAAAGAGAAGAGGTTTATTATCAGTGACAAAATGTGAAAAGATGGGGAATCCTCCCTTGGCATCTCTTTGCTCATTTCATTCCTTGAAATGAGGAAAAAGCATTCCAAGTCTGTGTCAGAGGTATTTAGATAGAAGTGAAATGGCCACGCCTAGACATTTCTTCCTTGGCTTCCTAGTGTCGCCTGAGATATTCTCACTTAAGAAAGAACTACCTACCTTGAAGGAGCAAGATCTTGAAGGGAGATCTGACAGCAGAAGAGATGGGACACAATTCCCTAGCCGCCATCTGTGCAAATGTGAATAACAGCCACAGTGATAACTGTGCAAAGAAGAAAAAAGATGACCCATCAAAGAATTCATGAGCCATAAGGCCTCTCTTTTTACCAAATTCCTCCCCAAACTGACTTGCGTACTCCAATAGAAAAGTAACCGACTATGCACCGCACGTGGAAATGCACAGAATAACCCCCACCACTTCAGAGTCATGGAGAAGTTTCACAAAACTTACATTGCAGAGAAACAAATGACCCCAGGATTTCTCAGGTCTTCAGCTCAGCTTCCTTATCAGCCTACTGGGCCACTGATTGCCTGAACTCATGGCATAAGGTAACAAGGTCTGAATTTATGTGTTAATTTCTATAGGGAAATTTAACAGTGCCAGGTAAACAAGGAGAACTTTCAAAGAACATTTACTATTATTAATTTTTAGACAAATAGGGAGTCCAGATTTTAGTTTCTTGATTCAAAGGTGAGTAGATAGGAAAAATAAGAACAAATCATGGGACCTATGCAAAAATTCTGTAGCAAAAAAAAGGAAATAAATAACTTAAAAGGTAGCTGAAGATCACAGTTTGGCAGAATTTGTGCCCATGAAACAGGAGAAAATCTAGACAACAATTGTTCCATACCATCAGGAAATTAAAGAAAATAAGGATTCTATAAAATGTACATATGAATGAATTAATTGCAAAAGGGTATGGGGGAACTATTTTGGGATGATATATTGATTTTTGTGATCAGTATATACACGAGTGTATTTATTTGTCAGATTTTATCCAAGTGTACTTTTAAAATGTGTGCATTTTATTGTACAGATATTATACTTCAATAAAGTTAAGAATAAAAAGAACTAACATTGCAAAAGTCCAAAACCCCTAAGATATAGTACACTAAAAGAACATGGAAAAGATCTTGTATAAGTGCAATAAGTATTAATTGTATTTCATTTTCTCTTCACAAGATTAATTTTTAAAGTCATAGATAATTATATATATAACATAATTTATCCAACTCTGCGGTCATCACTGTCTCCTGCATATTGTCATTTGTGTTCAGTTTTATTTTTCCTGACTTATATCCTTTAGTAGTTCTATGAATGAATTGGAAGACAATACCAAGGAATTCACCAAGAACACACAGAGAGATAGATTAAAAATATGAAAGAACAGTTAATAACTTGAAAGACAGACTGAAAATCTTCAACATGTTTAATATTTTTAGAAGAAGAAATTAGAGGAAATAGTGAATGATCTATATTTGAAGAGAAAATGGCCAGCATTTCTCTCTAATTGACCTAAATATACTTCAGGTAGTGAGAAAGAATAAATATCTACTCAGACACATTGGAATAAAACTGCGATTCATAAAGAAGAAAGAAAATCCTAAAACTACCAGAAAGTAAAGCCAGTTTTTCTACAAGACAACGACAGTAAGGCCAATGGCAGAATTCTAATTTATATTTGATTCCAGAAAATAATTAAGTTGTATCTTTAAAATACTGTCAGAAAATGATTCTCAACTTAAAAGTTTATATCAACTAAACTGTCATTCAACAGTGACAGCAAAATAAAGAAATTCCCAGATATATAAGGATCAAGAGTTAACAACCAACAGATCATAACGGACACCGTGGCCTTGCAGCAGCTGAGTATTTATCCACTGGGATAAAATACTTACGTTGACTTGTGGCCACGAGCCCACAAGGCCCACCTTCAGTCTTGACGACCTGAGGGTTAATATTTCAGGACACCTGTAACCCCTTCCATGGACACCGGGTTACCATATGTTACGAGTTGAATCATGCCCCCCAGAAGACATGTTCAGGTCTTAACCCCCAGCCTTGTGAATGTGAATTCACTTCTAAATAGGATCTTTGAAGATGCTACCAGTTAAGGTGAGGCCAAATAGAATCAGGGTGGGCTTTAATCCAATATTACTGAGGTCCTTAGAAGCAGAGGAAATTTAATCACCGTCAGTAGGAGACAGGAGAGGAGGGAGATGACCGTGTGACCAAGGCAGAGATTGTGATAGACTGTCAGTAAGCCACCTCCAGGGTGCTCAGACTTCAAAGAAAGCAATGGCCTTACTAATACCTTGATTTGAAATGTCTAGCCTCTAAAACTATGAGGCAATACATTTCTGTTGTTTAGGTCACCTAGTCTGGGGTTCTTAGTTACAGAAGCCCTGATAGACTGAGACCCCCCAGTATACCGTGTTAGTAAGGCCCTTGCCTGAAATTTTAATCCTGTGGTCTCCAAGACTGAAGGTGGGCCTTGTGGCATCCTGGTCGTGAGTAGGTTAAGTATTCCAGTGGGTTGCACAAATAATAGTAATTGGAACATTTTCCATGGAAAAGGTTTGGAAGTGTTGCACTAGATTATAAACCAGTTTAGGACAAGAAAAAAAGCTAAATTTGTCACTCATATCATGTGTATCTGGGAACACTTTTAGGTAGAGAAATGCTGGATTGGCCACCAGGCATATTTACAAGAGTTCAACCTTGGACACTTCCTTCATGCCAGGTGGCAAGATCTGTTTGATATCTGTGAACTGACCTCCCTATACATCAACAGTATTTAACCTTATGAGACTTTCTGCTAGTTAATAATGACTTCATATATTAGAAAGATTTGAAAATTATGGAATGCCTGTCTTTCACAAAAAAAAAAAATCTCCAAAATCAGCTTTCTGCTTAATTGTCTTAGCTGAACATTAAAGCCTTGACCTCTGTCCTTTACAGCTCTATCTTGTTTGCTCAAATGTTTACTATCTGCTACAGTAAGGTACTACGTAAGGTGCTTCCTATATATTATTTTAAATTGTAAAATATTTTTAATGATATTTTCTAAATGCAGCAATAGCTATGTCTCTTTTATGAAAATCTTTTTTAGTTTCAGCTCAAACTGGAAAATATTCTAGAGAATCATTTGAGCCTGTTGGAAGCTTAGAAGATAATGTAAATGAAAGGTAATATTTTATTCTGTTCAGTGATGTTTCTGATAGGATGAATTCTGCCTTTTATTTTCTAGTAGACAAGAGTGAATTTATTCTGGCTTATTATTATTATGATTTAGTCCCATGCAAAAATCCTACGACTTGTGCAAGACTGCTTAGCTCATTGGCAGCACATCCAGAATTTGAACACATGCTCTTTCTGCTGCAAGTTCACAGTTAAATGGAGAGGAAAGCATGGAAAAATGAGATGAGAAAAATATATATTTTTGTAGTAGAAACATAAATTTAGTCATACTATAATATGGATGTGAAAACAGTAGGTGATTTATTTCCATAGAAAGTTATAATCCTTCTCATGAGCCTCTGAACTTCAGTGTAATGATAAAGGATCATAATGATCCTGGTTTTGTTTTTTGCTTTTATTTGCATTTTTTTTTCTTATTAGAGAAGTTGTAAGTTTACACTCAATCATGCATAAAATACAAAATTCTCATATACCACCTGATTATTAACACCTTGCTTTGGTGCAGAATATTTGCTATAATTGATGATAGCACATTTTTATAATTGTACTATTAACTAAAGTAATAGTACTATAGTACTAGTAATAGTAATAGCACTGTGGTTGAACCGTGGGCTAACTGTTTGCATAGTGCAGAATCGTGATTTAAAGAAAATGTTCTGTTACCATATATACAATCTAGCATTTTCCCTTTTAATCACACTCAGATATAATTTCAGTGCTGTTAATTATGTTTACAATGTTGTGCTACCCGCACCACCATCTATTACCAAAATATTTCTATCATTCCAAAAGGGAGCCCTGTACATTTTAAGCCTCAACTTCTCATATCCTATTCCCACTCTGTACCCTAGATTCTGACTCTTTGATGTGCTTATTCTAATTATTAAAAATTAGTGAAATCTTCAATTTCCAGCCCATGCATTCCCCCCACCCCCTCTCCCCCCCCAAAAAAAGTCCAACAAATAGTGCTGCAAATAAAAACAGGACACATACATGGAAAAAGAATGAAATGTGACCCCCACCATACAGCATACAAAAAAATTTAGATCATAAAATATTTGCCCTCTTGTGTCTGGCTTATTTCACTCAACATGATTTCTTCAAGGTTCATCCACGTTGTCGCATGTATAAGGACTTCATTCCTTTTTATAGCAAAATAATATTCCATTGTGGACATAAACCACATTTTATTTATCCATTCATTGGCTGATGGACATTTGGGTTGCTTCCAATTTTTGGCAGTTGTGAATAATGCCACTATGAACATCAGGGTATGAATATTTCTGCAAATAAAGTTGTTGGAAGTTTTCTTGTGATTATATTGAATCTGTAAATATGTTAGGTAGGTTTGACATCTTAATATTTAAGATATTTAGTCTTCCAATCCATGAATGGAATTTCCTCCCATTTATTTAGCTCTTCTTTGATTTCTTTTAGTAATTTTTCTAGATTTTGTGCACAAACCCTTTACATCTTGATTTATTCCTATAGATTTCATTCTTTTAGTTGCTATTGTGAATGGAATTTTTAATATCTTCTTCCAGTTTTTCATTGCTTGTGTATACAAAACTACTGATTTTTTCATGTTGTTCTTGTACCCTACCATTTTGCTGAATTAATGTATTAGCTTTAGGAACTTTGTTGTGGATTTTTCAGGATTTTATCTATAAAGGATTATGTCACACACGAATGGAGAAAGTTTTACTTCATCTTTCCCAATGTGAATGTCATTTATTTCTTCTTCTTGCCTAATTGCTTGGGCAAGAACTTCCTCCAGTACAGTTTTGAGTAGCAGTGGTGACAGTGGGTATCCTTGTATTGCTTCTCATCTTAGAGAGAAAGCTTTCTGTCTTTCACCACTGTGCTAGTTTGAAATTTTATGTACCCCAGAAAAGCCATGTTCTTTTCCTAATCCAATCTTGTGAAGCCAGAACTATTGTTTAGGGTAGAAACCTTTGATTAGTTCGTTTCCATGGAGAGTGACCCAACCAATTGTGGGTGTGGCCTTTTGATTAGATGGAAATCTGACTCCACTCATTCAAGATGGGTCTTGATTAGTTCACTGGAGTTAAAATAATCTGGTTTGTAGAGACTATTGGCATTTGCTAGTAGATAATGGGTTGCCTAGAAGTAAAATAGATGGGCAGTCTACTAAATTCTTGATTGGGCTGCATAATCAGAGGAGTTCTAGGTCAAGTGAAGTCTAACTTGAATTACAAAAACAAAGTCAATGCCCCTTAATCAATTCCAAGACTTGAGAGACAGTTTACAGACTAAGAGCCCCTTGAGTGAGGGAGGGGAAGGCCAGGCACCCTTGGGGAAGCACCATGTTACACTGCCCAAAATGTACACTGTTCACCTTCTTCCCAGGATTCCCTAAGGAGACCTGTACTCTTTTACCAGGGTAACTTGTGCATTGGGGATAAGGAAATGTTTGGGGGATTACTATATACTGTGTCAGAAGTGACACTAATTCACCGAGACCCAAGATATCACTCTGGTTCACCTGACAGAGTAGGGGCTTATGGAAATCAGGTGATCAGTGGAGTTTAGCTCAAGTCTGTCTCACAGTGGGTCAACCACTGGACCTGCTCTGTGGTTATTTCCCCAGTTCCAGAATGCATAAATAAAAAGCTACTGGCAGAATTCCCACATAGGTTCCCTGACTCACGGAGTGAGGGCTACTATGGTAGGAAAGGCTAAATAGAACTTCCTCTACCCAGAAAAATAGTAAATCAGAAACAAAACTGTATTCCTAGAGGGACTTCAGAGATTAGTGCCACTCTGAGGGACTTGAAGAACGCAGGAGTAGTGATTCCCACCACATCCCTATTCAACTCGCCTATTTGGACTGTGCAGAAAAACAGATGGGTCTTGGAGGATGATAGCAGCTTATTGTAAACTTAACCAGGTGGTGACTCCAATTGCAGCTGCTGTTCCAGATATGGTATCTTTGTTTGAGTAAATCAGTACATCCCCTGATACCTGGTATGCAGCTATTGGTCTGGAAAATCCTTTTTTTCTTAAGAGCTGTTAGTAAGGACCACCAGAAACAGATTGCTGGCAAGGCCAGTAGTATCCCTTCACTCTCCTACCTCAGGGGTATATCAACTCTCCAGTTTTATGTCATAATCTTTTGACCTCTACAGTTTCAAAATAGTTGTTTCAGACAATACTTGCCTGTTTAATAGTTGTTCTGATGGAAGGATTGAGTCCTGGAGCTCCATACTCCACCATCTTTCCACAATCCCCTCAATCCAATGTGTTTTAAATTTTGTTTGATGCATTATTATAGTCTCTTTAGGTTTAACCCAGCCCCTCTGTTTCCGTGATAGTATCTGAGTATATGAGTTAGGTGCTTACTGGATTTTGTGACATTGAGAGAAAATAGACTTGTAAGAGGATCTTGGCCAATACCCTTGTATTTCCTGCAGGACTGGTGACCACAGATCCCTTCTGAATATGTTTTGGAGCTGCTGACATCTGTAGTTCATGAACTTATTGTTTCTTTTCTCTGAATATGGATAGAGTCTACTCTCAACTCATATTGGTGTGTTAGAACACTCTGTGTCTCTGCCACATCTTTTATCTGTCCTTAGACTAGGCTGCCCATACTTCACTGACTCTAAGACTTTGCCATGGGTTATCTCATACCAACAATAGCAATTCAGCATCCAGGTCACATGTGAGCCAAAGGAGACCTGGAATGAAGACTATATCCTCTCTCTGCCTGACCACCCTATTCTATTCTCTTAACTAAATTGGGCATTTCTACCAATATTCCAAGAAAGGATATGCAAATCTCTCACTATCTTTGGTGTTACTTTCAATCTATATAATGTAACTCCTCCCCACTCAAAAGCTGAAGAGGCCCACATATGATTTTCCTTCTCCCACATCTGCTTTTGCTATTTTCCCCCACAGACCAGATAGGAAGGGATGATTGTGACAGGTTGAATGTCTGTGGGGGAGGGGGAGCAGGTGTTCACAGTGACTGCTAGGGATCCGGGGAGGCAGCCTGGAACTGCCAGCTGAAATCAGTCCTATAAATGTATATGCTGAACTTGTGTTCATTTTCAGAAAATCTCCTCCACAGATGAATAATTTTAGTATAAAAGAAAATAAATTGATCAGAAATAATCAGTTCAGTGAGAATTGTGCAGTAAAAGAGAAAAGCTTGCTCCCCTTGTGTTTTGAGGATGAACTGAAAAGACCAGATGCCAAGATAATCAACATTAAACCACCAGAGACAGCAACTTCTTACACGGTAATAAAAATATCTACTATTGTTTAAGAAATACATCTATTAATACTACTTTTGGAAATCTTCCATATAGCCTCACAACCAGAATGTTTGATAAATCCTTCTTATCATTATTCAAACCTTCCGGTGTGATAATAACACAAATTCTTAATGCTCAGTTAGGACCACTATCGCCTAATTGGGGATTCTTTTGGAGCAGTTGGAAATTTTGGGATTTTCTTTATGAAGAAGACTTTATGAAATTTGCTTGATTATAAAAGAAATATAAAATTAAAATAGTGAAAAAACATGAACTGGATCATGTGTTCTTCTGACATTCTATTTTAGCTATTTCAACCAGAAATTACATTTATTAAAGGCTATTTGTTAGTTCATAGGGTCTCTGAGAAGACTAAAGGGAGATTCTAGCTTGAAGACTATGTGGTAGGAATTGCTCCGATTATAGCCTCAAACTGGAGACCATGCTATTGTTATAGATAACAGTTTTTATACGGTGATGGGAAGGGGGCACTATTTCTAAGACTTTTGCAACTGTTACCTTTCAAAGCTGGATATATTTTCCAGCACCCTTGGAAGTTTTCACAAGGCCTCCCTTTTCATGGCGCCTCCTTTGTCATGGTGCTTACTTTCTTCTAAACTGAAGCCTCTCATAAGGTATATCTGATTGGTAGTGTTTACAACCAAAGCCTATGCCCTAAATTCCAGGGAGACTGAGAAAGCTGGTTTCTACCTCTACTTAAGGATACATAGACTTAGAAGATGGGAAATTTGCCTGAGGTGCTGGCCAGACCAAAAATATGACAAACCTCCACTATTTGTGGCTAAGTAGGCAATATTGCCATCACCGGCAGATTGCACAACTAGATCTTTGTAGTGTGTTATTTTCAGCAATCATAGGCATTCACATACCTTTCACACTAAGTACACTAATATACAATTAGATGACACTAATTTCTTATTTCATTAATTATATTTTTACAGGGAAAGTCATCATTGACTTAAAGTTTGCAAACTAAGTACTGGTAATACATGTTTTTGATCAGTTTCTTTAGATTAATCTTTTTGGCCTATTAATGAAAAGGTGGGATAAAGTTTACTAAGTAGCTCATATGCACAGATTTAATACTCTGTTAAAAATTGTCTATTTTTTAAATCAATCTACTCCTCAGGCTAATTTATCCCACAAATATATATTAAGTACATATTTATGTGGTAAGCATTATAGTCAGTGTTACATAAGAATTAAAACAGATATAGAGAGAATTTTTAATTTTTTGAATTAAGTAAAATTGCAGACTTTGCAGTTTGGCTTATAATTATTTATATCTCATAATTTTTTGACTCAATCCATTTTTGGGATATAATTTTTATTTCTAAGAAACAAATGCCTAAGAAATGCCAGGACAGTGTTCCATCCTACCAATTATTTCCCAGTGGCAATACCTCAAACATTCAAGAAATGTATTTATTTCATCATAGCCCACTTTATCTAAAAAATATTTGAGGAGGCCCAAATTTCAGATTTTATCTGAGACATTTCTATAAAATGTTAAGAAGGAAGTTTATGTCACCACACAAGTATTTCTTTTTGGTATGTTTGGACACCATTAATGTTCACATTAAATAATTCTAAGTAGTCATTTTAGAGTATTTTGTAATTTTATTTTCATGTTTAAAATGCATGTGGCTTGCCTGCCTCGACAGACTGAAGACTAAATACTCTTTTCTTTAATCCACAGGAACAAAAGGACACAAATCCCATAATTTTCTATGAAACACGATATGTACAAATGTTACTTATGACCAAAAATAGGCTTCCTTCCCATTCTATGGAAAATGAAAATACTTACCCATACGGAAGAGCAAATTTTGTTTTAGAAAGAAATCGTGCAATCCTCAAATCTTTAACTAGGGATCCGTCTATCATTCCTTCCAATCCCAAAACAGCTATGCCTAGTGCATGGAGGAAAAATATACAAAGAATACCATCTGAAGTAGGATGCAGGGTTGCAGGGGATAAACCTATAAAGAAAACTAGTAAGCAGATATTAGAAAATAGATCTGGTAATAAACCTGATAATTTCTCACCGAATTTTTCCAGCCTAGCAAAAAATTTGGTGGGTTTCCTGGATAAAACTGTCATTCAAGAAGTGAGTGCTAAACCTGGCAAATTTGAAAGACTGTTTTCTACCATGAAACCAAAGAACTCACACATATCCAGTGCCTCAACTGTCAGGTGTTGCTCAAAGCCTTTAAAAAAGAAACTCGAAATACATAAATTAAATTATGTAACACCACTGGATACTTTATTAACCATGTCAAGTGAAAATTAA
This sequence comes from Tamandua tetradactyla, assembly GCF_023851605.1. Lineage (NCBI taxonomy): Eukaryota > Metazoa > Chordata > Mammalia > Pilosa > Myrmecophagidae > Tamandua > Tamandua tetradactyla. The sequence goes on from NC_135337.1 coordinate 58,820,767, forward strand.
ATGCCTGATAAAATATCTTCTATCAGAAATATTTGGAAAACAAGAAGCAAATAACCACATTCCAAGATGATAGAAGAAATTATTCTCTGAAGATAGAATACATAGAAATTGAAGTTACAAACCAACAGCAGACTGTTCAAGAACAACCAGTGTTTTTAGTAAAGACTAGGCCAGAATGAGGAACTAATTATCAACAAGAGGAAGCAGTTCATGAATGTCTATATTCTTAATTAGATTCCTCAGTCATCAGCATTCCTACAGTAAAATCTGACTCAGGAATAAGAATGGCATACACTGACAGGGAATTTGCTCTTAGAAGCCAACATCAGCAACCTTGCTCTATAATTGAATATCAAGTAAGACAAATGCACCATTAATTTAATGTGTGCTAAATTATAATTCAGCAATTTGGATAACCATTGCAAAAACAGTATTATATTAGTAATCCATGGAGCTAAAATGGCTTTGTAAAATATTTGATCAGCTTTTTGTTAGATGTTGGAACTTCATTACTATGAAATGCTTTTCCAAGTATAATTTAAACTCTTTCTTCATTGTTAAATAATTTTAAAGAATAACTTGTCCTAAGTAAGCTAAGCATTTTAAAATGCTTTTCCAAGTATAATTTAAACTCTTTTTCTTCATTGTTAAATAATTTTAAAGAATAACTTGTCCTTAATAAGCTAAATAATTTTTATGGTAAATTCCATAAAATAGAGAAATTTTATAATTATTACATTGTTCTTTTACTGTTCCTTAATCAATTTCTCATTAACCCAAAGACTATAAAGGCAGAACTCAACTTAGAAACAAGTTGTACTTCAAAAGTTCATCTGTAATCCATTTCTTTGGAATTCAGAATGTAGTTCGCATAGAAATAATCTTGGCAATAATGAATTCTTAGGTTAACCCCCCAAAGCCTATTTGACTTACAAAACTTCCCCATAGAGTATATGTGAAAAAGAGTAGAAACCAGTAATTGATTGGTTCCAGTAACTACGAGAAAACTGAATAAGAAATGGATTTTAAAATCGTCACTGTCAGTGCTTGAGGAGAAGCAGGTTTAATTAGAAGTAAGGGAAAGGCTTTGGGGAGTCTTTTGGAAACTTTCAGGAGTAAGAAGGTAAACTGGCTTGGGTTCCCGTTTCACTTCAAAATTAAGGTTTCCTCCATTGTGTGTTACCAGTGCTACTTAGAGGCATAGCTTCACACAGAGAGCAAGTTTTGGCTTTCAAATAGAATAAGAAGGATAGAAAATGGAGAGAAGGTAAGAAAAAAGTGGGTGTGTGTCAATGTGACTATGTGATTGTGAAAACCTTGTGTCTGATGCTCCTTACCTTGTCAACAGACGAGGTAAGGAGCATATGGAGTAAAAATAAATAATAGGGGGAACAAATGTTAGAATAAATTTAGTTTCAAATGCTAGTGATCAATGAATGGGAGGGGTAAGGGGTATGGTATGTATAATTTTTTTTTCTGTTTTTGTTTTATTTCTTTTTCTGAATAGATGCAAATGTTCCAAGAAATGATCATGATGATGAATATGCAACTATGTGATGATATTGTAAATTACTGATTATATATGTAGAAAGGAATGATCAAAATAGGAATGTTTGCATTTATTTGGTGTTTTTTTGTATTTAAAAAAAAGGGTGGTTATGTGTGTGGGGGGATCGTTCCTTTGGTTTAATTGGAGGCACGTGAATGAGGGAAGAGAAAGAGAAAAAGGCTGAAAGAGCAGAAGCGGGGTGGGGCTTCAGTATGTGGAGGGAAGGGGAGGTGCAGACAGGTTTTCTTGCCTATTTAGCTTTCTTCTGGTGACCGGCTGGGGAGGAGGAGAAGCAGCAGCCCCTCAAAGACATGAAGTCATCTTTCTTTTTTTTTTCAACAGACAACAGACACTGGCCTTCCTATTATCACTTGCTTGCTGTCACCCACTCTTGCCCCGTTTTCTCTGCTTCCTTCCCAGGCTCACTACAAAAGCATGGCAATCTCCATAACTACCTTGATGGCTCAGAAGATAAAACTCTTTTTAGGTGCTAACAATAAAATGGAAAAAGTAGAAAATGTACCTAATAATAGTATAAGCAATGATAACAGTTTTTCTTGATACTCAGTATAAGAGAAACAATCACGGGTCTTAATCAGGCAGCTGTGAATGAACTTGGGAAAATAACATAAACTAAGCCCCAGTTTATTGTATTTCTACCTTAAGATGGGGACAACCATACCTATTACAGTCTTGTTATTTGGAGGATTAAATAAAATAATGCCTAGTACCTTGATCACTGTAGACATTTAGTAAAACTTCTCTTCCTACTCCTACCCATTCCCCTTAAGTTTGCTCTCAATGTAAGTGTAATTTCTAAAAAGTTGTTCCCAGAAGTCTCTCACTCTAATCCTCTCTGAATTAAATGCAAAATCTAACTACAATATTCAGACTTTAGCACAAAGTAGACTCTAATTAGAACCGAGGATTTTTGTTTCAGTCATTTTTGGAAGTTTCTGCTGCAGCTTGTGAGCTTTATCCTTTAGGAAGGCACTCAATTTAAGAATTCCATTTGACTGAGGATTCTCTATTAAAGCAGATGGACAGGCTCGAGCCGTGGATTCTGGGAAGATGGCAACCTAAGCCCAGCACCCTTCTCATCTACTCTTGAGCTTGATATACCATCTCCTAAACCAAACAGCTGCTGGGATCTTTAAGTGGGGTACAGGTTAGACTTAAGTTATATCCTGATAGTAAAATCTAAGTATGGCTCTGGAGACCAGTCTCAGAGTCACAGGGAATGATGGGAGTCATGCTGTATCCTGAGATTGCTTGACCAGTAGGGATCTGTGGATTCTCCCAGGTATAGGCTGTCTTTGTGTTCCTGGGCTCAGAAAGAACCACTCAGGGTCTGAGAGAGTTTTCCTCCAGATGCTTCCTCAGTGGACTGTGGTCAGTTTGCTTCTAAGCAGCAGCCCACAGTGGGTAAAATCTTTATTTTCCATCAGTTAAAAGAGTGGTTAATAAGGGACTGCAAAAAACAGACCTGTACTTCACTGAGCCAGCTAAGAAAAATAGCAACCCATCTAAAGGGGCCCAGTAGAAAAGTGTGGCCAGTCAGGTTGTAACAGGAAAAGGGAGATTATTCATTAATTACCTGATAATGACTAGTGAAATTATGAGAAGGTACAGAGATTTCACCTTGGCATGGGGAGGAATAAGCAAACATAATAATTTTGCAGGAACAACGAAAAAAAAATTGAAAGAATAGCTTTTTGCTTGCCCACTCTACTAAGTCCAGCTCATTCAGTAACCAGCTACAAAATAAAGACAGAGAGCTGCTAGAAAAGACAAAGGACAATTTGATAATTAAGGAATAACAATTTGATAATAAAGTAATAAAGAGATTCAAGTGTAGTGTGTGTGCGTACATACATAAATTCTGCATATTAAATCCCTGGTTTCCCATCTCAAGGGTTAAATAGATGAATTAAAGGAGAGAATAGTTACTGTTGAAACCAAGTTAGGGGTAGGCCACGGTGGCTCAGTGGCAGAGCTCTCGCCTGCCATGCTGGAGACCTGGGTTCAATTTCCGGGTTTGATTCCGGGTGCTTACCCATGTGAAGAAAAAAAAAAAAGGAAACCAAATTAGTAGCCTGGGAGATCAAATGGAGGAAATATCTCAAGAGTGCAAAAATATAATGATAGAAATAATGAGTGAAAACATAGGAGAATTGTAGGATAGATACAGGAGACCTATGCAAATTAGAAGGAACAGCAGTAGTTTAATTATGGAATAAAATTACCTCTCAGATAAAGACATGATTGAAAAGGCTCACAGAGTTCAGGCAGAGCTGATGAGGAAATACTAACCAAACAAATGAGCCAGCAGATACTTCAAGATGGAGAAAAATAAAGGAGAGACAGAAATGAGCAATGCACACTAATTAATGGCTATGTGTATTTATACCTTTACATAAAGCTATGTAGATATATATACTAGAGTTAATTCTAAATGGATAGTAATGGACTATCAGGGTATGTATACGTAATTGCCACGAACTCTTGAAACAAACTGGTTGTATGAAAATAAATTTTCTTAAATAATAGAACTAAAAATTCTATGCTATTGAGAAAAAAATATTGTGATGGTTAATTTGATGCATTAACTTGGCTAGGTTATTGTCTTAGTTTCCTAGTCTGCTCAAAGCAAATGCCATGATATGAGTCGGGTTCAAACAATGGAAATGTATTAGCTCACAGTTTTGAGACTAAGAAAAGGTCCATATAAAAGCATCGTCAGCGCGGTGCTTTCTTCCCAAAGGCCGGATGCTGGCCGTCTTGGGCTCTTCCGCCACATGGCAAAGACACATGTTGGTGTCTGCTCATCTCTCCCTACTCCTCCAGGTGTGTCTGCTCATCTCTCCCTACTCCTCCAGGTGTGTCTGCTCATCTCTCCCTACTCCTCCAGGTTTTGTGTTGTTTTTTCCCCAGCTTTTTGCTTCTGTGGCTTTCCCTTTCTCTCACTCTGTATTCGTTCTGTTTGTAAAGGGCTCCAGTAACAGGATTAAGACCCATCCTGAATGAAGTGGCTCACACCTTAAATAAAATAAGTTCATCAAAAGTCCTACTTATATTGGCTTTATACCCACAGGAATTGTTCAGATTTTTTTTTTTCCTAACGTTTTTCTCCGGTACATACAGCTTCAGACCATACTCCACTCTCTGAACCCCCAAAAGACATATTCTTTCTATATGCAAAACACATTCATTCCATCACAATATCCCCAAATCCTAAGTTATTTCTTTTACATTGCTTAGTACAAAGTCTCATCATAGGTGTGCTCTGCTCTGGGGCACGATTCCCCTCCATCTGTGGACATGTGAAACTTAGGGAACAAGTTATCTGCTTCCAATATACAAAGGTGGGACAAGCACAAGATAAACATTCTCATTCCCATAGGGACAAAACTGGGAGGAAAGCAGGGCTCCTGGGTCCCAAACAATTCTGAAACTCTGCAGGTCAGAACTCGGTTAGATTTCAAACTCTGAGAGTCACCTACATTATGCAAATTTTGTTATTTTGTTTTTCAAATACTCCCCCTACCCCTGCCAGTGGCTTTTTAAAAATTTTTAATTTTTTTCTTTATTAGAGAAGTGGTGGGTTTCCAGAATAATCATGCTTAAAATACAGAATTCCCATATACCAGGTCACCACCAACACCTTGCATTGATGTGGAACATTTGATGATACAATGTTGCAATTGATATCACAATTGATAATACATTTTGATACTTGTAATATTAACTAAAGTTCTTGGTTTAACTTAGGGTTCACTGTGTGGTGGCTGGCAGCCAGATCCAGGTTCCTAGTTGTTGAAAAATTTTCCACTATAAAAGAAGTAATGGAGTTAAGCAATTTTGAACTTTTGTCTTTGAACTTTAATTCACAGAGGCAAAATTCTGAACATTTGTTTACAGTGTTAGCAATGTGTCCATACTTACTCATTTTCTCTGTGCCTTTACCATATTTCTCATAGTTGGAGTGTATTTCCCTACTCCATTGACTTTGGACTTGGCTCTGTGACTTATTTTAATCAATAGAATGTGGACAGACTTTGCTCCCCTCGCTACTGCCCTCCACCATGGAGAGTGGCTACTCCTTGAGGTTGGGCTTTGGCAAAGAGAAGACATTTGGAGCCACAGCCAGCTGAGTCCAGCAAGGCCCAAAAGAGTCTTAGCCACCTTATAGCCCACATGTAATGGGATCAAGAAAGAAGCTTAGGATGTTGTAAATCACCAAGGCAATGGAACTGCTGTTTCTACAACAAAGGCAGACTCTTTAGGACTTTAATCTTTGAATTTAATTTCTCTCATGGAATTTTATAGTGGGAGGGGTGTTTATATCCAAAATTGGGCATCTCTGTTGCTGGCATTTTATTATTGGACTATATTAATCTCAGAACAGTACCTCTGATGAACTATGTTGGATGATAGGCTGGCCACATTTGGGAAGGGAAATGAAATTTTAATTTTGATACATCATGGTTATTGGAGTTAAGTAATATAATTAATGTATATTTTACAGCCATCCAGATGCAGAACTGACACTATTCACTATTCACCAACATTCCTTGAAGGATCAAAAAAAGGCACTGGGAGCAACCTCATGTAGTGGGGGCGGGGGGGAACCTTCCCTGATGGCTGGTATTCTCCTCTCCAGAGGGTGACAGACATCCCCTGGTTGACAGTAGATGTAATGGTAGAGGTAAGGGCACATTAGGAAGAAACACTTTTTTTCCCACCTCTCCTGTTTTCTTGTGGGGAAAAGGACTTCCCTATAGTAACACCCATGGATCCCCATTCTGTGCATTACTCACTTCTCCAGAGGATTGAGAAGCCACTAGTCCAAGATTCTTGACTGGGTAGAACTACCCTATTAATACACTGTAAGCACTAGGGAACTGATTCTTGTCCTCACTCTCTGCCCTGTTTCAGAGTGGGCAGCAATCCTCAGTAAGAATGCTCATCAAACACTCCCTTGGATGAGCTATCCCAAAATGCATACTTGGAGTGGAGGAGAGAGAACAGTGTCCTGAACAAGTTCTTTTAGCTCTCAAACCTAAGCCATGCACTCTAAACAGCTCAAACTGTATTATGATTGCCAACTACCTGTCACATCTATCTCCCAATCGGTTCCAAGTTTGGGTAGGGAATATAGGTGTTAGTTTTTAGTCCCTCAAACCCTAATATATATATATAAATAAATATACCAAAAGTTCCATTGCCCAGCTCCATCACATAACACTAAATATTTCAGAGCGCTCAGCCAATGCTGCCAGAATGTGGGAGAGTCTTGCAGGCAGGTCCATGTTTTACTGATGATCTTTGAATCCCTAGTATGTGACATAAGTTCTGGCCCACAGTGAGCGTGGCTGGAGTGGCAGGCAGAGAATTGCCAGAGCAATTCAAGCCATTCGCAAGTCACCAACTTTCCCGTTTCCAGAACTACACTTTCCTGGGACTTGAATTCTCATACCCTGGGCCAGCCTCACCTATTTCCATGTCTACCCCAGCTCCTGAAGCCCTGGCGTGGGCTGATCCTAGCATGAAGATAACATGCCTCTTACAGGAAGTTTGTGTAGTTATATCTGAGATAACATTTCAGTATCTTGACCATACTATAGTTAGTGCATCTGGAAACATTTCTTCTCATTACACAGAGAAAGAGGGCTTTAGCACACCCAGGTTGAATCTATGCCTGTGCATCACAAGTCTTGTATAATTTTACCTGGAGCCTACAGCCAGGTAAACAAAACAAAACAAAAAAACAGACCTTCTTTTTGACATGACATTGTTTAGATCCAGCAAAATCTCTCCCTCAACTTCCATTACTGTCTTTTACTAACCTAGATATCTTTCACATTTTGTTTTGATTTATAAGCCCTCTCTGGACCCTTTTGGATTTGACTTTTTTTTAAAGGAAATGCATGCCAAGAAATTCCTACATATATCAAAAACATGTAAAATGTGAATTGTATTGCATGCTGATTTTTAACTTGTGGAACTTGGAGCTCCAACTTACAGAAAAGTCCTTGGATCCCTTTCATCTTTAATTAATTTCTCATTTATGTTTCTCTCCATAGCTTCAGAGTAGTATTTCATCCCTTCGATGATATTCAGAGTCATTGGATTAAAAACTGTTGTGAATTGAACTGCTGTTGGCCACAAGTGATTCTCTTTGTGGTTTGACTCAGTTCCTTTGCTTTTTGAAGATGAATGCTGAGCTCACTTCTATCAAAATAATTTGGTGCTTTTAAGTCCACATCTAAAGAACTGAAATTTTGCAAGCTTATCCCCTTACTCCATCTCTTTTTCCATTTCCACTCTTAATTTAGTTGTTTTTCATTTTCCAAATGTGCTTCTCAAATGTGCAAATTATAAAACAATTGAGCATCTTGGATGCTCTAGAGACACCTCTCCCCCATGAGATTTCAACAGATAGTAATGTGCTGAGCAGAAAACTTGGAAGAAAAAAAAGCTGCCTGGTGCTTATAGATATTCCTCTGCTGTTGAAAACTCAATTACAGATATATGAAAAATCAGCAAATGAGGTGCATGTGGGCAGAAAAAAGAATACATATAGTATTATTTCATTAATATAAAATTCTAGAAAATGAAAACTAATTCATAATGACAGTAAATCAGTGGTTGCCCAGGGATGGAGAGGAGTGGGAGGGATGGTCTACAGAGGGGCACAAGAATGCATAGGAGTGCGACATTTATGATCTTGATTGTGGTGATTTTCATAGATACATACAAATGGCAAAACTTATCAAACCTATACTTTAAATATGTGCAGTTTATTGTATATCATTTATACCTCAATACTTCTGTTAAAAATAAAATTAAAAACCTTCAGGAGTTACCAAGCTCAATTCCATCATAGATTACTGGTATCCTTCAAATCTGTAATAACTTGTAAAAAATCTGTATGTTTTCCTATTCTTAGATCTTTTAACGTGGTAATGTTACTATGTTACCATGGTCTCAGAACTTAATTGACCCTAATGGCAAGGGGAGTAATTAGACTTCTGCAGATATGTGCTAAATAAGGATTTATAATAATTCTGGACGAGATTACAAAATGTAATCAGTGTGACTTTTTCATCATTTTAGGAAACCTGGGTCCATGAACTGGGAAACATCTGTGCATAATTTCCTCGAACTTTAGGATGCATTATTTCTTTGGAGGGTACTCTGTCTCTTATGTAGTTAGACTCCTGGTTTGTTTGCCCCCTCAGGTCCAACAGAAATGCACAAATATACCTGGCTCCTCTGGCACACAAGCCTGGATGCTCTAGAGAC